>NC_044988.1:100353658-100702501 GCF_008728515.1 Papio anubis | reverse complement strand
ACGCAGTGTAATCCAGACTCTGGTGGAAGGAGGATTAGGGGCTGCAAGGATGCACGGGCAGGCCCTCTGCCCAAACTTGGAGGGGCGAGGGGCTTTCCAGAGGAGGCACCGCTAAGCTGAGTGGGGCAGACAGGCATCCCCAGGGCTCAGCACAGGGATCGGCAGACATGCAATGGTTTTGTGGATGAACAAGACGTGAGTTAGGCTGAAGGTGGGAGGAGAAGTGTGCTGGGCAGAAGCCACAGCACATGTAAAGCGCTGGAGGAGAGACAGTGCCTCGGCCCGGCCAAGGCCTTGCTGGAGGGCAGTGTGGGAAGTGGACAGGCATGACGCGGAGGCCATGGGAGGCTGCCTACACCCATCCTGGGCTTTGTGACTTCCTACCCCTGCATCTCCTGCATTAGTCCTGGGAGGCCCAGAGAGACGGAGGGGGCCAAGGCCAGCTGGGCCCAGGGGTCTGGGGGGCAGTTCTGTGGGTGGATGGAGGCTAAGCAGCCGCTTCCTTGACCCCCTGCCCTGCTCGGGGCTCAGCGTTCCAGCCAGAACCCCCAGGGAGCAGGAGGGAGGACTCGGCCCCCAGCACTGGCCCAGGCCAAGGCAAACGCAGCCACCCACTTGACAGGAAGAAAGAACGGAGCCAAAGCTCAGGAGACCCAGCTGGCTCCAGGGCCCCTCAGGGGCCGCAGGGTGTCCCTAATGTCCAGTCCCCCGAGGCCCAGCTCCTCGCTGTGGCTGGCCAGACCGCAGCGTCTTCTTGGTGTCTGCACTCAGGCCATCCAGGCCCGGCCTGTCACAGAACACACAGAGCTGCCTCTGCCTCTTGGTGCTGCTCCCTCGGTCTGGAACATCCTTTCCTCTTTTGTCAGCTCCTACCATCCTTCAGGTCTCAGTGAGACCCTGCCTGACCCTATTGATGAGGCTCATGCGCCCCAGTGCCTGTTCTCAGAGCGTACATCCTCGTTCGCAGCATTGCTCACTACAGGCTGCCTTCTGGCGGTCCCCGAGCCCCCCAGGACAGGGGCCGCACATAGCCCTGTTCACAGCTGCATCCTGTGGCCAGGGAGCCAAGGCTGGGTGACCACCAAGCAAACAGCTAAATGAAAGCAAGAAGAAATCAGCTCCACGCAGGGGCATCTAGAACCTGCAGGGGCGGGAGGGGAGAACTCATCTGCTTGGGGACTCAGGTCTTTCTGTGATTCCAGGAGATTCTCAGCGATCTAAGTGCAAGCGGGCAGGAGACTCCCCCGGCCCACTGAAAGCCATAGCCCGCACTGCTCCTCCCAGGACCGAGGCTTGAAGCATGTGGACCAGCCTAGCCCGGACCCTCTTCATTCCCAAGTGCAGCAGTTAGGGGGACGGTCCCAGGGGCCACCATTTGTTGACTTGTGTGATCCTAAGGGTGTGTGATCTCACCCTCAGCGCCTCAGTTTTGCTGTCTGTAAAAGAACAAAGCGGCCGGGCGCGGTGGCTCAAGCCTGTAATCCCAGCACTTTGGGAGGCCGAGACGGGCGGATCACGAGGTCAGGAGATCGAGACCATCCTGGCTAACACGGTGAAACCCTGTCTCTATTAAGAAATACAAAAAACTAGCCGGGCGAGGTGGCGGGCGCCTGTAGTCCCAGCTACTCGGGAGGCTGAGGTCGGAGAATGGCGTGAACCCGGGAGGCGGAGCTTGCAGTGAGCTGAGATCCGGCCACTGCACTCCAGCCTGGGCGACAGAGCGAGACTCCGTCTCAAAAAAAAAAAAAAAAAAAAAAGAACAAAGCACGCCGGTGTGGAATGCTGCCTGGGCGAGTCCTTGGCACATGGTGAGAGCCCAGGAACAGTCTGTACCCCTGTCACTGTCCACTCCCCTCACACCCCCACTGACTCCCAGGCCCCAGCCCAGTGGCCTCCCTGGGCCTTGGTGGCAGGCTGGGGCTGCCAGACCCCACTGCTGCCTTTCATCCCAGACACGAAGGCTCAGCTCAGAGATGACGGGAGGATCGGGAACAGATGTCCGAGAGCCACGGGGGGCTGGGAACACAGCGACCTCCATCTCCTTCCCTGCCCCTCACCCCATTCCCTCTAGGAGACCCCGGGCCAGAGCTGGCCGCCCACTCTCCCCTCCCATGAGCCTTCAAGGAGAGGGAGCAGTGGGGGACAGAGCCAGCAGAGGTGGCCTAAAGACCAGGAGGAGAGGTTGTCAGACGGCCTCCACAGGGGACACTGACAATCCCAAGCCTCTCCTTCCCCCGCTATTATGCAAGCCATGGCTTAGCCTGGAGCAAACCTAAGTCACAGAAAACCAAAAAGAGGCCAAATCTGGGGCTGCACTGAGCCCCCGGCGCCCCTTGTGCGTAAACAGAGCCCAGGGTCAGGACGTCTTTGAGGAGGCAGGGTGGCCGGGATGAGCATTTCTCAATCCCTGCAGGGGAGCCCACCCGCAGGGGAGCCTCAGCCCTGAGCCGTCTCAGCAGCCCCGCTGGTCACACACAAGGACTGCCACAGCTCCGACCCGGGCTCATGAACCCGAACAGCTGCTCAGGAGGTGGTGACTCTTATCCGCAAGGTACAGGTGAGGAAACTGAGGCTGAGAGAGGGGATGCTGCTTGCCCAGTGAGTGGCTCTGCTGGGCCTAAGTCCAAAGCCCCCTTTCGTGATTTCTACCCTATTCTGCCTCCCAGAGCAGGCAAAAGAGAATGCTGAGCTGGCCCCAGAAAACAGGACAGAGGTGGTGACCCTGTCACTCATACTTGTGGACTCTCTCCTATATGCCTGGTTTTTTGGTAACAAAACAGAAAGAATGCTCACCGGGGTAAGACACAGCAGGGAGAGAGAGTGTGTGTGTGTGTGAGTGTATGAGTGAGTGTGTGTGTGAATGTGTGTGAGTGTGTATGAGCGTGTGTGACTGTGTGTGTGTGAGTGTGTGTGAATGTGTGTGTGAGTGTGTGTGAGCGTGTGTGTGTGACTGTGTGTGTGTGAGAGTGTGTGTGTGTCTTCGCTCTCTTCATTCACAGTGTGGAAGCTCTCAGGTTCCTTGCTTTCAGAAGGATCAGAACCACCCTGCTTCTAAAGTTCTAGGCAGAGTTCAATGACGGCACATGGCTCAGCCCAGGGCCTGGCACACCAGGCTCAGTAAACAGGAACTGCCCCAAATCCAAAACCTTGGCCATTTCTCCCAACTTCCTCCCACCTTGTTTGTGCCTGGGCTGAGCCCTTTCCTTGGCCCCTGGGTTCCCAGGACACATGTGATACCCTTTGCCATGCAGCGCTGTGTCTCCCCCGCAACTCCCCACCCTGTTCCAGATTCCTTCCCCTGTGGCCTTGGGGTCCTGCCAGCTCCATTCAGACAGCTTCCCCAGACTCCCCCCTCCCCACTGGCTTCCTGTCCCCTCCCCCTTGTCCCGTCCAGAAGCCCCACCTAGGGATCCAGACAGGCCGAGAGAAGGTGATGCACTCCAAGAAGGGAGCTTCTGGGGTGGCAGCTAGTACCTGTGTGCTCTGCAAAGGGGGCTCACGGTCCCCCCCCACTCCACTGTCACTTCCCAGCCCTCCCCAGGACACTGTCACCAGGCTGAGGTGGAGCTGACTCAGTTGATGGTGGCAGAACTCACATCAAGGAGTTTATGCTCTGACCTCTGATGTCCTCAGATGTCCACGCTCAGATGGTCACTTAGCAGCTGTGTGCCTTTGTGCACAACAACCTCTCTGAACCTCAATTTTCTCATCTGAAACATGGGAGACAGTCCCATCATCCCTAATCCAAACTCCTAGGCTCCAGATGTGTTTGGGAATTGAGAATTTTTCAGCTTTTAGAAAGATGATGCAGGCCTTATACCATATATCGTGCTAATACCCGCAGTGGGGTCTGGGGCTGCCGGCTGTACTCAGATGAGATTTCAGTAGCAAAGCGAATGAATATTCATTCTCACCAGGATAAACATAGCTTATAAACAGCCTCAGGTCAGGTTTAGCAGCCAAAATGAGTTACAAAAATAATTTGAGTTTTCAAAGCTTTGGGAGACTGACCTGGAAGATAAGGGAGTCTAACTAGTGATACCAGCCCCTCCTGAAAGGGCAGTGGAGGCTGCAACAGGAAAGACACTGAGCGCATACCCGGCCACAGAGGACATGGGAACTGGGCTGAACTTGGAGGGAGGAGAGAGCATTCCAGCTCCCTGCAGTGGGGGCAGGGGCTGAGAACCAGGGCTGGGTTCAGACTCCAGATTGTGATTCCTGGAGATCTAAGGGCTCCTGCACCTCGGCAAGTCATGAGCAGGGTGGAGAGGCCACGCCACCGGGCGCAGCTACCCAGCAGCACGAAGAGACTTAGTCCTCCTTGCCCAGAGGGTTAAACTTTGCCTGTGCAGGGATGAATGACACAACTTCTATCTTCCAGAACCCACCCAATGACTGCAGGCAGCTTCAGGGGTCCATTGAGTAACTGAAGTTGACCGGAAGCCCCAAGATCAAGAGCCCCTGCCCTAGAGGGTGACCAACTCAGTCCTTGGTGTGTCACCTCCCCAACAGTTCCGGCCTAGGATGGAAAACCATTACAGGGGATTATAATCACAACCTAGAACCACAGCTCTGCAAGGGACTCCCTGCCCCTCCCGCCCCACGGGGCACCCCTCAGTCTAGCCTTCTGGCTATCTAGGGGTACAGGTCCTGGTTTTTTTCTTCTTTTGTTCATTCTTTCTTTTTATTAAGAGATAGGGTCTCACTCTGTAGCCCAGGCTGTAGTGCAGTGGCACTGTCATAGCTCACTGCAGCCTCAACCTCCCAGTCTTAAGTGATCCTCCTGCCTCAGCCTCCTGAGTAGCTGGGACCATAGCTGTGCACCATCACGCCCAGCTATTTTTTTTTTTTTTTTTTTTTTTTGGACATCGTCTAGCTCTGTGGCCCAGGCTGGACTAAGGTGGTGTGATCTCGGCTCACTGCAACCTCCGCCTTCCGGGTTCAAGCAATTCTCCTGCCCCAGCCTCCTGAGTAGCTGGAACTACAGGCAAGTACCACCACGCCCGGCCAATTTTTCTATTTTTAGTAGAGACTTTAGTAGAGTTTTCACCATGTTGGCCAGGCTGGTCTGGAACTCCTGACCTCAGGTTATCCACCCATCTCGGCCTCCCAAAGTGCTGGGATTACAGATGTGAGCCATCGCGCCCGGCCTATTTTTCTTTATTTTTTGTAAAGATGGGATCTCACTACGTTGCCCAGGCTGATCTTGAACTCCTGGGCTCAAGCGACCCTCCCAACTCGGCCTCCCAAAGTGCTGGGATTTCAGGACTGAGCCACCTCACCCAGCCTAATTCCTATTTCTGAGCCGCCCATAATCCAACACCATATCTGGGTCCTGCAGCCCAACCTGGGCGCACAGCAGCTCAGGCCTTGGCCTCAGACCCCCAGTGGAGTGGGGACAGGGGGTGCGGTGGCGGTGCCCCCAGCCCGCACTTACCCAGACGGAGGGTGATGTTGACCGAGGTGGGGTACTGCACGCCGAAGGCCATGGACGGGCTCTGCCACCAGGTGCTCTCGTCCTGGCTGTGGAAGTCGGTGAGGTAGGAGGCATTGTGGTGGCGCTGGGGGTCGGCTGCGTCGCAGCGCTGGCACTGCGCCCCCGCGCCCGCGGCGCCCACGTGGGGGCAGAAATCCTCAGGTGGGCTGCCGCACGTGTGCGAGGCCTGGGCGAGCCGGCCGAACGCCGCGTTCTCGAACACGGGCAGGCAGCGCTGCGGGCGCCCCGCGCCGTCGTAGCACGCGCCCATGCCCGCGCCGGCCGCCCGAGGTGCCAGCAGCGCCAGCCCTAGCAGGAGCGCAGCCGCCGCCATGGTCAAGGGCACCGACGCCGCGCGCTCTGCCGGCCCCTCTCGCCTCGGGTGGGCGCGGCTCGGGTGGGCGCGGACCGCGCGCTGGCCGCCAGGACCCGCCTTCCCCGGCGGGGCGGGGAGGCTGGAGGGAGGGGCGGGCGGCGGCGGCCCCACCCCACTAAAAATACCCGGGACCGCGCCGTCCCCGGGCGCCCACCCCCACCTGCTGGACGTGCTCGGCAGTGCGCGGCTCGGGAGTCCGCCCCAGGGGCGACCCGGGCTTCTTTGAGCCTCAGTTTCCTCGTCTGTGGAGTGGGGTAGGTACAGATGCAGGCTCATTATCGCCATTGGGAGGCTTCAATGGCTGCTCATTAAGTAGAGACTGCTCACCAGTGCCTTGGAAGTCCTGAGATAAAAGGGGACACGAGGATCTCTACCTGATCGCTAACGTTTGCGCTTCTCCTCCTAGCAATGAAGTGCGCTCTGGACAGGGTTGTGAGATGGCTCCGCGCGGCTCCTGTTGCCCTTAACCCTGAAAAGCACTCCTGCTGCCGGCTGCGCTCTGCTTTCACAGCAAAGAGATTCTAACCTGATATTTGTGACAAGGGTACCTGGTCTTATCACAAATGTCACCTCGGAGAGGCCTTCCTTGTCTTCTGCCCCCAACCCCATAAATGCCCCCTTTACTCTCCATTTATTAACATTAGTAAATCGAAGGAGAGAAGTCATTCGATAAAATTTAGCAGCCAGGCCGTGCGCGGTGGCTCACGCCTGTAATCCTAGCACTTTGGGAGGTGGAGGCGGGAGGATAACTTGAGGCCAGCAGTTCGAGACCAACCTGGGCAAAACAGTGAGACCCCATCTCTACAAAAAAATACAAAAATTAGCCCGGCGTCATGGCACAAGCCTGTAGTCCCAGCTACCTGGGAAGCTGAGGTGGAAGGATCCCTTGAGCCCGGGAGGTCAGGCTGCAGTGGGCTGTACTAGTGCCATTGCACTCCAGCCTGGACAACAGAGCCAGACCCTGTCTCGAAAAAAAAGGGCAGCCATTCCCAGACAAACTCTAAGGAAAATAAAAAAATAAAAATAAATTTCCTGGCCCAGGTGGTGGCTCACGCCTGTAATCGCAGCACGTTGGGAAGCCGAGGGAGGTAGATCACCTGAGGTCAGGAGTTTGAGACCAGCCTGGCCAACATGGTGAAACCCCGTCTCTACTAAAAATACAAAAATTAGCTGGGCGTGGTGGTGCGTGCCTGTAATCCCAGCTACTCAGGAGGCTGAGGCGGGAGAATTGTTTGAACCTGGGGAGCAGAGGCACTCCAGCCTAGGCAACAAGAGAAACTCCATCTCAAAAAAAAAAAAAAGAAAGAAAGAAAATTTTTGGAAGCAAGATGAACTGTAATGGGCTGGTTCACCACCAGTTATTTACACATGATTAAAACAATATGGCTCTGGAAAGGGCTACAGAATAGACCCATGTAATAAGTTAGAGATTTCAGAACCATAACTCATATCTAAGTAGAGTTAGTATATGATATCACCACTGGTACCTAAGGTCATTTTGGAAGTTCTAGCTAATGCAATAAGCCAAAAACTTAAAAGATATAAATATTTATATCTTCTATTTACCTGAACATACATCTAGAAAATCTAAAAGATTCTACTAAGACTATTAAAATTAATAAGAACTCCGTAAGATGGCTGACTACAGGATAGAGTACGAAAACTAATGCCAGCAATAGGCATTTTCTGGCTGGGCGTGGTGACTCACGCCTGTAATCCCAGCACTTTGGGAGGCTGAGGCAGGCGGATCACCTGAGGTCAGGAGTTCGAGACCAGCCTGGGCAACATGGTGAAACCCTGTCTGTACTAAAAAAACAAAAATTAGCCAGGCATGGTGGCACACCTGTAATCGCAGCTATTTGGAAGGCTGAGACACAAGAATCGCTTGAATCCGAGGCAGAGGTTGCAGTGAGCCGAGGTCATGCAAATGCACTCCAGCCTATGCAATAGAGCAAGACCCTGTTAAAAAAAAAAAAAAAAAAAAGCTGATGCCAGCAATAATGTAGAAAATGGTAGAATACCTAATAATAAATGTAGTATGAAATGTGCAAGACATAAATGAACCAAATTATAAAACGCTACTGAGACAGAAAACCTGAAGAGACCAGCATCTATATTCACGGATTTCCAACTGTTTACATATACAAATTCTCCCCGAGTTAAAACATCAATTTAACATAATACCAGATTGTTTTTTGATGGTGTTATGGAAGCTTCTTCATTAAAGCTTTCTCTTATGGTCAAGAACATGATTGCAGCAGACTCTTGGTGGTCCACCCAGCTACCCTGAGCTGGGCTGTGCGCCCATCCAAAGCTAATTCATCTATCAGGCACAGGAAATGTGGCGGCCCACAGGAATTCTAGGAACCCTCAAAAGTTGTTCTAATTTCTTTAAAGTCAGAAGAAAAAAAATGAACTTTTAGGCTGAAGAACATGTTTTAACATATGACATTAACTATACCCATCTTTAGATCAATACAGTTGTTAAATATAATTTTTAAAAATGTTAGTGCCAGGCATAGTGGCTCACATCTATAATCCCAGCACATTGGGAGGTTAAGGCGGGTGGATCGCTGGAGCTCAGGAGTTTGAGGCCAGGCTGGGCAACATGGTGAGACCTCGTCTCTACTAAAAATACAAAAAATTACCCGGGCATGGTGGCAGACGCCTGTGGTCCCAGCTACTTGGGAGGCTGAGGTGGGAGGATTGCTTGAGCCCAGGGGGCGAAGGTTGCAGTGAGCCGAGATCACACCACTGCACTCCAGCCTGGGTGACAGAGGGAGGCCCTGTCTCAAAAAAAAAAATTATAATTGTGGTAAAATACATATAACATATTAATAAAATGTACTATCTTAACCAGTTTTAAGTTACAGTTAAATAATATTAAGTACATTCGCCTTGTTGTGCAACCATCACCACCATCCATCTCCAGACCTTTTTTTTTTTTCCTGAGATGGAGTCTTGCTCTATCACCTAGGCTACAGTGCAGTGGTGCCATCTTGGCTCACTGCAACCTCCGCCTCCCAGGTTCAAGCAATTCTCCTGCCTCAGCCTCCCTAGTAGCTGGAATTACAGGCACCCGCCACCATGCTCAACTAATTTTTGTATTTTAGAAACGGGGTTTCACTATGTTGGCCAGGCTGGTCTCGAACTCCTGACCTCAAGTTATCCGACTGCCTCAGGCTCCCAAAGTGCTGAGATTACAGACGTGAGCCACTGCACACGGCCTCCAAAACTTTTTATCGTGCAAAATTGAAACTCTGTCCCCTTAAACAATAACTCTATAACCTTCTCCTCTCGGTAAAATAGAATTTTTAATATTTTTTAATAAATAAAGGAGCCCGCTAAGGCAAAACTGCCCAATGTCCAGGAAAGTCATAATGTGTCCATGATAATGTTAGAAATGCTTGTTCCTCGGTGCTGTAGAGAAATAGCACCTGAACATAACTGTAACTTCTTCAGCAAGGCTATTTTTACGTTCTGCAGAAAGGGTACGCTAGCCAGCAGTTTTGCCACTAGAGTACACTGAACATAGGAGACAGGGTCATTTATAACCTGACACGTCTACTTGACTGCTGAGTCCAGTTTCCATTGGCTGGAACGGTTCTTCACATTCTGTATTTGTCCTGATTGGCTAGCAACTTAGAACTTTTTTTTTTTTTTTTTTGAGGCGGAGTCTCATCTGTCTCCCAGGGTGGAGTCTGTGACGGGATCTCCCACTCACTGCAAGCTCCGCCTCCCAGGTTCCGACCAGGCTCTCCTCAGCCTCCCGAGTAGCTGGGACTACAGGCATTAGCCTGCGCCCAGCTAATTGTTGTATTTTTAGTAGAGCCCGGGGGTTTCACGTCTTTAGTCCGAGATGGTCTCTTTCCTGTGACCTCGTGATCCGCCCTCGACCTCCCAAAGTGCTGGGATTACAGAGAGCGTGAGCCACCCGCGCCCGGCCAGGTGGGATTTTTAATGCGGCCTAGCAGATGTTAGAATGTTAGCACCGGAGTCTTTGAATAAATTTTGGCACCTAAGAGTTTACCATTTATTCTTTTTTTTTGGGAGCCGGGTCTGTACTCCCAGGCTGGAGTGCGTGGCGTGATCTCAGTTCACTGCAAGCTCCGCCTCCCAGGTTCCGCATGTTCTCCCGCCTCAGCCTCTGAGTAGCTGAGACTACAGGCATTTCCTGCGCCCGGCTAGTTTTTGTATTTTTAGTAGAGCCGAGGTTTCCCAGCCAGGATAGTCTAGATCTCGGCCCTCGTGATCCACCCGCTCGGCCTCCCAAAGTGCTGGGATTACAGGAAGCCGGAGCCACGTAGGCCAACCATTTATTCTTAATTAGATGGGAAGGAAAGTCTCTTTGAAGAGGGACCTCTACTTTGCTTTTATTAACACCGGCTGGTATCACTAGAGCTAGGTGGAGTATTGGTAGCTCCCAGCATGCAGTAACAGTGCAAGCAATAAGACTTTCACCTACAGCGAACTTGACCAAGGTACAGGTGGAAGGAGACAATGGTTCATCCAATCTCTGGTGCTTGAGACTAGGGAATAGTGATTATAGAGACTGTGGGATTGGGTGGCCCTTGCTGAACGTCACTGATGCCTTCAGGAGGGAAAACGACCAGGTCAGGGTGATCTTGGACCAATCCAAAACAAATTTAGAAAGCCAGAGGCCCTTGTTGTCAACAATTAAAAAAGAAAAAAAGACCTGGCTGAGCGTGGTGGCTCATGCCTGTAATCTCAGCACTTCGGGATGCCCAGGCAGGCAGGTGGATCACTTGAGATCAGGAGTTCAAGACCAGCCTGGCCAACATATGTATTCCTGTCTCTACTAAAAACACAATAAATAGCCAGGTGTGGTAGTATGCACCTATAGTTCCAGCTACTCCAGAGGCTGAGGCACAAGAATCACTTGAACCCGGGAGGCAGAGGCTGCCCTGAGCCAAGATTGTGCCACTGTACTCCCGCCTGGGTGACAGAGTGAGACTCCATCTCAAAAAACAAACAAACCAACCACACGGGGTAGACACAGCTGAAAACCAGGCCCAGGATCTGATTGTAAGTTGCGCTGAACTCCAGAGGATTTCCCATCCCTGGAAAGCATCCTAAATCACAGGCAGGGTCCAGATAGGGAAGGAGTGGGGCCTTGAGACTTAGGGTGGGTATCTGGACAGATTCACTGAGAACCTTGAATCTCCAGATTCCCTTAACACTCTGGGCCTGAAGAAGGGATCCACTCCCCTTTTCTAGAAGATAGTGCCCACCACCCCACCACTGCTTGAAGAGTTTGCAGGAGCCTCAAATGAGGCAGATGCCTGTAAGGTCATCCTTGCCATCTCCTATAAGATGGTCCTTGCCCACCTCCCCTCTTGGCCAGAGGTCCAGCAACTAGGGAAAAGTTCAGCATGGCCTGACTGGGGAAGTTCTGGGCCTGCTAAGGATGCAGCAGGATTATCCCCCAAAAAAGTTTTCAGGGATTGGCTAATAGTGCTAACTTTATATATATAGTCATATGCTACATAATGATGTTTTGTTCAATGATGGACCACATAAGATTATAATGGAGCTGAAAATTTCCTATTGTCCAGTGATGTCATAGCCATCATAACATTGTAGCATGAATACTTTATATTTTTAAATAAATTTAATATAGCCTAAGTGTACAGTGTTCATAAAGTCTACAGTAGTGTACAGTAACATCCTAGGCCTTCACATTGATTCACCACTCACTCACTGACTCCCCAGAGCAATTTCCAGTCCTTCAATCTCCATTTATGGTAAGTGTCCTATATGGGTATACCATTTTTAATCTTTTATAGCATATACATTTTTTTTTAGATAGAGTCTCGCTCTGTTGCCCAGGTTGGAGTGCAGTGGCACGATCTCGGCTCACTGCAACCTCTGCCTCCCAGGTTCAAGTGATTCTCCCACCTTAGCCTCCCGAGTAGCTGGGACTAAAGGCGCCATCACTCCCAGCTAAATTTTGTATTTTTGGTAGAGACAGGGTTTCACTGTGTTGGCCAGGCTGGTCTCAAACTCCTGACCTCAAGTGATCCAATCACTTGGGCCTCCCAAAGTGCTGGGATTATAGGTGTGAGCTACCATGCCCAGCCCACATATTTTTACTGTACCTTTTCTATATTTAGAGGCACAAATACTTACCATTGTGCTAAAATTGCCTGCAGTATTCAGTATAGTGACATTCTGTAGAGGTTTGTAGCCTAGTAACAATAGACTACACCATGTAGCCTAGGTATGCAGTAGGCTAGGTTTGTGTAAGTATGTTCTCTGATGTTCACACAATGGCAGAATCACCTGCTGACACATTTCTCCGAATGTATCCCTGTCATCAAATGATGCACGGCTGCATATATATATGTGGAGAGAGAGAGAGAGAATATGTACACACACATACATATATGTGAGAGAGGGATTAATAAATAACTTAAAACGAATTGAGAGAGGGCCAGGCATGGTGGCTCACGCCTGTAATCCCAGCACTTTGGGAGGCCGAAGCAGGCAGATCACTTGAGGTCAGGAGTTCGAGACCAGCCTGGCCAACATGGTGAAACCCTGTCTGTACTAAACATACAAAAATTAGTCAGGCGTGGTGGAACGCACCTGTAATCCCAGCTACTAGGGAGGCTGAGGCAGGAGAATCGCTTGAAGCTAGGAGGCGGAGGTTGTATTGAGCCTATATTGTGGCACTGCACTCCAGCCTGGGTGACAGAGCCAGACTCTCTGTCTCAAAAAAATAAATAAGTAAAAAGAAATCAATACATTGAGAGAAATTTATTTTAAGGAATTGGCTCACATGATTGTAGAAGTCAACAAGTCCCAAATCTGCAGGATAGGCCAGCAGGCTGGAGGTCCGGGAAAGAGCTGAAGTTCCTGTGCCGTCTGCTGGCGGAAGTCCCTTTTCCTCAGGGAGCTCAGTCTTTTTCTACTAAGTCTTCAACTGATTAGAGGAGGCCCACCCACTTTATGCCTCTGCTTCTCTCCAAGTGTTCTGATTTAGACATTAATCTGATCTAACAAATACCTCCACAGAAACATCGTGCATCATGTTTGGCCAAATATCTGGGTGCCGTGGCCTGTCAGGTGAACACATAAAATGAACCATCGCACCCTCCAAAGTAAAAGTCACACTGTCTCCATCACCGAGATGCACAATGCTTGGTGGGCCTCTTTAGGTCCTAGAAGCAGCATATTCTGCATGTAGGAACACTTCTCGGACCCACTTATCAGGGAACAGTTGAGGCTACTTGCTGCACATGTGCCCAGAGTAGGAAAGGGCTGGGCAGCAGCTCCAGGCCATACACAAACAGCCCTGCCTCTTAGGCATGTGTGCCAGCGGGCCCGGTGGTGCTGGTGGAATCTGTGCTGGGAAAGAACCATAACTATCGTGAGCCCCAGGGTTCTGGAGCAAGGCATGCCAGCCCCGCAGAGAGCTCTACGCCACTCAAAAGGCAGATCCTGGTCTGCGACCGGGCTCTTATAGAGGCTGAGTGATGATCAAAGGAAATCAACAGACCACATGGTGGGTACTGCTATCAGGAACTGGATGCAGTTAGACCCATGAAGTCAAGGATGCAGATCCAACATCCGGCCTTCATGAAATGGAAACAGTAGGTCCAGGGTCAGGGACGGGTCGTCCCTAGTGTGAGGGAGTTCAGGAACTGGTGGCACAGACCCCCGTGTTGCCCCCATCTCTGATGCTTCCTTCTTGGCTCATACCTATAGCCTGGGAGGAAGGTGTTCCCTACGACCAGCTGGTGGAGGAAGAAAAAATCCCAGCCTGGCTCCCAGGTAAGTCAGCTCAATGTGCAGTTGTGGGACCAAAATGGACTGCCACTGCCCTTCCAGCCACCTCTAGGGTGACCCTGGGAACAGTGGTTCCAATGGGCAGTGTTTGTACACCTGGGAAAGATGCACAGGAACTCGTGGACAGTGGCAAGTGGTTTAGCATCCCATGTAGCAAGATTGGCGGCAGGAACATGTAGATGGACCTGTGGGACGGGGCCAGCTTTGTTCTGGACCCTCCAGAGCTCAGGACCATGATGTAGGGGGAGGTGATGGGGACAAGGAAGCCAGCATCCTTCCTGCCAGGCTCCACGGCAAAGCAGACCCCGCCCCTGCCACCCCAATTCTCAATCAAGGACTCTGCTTGGACGAATTAACTGGTCATCTTCTCAATTCAATCTGTGTGACACAGAAGCCATTGGCCACACGGTGTTCAGGGACAGACCTGGACTCAGATTCTATCTCCACCACCTGTGTGGCTGTGGAGGGTAATGAAGCCTTGGTCCCCCCTCCTTCTTGGATGCTTCCCTGATATGCCCAGGTTGCCACCTTAAGAGCTACTCTTCCCAGCTGCTTTTGCCACTAGGGTCCCACATGTAGAATAGGTCCTGCCAGGCCAGGCGCAGTGGCTCATGCCTGCAATCCCAGCACTTTGGGAGGCTGAGGCAGGCGGATCACCTGAGGTCGGGAGTTTGAGACCAGCCTGACCAACATGGAGAAACCCCATCTGTACTAAAAATACACAATTAGCCAGGCATGATGGTGCATGCCTGTAATTCCAGCTACTCGGGAGGCTGAGGCAGGAGAATCACATGAACCCGGGAAGCAGAGGTCGCGGTAAGCTGAGATCGAGCCACTGCACTCCAACCTGGGCAACAAGAGCAAAACTCTGTCTCATTAAAAAAAAAAAAGAGAGAGAGAGAGAATAGGTGCTGCCCTAGTAGGGTGTCTTTTTTTTTTTT
The DNA here is from genome assembly GCF_008728515.1 of Papio anubis. Taxonomy (NCBI): domain Eukaryota; kingdom Metazoa; phylum Chordata; class Mammalia; order Primates; family Cercopithecidae; genus Papio; species Papio anubis. The sequence goes on along the minus strand of NC_044988.1, from coordinate 100,687,896 downwards.
TTTTTTGAGCCGAGGTCTCAAGCTCTGTCGCCCAGGCTGGAGCGCAGTGGCTGGATCTCAGCTCACTGCTTTCACCTCTGTTGTGCCATTCTCCTGCCTCAGCCCTCCAACTGGATGAAGCACCGCCACCTGCGGCTAGTTTTATATTTTTTAGTAGAGACTGGGGTTTCACCATTAGCCAGGATGGTCTCCGTCTCCCTGACCTCGTGATCCGCCCGTCTTGGCCTCCCAAAGTGCTGGGATTACAGGTTTGAGCCACCGCGCCCGGCCCAGCAGGGTGTCTTTACTTGAGAATTAGAAGGTGGAAGTGGGCAGAGGCCAACTTCCGCCCTTCTAGTAGAGTTTTCTGGTGCAAGTGAGGTCCCAGAGAAGGGAGGTTTTCAGCCTGACCTGCTTCCCATTCTCCAGCCCTGCGTGTGCTGAGAGGTCTCTGTGTGGTGGCGGTAGCAGGAGCAGTGGCTTCCTGACTCTTATTCCCAGCCCCTGGATTGCAGGCACAGCTGTGGGTTCTCAGAGCCAACAGCGGTGGTAGCCTCAGAGGTGGTTGGTGGCAGCTTCCCTGGTGGGTCAGTTCTGCAGTGTCCCAGGTGTCAGTCCCTCTAGTCCTCCCAACCATCTCCTGAGCACTTAGTGACCTGTGTTCAATCCTTTCTGCTGGAAATACACAAGCACTTGGTGAGTGCTTGGCTCAGAGCTCAACATGGAGTGAGTGCTCCATAAATTGTTATTGCTATAATTCCCACAAGATCCGGCTCTCTATGAGCCCATGGTCTGGTCAGAGAGGAAAATAGTTCATTAAAAAATAGCCTGATGGGCAGGAGTGGTGGCTCACACTTGTAATCTCGACACTGGGAAGCCGAGGCTGGTGGATTGCTTGAGCCCAGGAGTTCAAGATCAGCCTGGGCAACATAGCGGAACCCTATCTCTACAAAAAATACAAAAATTAGCCAGGCATGGTGGTGCACACCTGTAGGCCTAGCTACTCAGGAGGCTGAGGTGGGAGGATCACTTGAGCCTGGAAGGTGGAGGCTCCAGCGAGCTGTGATTGTGCCACTGCACTCCAGTCTGGGCAACAGAGTGAGATCCTGTCTCAAAAAAAGGAAGAAAAAGAGAAGAAAAGAAAAAAGGAAGGAAGGAAGGAAATAAAAGAAAAGAAGAAGAAAGGAAGGAGGGAGGGAGAGAGGAGGGAAGGAAGGAAGAAAGAAAGCAAAGAAAGAGAAAAATCAGTCAGTCAGTCTTTCTTTTCTAATTAAAGAAAAGAAGGGGGCCGGGCACGGTGGCTCAAGCCTGTAATCCCAGCACTTTGGGAGGCCGAGACGGGCGGATCACGAGGTCAGGAGATTGAGACCATCCTGGCTAACGCGGTGAAACCCCGTCTCTACTAAAAAGTACAAAAAAAAAAACTAGCCGGGCGAGGTGGTGGGCGCCTGTAGTCCCAGCTACTTGGGAGGCTGAGGCAGGAGAATGGCGTAAACCCGGGAGGCGGAGCTTGCAGTGAGCTGAGATCCAGCCACTGCACTCCAGCCCGGGCGACAGAGCAAGACTCCGTCTCAAAAAAAAAAAAAAAAAAAAAGAAAAGAAAAGAAGGGAATAGCCAAATGACATTCCAAGTCTCGTTTGAACCTGTTGAAGACTGAGTTGTGGTCATTTGTCCCTCAGCAAATGTACTGTTGCCCACTGTTGAACCCCCGCCCTCCTGGGCTCACCATCAATGAGGCAGAGGTGTGATATGCATATATCTGGACGCACAAGCTGACACATGCAACAAAACAGTGCCTGGAATGGGTGCAAGGAGGGTGGGGTGGCTGGTTCTGCCTGGAGTTGGAGGACGCTTCCCGGAAAAGGCAGCATTTAGGCTGAGCTGTAAAGGATAAGTAGAGGAAAGGGCATCCCAGGCAGCAGCACACACAAAGGTCCAGAGGCGTGCACAAGTAGGTGAGGTCGGCAGCGTGTGTTTGCAGTGTTGAGTAGGGAGCTGGTCCTGTGGGGTGAGGCTGGAGCAGCGCACAGAGGCCAGAGGATGTGGGCCTCTTGGCAGTGGCAGCTTGTCCTGTGAGGGTCTGCGGGGGCTGGAGGTTGTGAGCCCCTGGGGGGCAAGGACCACATATATCCCTGCCTGGTGTCCCCGTGGCCTGCACTGAGCAGTGTTCAGGAGCATTTCTGGAATGAATGAGACCCCCGTGGCCAGTAAAGACTGATCCTTTAGGGGTTGGGCTAGAGATGAGGGCTCCTTCAAGAGGCATCAACTGGGCGTTCACCGACCTCGCCCAGCCCTAGCAGCAGCCCTTGAGGGGACCGTCCTGCCTGGGCTGGTGACCTCATTTGCGGAGGTCTCCCAGCACGCCCCCACCCCCCCCACCCGTGCCTCCTGCATTCCCAGCTTCTCCTCCCAGCTCTCACCGTCCAGCTGCTCAAGTTCACCCGGAACCAACCACCAGGTGGCGATGTTGGCCACAATACGGGGACGGGCCCCTCTCCGGCCCCTGGTGGCCCAGGACACTCCGGGCCGTTGCTGCACAGGGCAGGGGAGCTGACCAGCGCCATGGGGGGCACGGAGCTCCATCGGACAAAGCTCCTTCCCAAGGCCGCTTTCTGGGTGAGTGGCATGAGCACGCTCCCCGGGCCCCCATGCTGAGACCCCTCAGCCTCCATGGGGCGGCGGGTGGGCATCGGCCTCTCAGACTGACTGCTGTGTTCAGACAGCGAGAGTAGAAGGGATGGCACTGTGGGCGGGGTGGCTAAAGGTCCCCGCTTCCCTGTGGCTTGGGATCCGATAAGATCTGAGCCTATAAAGATGGTTGGATCCAGGGCACAGGCTGTACAAAAGGGGAAACTGAGGCCCAGGGAAGAGAAGCAGTTTGTTGGGGACACATTCGAGGCAGGATGTGACCAGGTCTCTCCTATCCCTGTGGTCGGCTCCTCCTAGGATAGGGTTCGGGGAGGGACTGGGGTCCATGGAATTCAGGAAGCGAAGTATACTCCCTTGGGCACCCACAAAAAAGTCTCAGAATAACCCCCCAAATCTGGGCAACAAGGGGACAATAAACACCTGCACTGCCGGAAGGGGCTGGGAAGGAGCCAGAACTGAGGAAGCCAGTCTTTGGGTGAGGGCTGCCAGCTCTCCATCAGGGGAAGATTCTGAGTGGCACCTTCTGGTTGGGCCCCCCACCCTGGCAAGACATCTGTCCCCTGAAGCCAGGGGCCCCCTCTTTACACACATGACCAGAAACCCACAGAAGCCACAGGTCACATGGCCTCAGTTTCCCTGCAGCCTGGAGCTTTGGGGCCCCTCCCCAGATCCTCAACTTCCAGCCCCTCTCCCTGACACCTGGTGGCAGCCCCTGCATCCCTCCCTGCAGTGGAGCCCTGGTGCCACCTAAGTACCTCCTACCATGTCATGTGAGGTCCCCTGCTGGTACCAGTTCCTAGGGTCGGTAAGTGGGACCTGGGTCACACTGGCCTTGACCCACTGGTGGGTGTGCCTCTGTCTGGGATTGCTCCGGGAGCAGGGACCCCTGAATATTTCCTTCAGGGGTTCAGGGAGCTGTCCTTAGCACCGGCAGAGAGAGCTGATTCGGGAAGGAGAGGAGTGGCATTGGAGAGGGTCTCCGGAGGAGACGTGGGGAGGGCACAACTGAGGAAGGAACTGCAAGTGCCCCGTGGGGAGGTGGGAAGCGAGTGAGAGGAACAAGGCGGACGAGGGGGCCTGGGAGGGGGACAGACATGAAGCCGGCAGGGCTTGGTGAGGGTCTGCCCATTGTCCTAGCCATAGCAGGGAAGCAGTGAAGGCTCCTGGGCAGCAGACGCCCAGGCCTGTTTCCTTTTGGAAGATGGGAGTGGAGACCAGGTCACCAGGCTGATGGTGGTGTGGTAGGAGGAGCTGATGCGTGTGCGTGCACGTGTGTGTGTGTCCCATGTGTCTGATATGTGAGTGTGTGTGTATCCAATACGCATGTGTGTCTAGTGTGTGTGTGTATGTGTCTGATGAGGAATGTGCCTGCGTTGGGGACCTAGGGGGCTCCTGCAGAGGCCTGGCATTCTGCTTGGGCTACCAGCAAAGGTAGCAGGTTCCCCTCCCTGAAGCCCACCTACTAAGGGTTAAAACCTTCCGGGAGAAGAAAGAAGGGAGAAAAACCCTGTTGTTCTGATTTGCTTAATGAACGTTAATTAAGAAGACAGAAGAGAGCTGATTCCTTCAGGACAGAGATGAAAGGCCTGTTAATTAAATCTGGGGAGATCGGCCAGGGCCCTGCTGATCTCTCTTGACAGCTCTGCAGCCTCGTTGGAGCCCAGCGTTGGGGGCACAGCGCACGGGGGAAAGGCAGCTCTCCCTGCCCCCACCCCGCAGCTTTGGAGCTCAGACTCACTGTGGTATCTTGGGTGGGGCTCTGCCTTTCTAGGGTGCCTCAGTTCCCAGTGTGGACAGCAAGAGCGTTGGTCTAGATGGTTCCCAGGATGCCCGGTCTGGCTCCGAAGCTCTGTTAAGCCTGTGCCCTCTGTCCGCATGCCTGGGTCTCGGTCTTCCCTTCTGTTCAGTGGGGAGACATCACTCGCTCTGCAGCCAGGCTTCAAGGGCAGGAATTAAAAACTGGGAGGTCTGCCAAGGGCTTGTGGACAACTATGGAAGAGAGAAGTTAGCAACTGGCGACATCAGCCCCCAGGATCCCACTGCCAGGCCCGTGCCCATCTGTCTGTATTGCAATATCCCCATGGGCACGGCCCTGCCCCTCTGAGCAAGGACAAGGTCACACCCTGGGAGGCCTCCTGGGAGCCAGACCTGGGCTGAGTGCACTACCTGCACAAGTAGTTACTGTTATTCTCCGTATATTGCAGACGGGGAAACTGAGGCCCAGCAAGACAGCTCCTTGCCCAGGACCACTCTGCTCGTCAGCAACAGAGAGCCGCGTACACACCCCAGTGTGCCTGGCCCTGGAGCCTGTGTGCCTTTCCACTTTGCTCTCCATTCACTCCTTCATCCATCCATTCCTTCCTTCCTTCCTTTAGGAGACATTTGTTCCATGCCCTCCCTGGGATGGTTGCTGAGGTACAGGGGATAGATTGTCATCTCATGGTGCTCCCCAGAGAACCGGGAAGACAGACAGTGACCCAGGAAGCAACCTGATGAATTAGATAGTGACTGATCATGGTAAGAGCCGCAAAGGAAATAGACACAGGGCTGGGATGAACTCCATGAGGGGGTGAGCAATCAGGGAGGCTTCTTGGAGGAGGTGACAGCTCAGTGGAGACCTGCCAGATGAGATGGGAGGCAGGATGGAGAGGGAGCTGATGGGAGCTGACAGCGGGCCCCTCAGCTGTCACCCTCACGGAGCATCTCCTCCTAGAGAGTTAACAGATTTAGACAGGCCAAGGGACATGGCTGGCCTCAGGGCATGTCACTACTCAGTCTAGCAACGGTCTCAACCTCCCTGCTGTGTTCAGCCTGAGGTGGGTCTGGGCCTGCATGAGTCAGCCCTGGGCAGCCCTTCAAGTTCAGGGGGTTCAGAAGAATAAAGGATGTCCCCTTCTGGGTGGTGCAGGGGCCACAGGCTGGGCTACAAAGGAGATAAATGTGGCTGTCTGTCCATTCATTCATTCATTCATTCATTCATTTATCTACTGGACAGATGTTTACTCAGCCCACACTCTGGGCCCTGGGCTGGGCACAGGGGACAGAGTGATGAATAATGATGAAACTGTCCCTGCACTTTAGGGATCCAGAGAAGAAGCTGTTAATAACAACACAAGGCTGTAAGCACCAGGCAGTGAGAATGGAGAGCTGGTGCCTCACCCAGTCTGGAGAGATCAGGGAGGGCTTCCTGGAGGAGGTGGGGTCTCAGCTGAGACCTGGGGAGAGTGGAGTATCCAGGAAAAGGGGTTGGGGAAGAGCATCCCAGGCAGACAGCAGCATGTGAAAGGCTCAAAAGCCGGGGGTGGGGGTGGGAGGATGGGCATTTGAGGAGTGGGGAGGGTGGAAGAGGGGAACCAAGAAGGGCCTGGGACATCCTGCTGGAGAGCCCAGATTTCACCGGGGGACCACGGGGAGCCGTGGGGGGATTTTCTCTTGGGATGTGCAGGGAGATTGGCCCGCTGGGGGTGGTATGGAAGCAGAAATGGTTTGGCGGCTGCTGCGGGGACCTGAGGAGAACGAGGTGGTAGCCTAAACAGGAGCAGGGAGGAGCTGGGGTCTGCAGGACCTGGGAAGCAAACTGTGTCCCCTGGGCATGGGGGTGTCTGTGCCGAAAGGCACTGGGGACAGAGAATCACCAGTTGGGCTGGGGGAGGGGTGAGCAAAGCTGAGGCTGGCTCTGGGTCTCTGGGTGGGCCCTGGGTGGGCGTGCTGTGCTGGGACAGGGTCCCTGGTCCGGGAGCAGGCCTGGGGGAGACGGGGAAGCCCGTTGCCAGTGCTGAAGGTGTGTGCCCAGAGGAACCCAGGAGGTCAGACTCTTCTCCTGGCTCGGCCCCTCCCATGCTGTGTGTCTTTGGGCGGGTCCCTTCCCCTCTCTGGGCCTCAGCGTTCCCATCTGTATGATAAAGGGAAGCAAAGGATGTCCTCTGAGGCCTGCCTAGAGTGGCTTCCCTTTCCCAGGCCGCTCCCAGGGGTCCAGGCTGTCCGCCCCACCGGTGAGAGGCTCCAGCCCCAGCCTCTGGCCCCAGCTGGCCCCCACTGCTACTTCCTCTGGGGACCCAGGGTTCCCAGCAGCTCCCGTTGGGCCTGGTACTTCCTGATAAAATGCCGGCAGCCAGGTCCACACTGACACAGCACCCCCTGCCCACTGCCCAGATACGGGCCCACAGCTCGCGGTGCCACGTGTCACCCACAGATGGGCCCAGCCAGGCATCCAGGAACCCACCCCAGGGGTGGATTAAACACCTCAGGCCCCTACAGTGGGCTTTCTTGTGTCTCTGACCCCACCACAGATGAGGAGCCCTTTGAGGGCAGGCGGGAGTGGGTCTGACTCCCCCCCGGGCAGGCGGCAGAGTGGATGCTCACAAAAGGCAACGGGGATGAATGAATGGGAAGTGGATGGAAGAACGGACAGAAAAGGAATGAATGAGTGAGAGTGAATGAATGATGGTGAATCAATGAAGCGGGAGTCAGTGATGAATGAGTACTGCTTAAAATGAGAGCCTTTCCTTCCTGGGTTCTCCAGCGGCCTCTGCCCCAGCTGTGCGGGCCCTGCTGTCCCTACAGGAGGCACTGCTTGATTGCCCCCTACCCAGTTCCAGTTTCACTGACCACACCTGCCACTCTCTCCCCTCGCCCACTGGGCTGGCTGCAGCCACACGGGCCTCCGTCCTGATCACACAGAGCCCGTTCCCATCTCGGGGACCTTTGTACTTGCTACTCCTCATGCCTGGAACGCTCTTCCCATCCTTTCTTCTGCATCCCAATCTGTCCCAATGTCCCTTTACAGAGAGGCCGTCCCAGACCCTCCTGCTGACCTTCCCCAGCGCCCCCCTGCCACTCTGTGGGTTTCCCCCCCTAGCCCTTACTGCACCTGCTCGGCATGTTTTTGCTTGTCGGTTTGTGGCCTGTCTCCCCTCCAGACCGTGAGCTCGGCCTTGCTTGCCGCTATGCGACTTTAGGAAGAAGACACTGGTCTTTGCCAGCAGTTCTCACTGCAGGGAGGCTGTCCTTAAACAGTAATTTCGTTTCTGAGCTCTTTCTGCTGAGGACAAGGAAACAGCAATTATAAGTCACCCGAACCCAGTTATAAGTCACCAGAACCCAGTTATAACCCGATTAAAAGTCAGCAGAACCCATCCAGGGACGGGAGGCACACGCATAGCTCTGGCTGCCCTAGGGCCTGGCCATCTGAGCGCCACGTACACTGAGCCTCACCTGAGCAGGACCTCAGTCTGCACCAGGGGCCTGGCACGACCCTGCAGGGCCCCTATTCCCCTTGGGTAAAGGAGATCTCTTGAGCCGAAGCTCCTAAGACTCCAGAACTCACCAGCCTCCTCCAGACCCTCAGGCATTCCTGGCCCCTCCATCCCAGGACTTTGCACCCGTGGGTCCTGAAATGCCCTTCTGCCTCTTCTCGCCAGGGTGGGGTGGGGGCTGACTCCTGCTCCTCCTTTAGGCCTGGGGTGATGCCACTTCCTCAGGGAAGCAGTCCCTGGTGCCCCAACCCTGTGACACCTCCCCTGCCTCCCACTTTGTGGCGCTTCTCACACTTGTCATTAAGCGAGTGTCTCATGTCCCTTTCCCACTTGACTGTCAGCTCCTGGGGACAAGAATCCTGGGGCTTCCTGCTGTGTCCTTGACACACACTCAGGAAGGGTGTGCACTACGTGCTCAATAAATCGTGCAAAATGAAAGAATAAGTGAATGAGTGAGTGTGTGACAGGAGGGAGGGAGGGCAGAAATAGGCAGAAGGCTGGGAGAAAGGAACTGGCCAGCGAAGCTCGGTGGGGGCTGTTCTCCCAGGACTGATGGCTTTTAAGCAGGAGAGTGAAGGCCAAGGGCAGGGAAGGAGCCGGCAGGCCGGTGACGGGGAAGTGATCTACGGGTGCCTCGCCCTTCACGTGGCTTTATTTTGAAAACGTGAACTTTACAAATGTCAGGGAAAGGCGGGATTCTCCGCCTGGGACCGCCAGGAGCCGATTAGCATTCCTGGCGATGCGCAAATGGGGCCCTGCATAGGCCGCGGGAAATTTATGCCGCCTGCTGGGGCCGACGCGAAGGCCAGGCGAGGGGGCTCAGAAAATAAAACTGTAAGGCTGCCAAGTCTATGCCTGCTCAGGAGACACGGCCTGCTGGAGGCCCCTGGAGGACAAGAAGATGGATTCAGTGTCACCCCCTGCCCTCTGCGGGACGGGGTGATAATGGGGGCCACTCGGAGCAGGTGGGGTTAGGGGGCACCCCCCGCTGTGTCAGACTCAGAGAGGTGACTCCTCCTGCTCACCACCATTGGGCCAGGCTCCGTCCCCACCACCTGCCGTACAATCCATCCAGATTCATCCCCAAGATGATCTTATTAGGGAGGGGCATTGCCCCCAGGCTGCAGATGAGAACACTGAGGCTTACGGAAGCAGAGGGCTTTGCCCAACGTCGCTGATCCTGAGAGGGTCAGGAAGGATTGAAACCCAGTTCTCCGACTCTCTTAGCAGCCTCCTGGCCCTGTCCTTCCCCACTTCTCCCAGTTTCCAGGACAAACCCCATTTAGGACAGTCCACAGCCTCAGTGTCAAGCTAGGACTCCCCCTGCCTGGGGAGCTCTGTGAGGGCTGCAGAGCTTTCATGCACACATTGCTCCCTCTGCTCGGAGCACCCTCCCCGCTGCACCCCCTTGTCTTCCCCTTCAGGCCTCCACAGAGATCTGCCTTCTCCATAGTTTATTGTCAGTCCCCACCCCCGTCTCTGCAATGGGGATATTCTTTGCAAATTGATTTTCATGCACACACGTGTCTTAAGGATGTGCTGGGAGCTATCGGGTTTCCATTGGGATCTGTGAGGGGAGGATGTGGGAAGGGTATCTGTGTGTTGGTGTGTCTTTGTGTGTGTGTACATGTGTGCAGGTTGGTGGCGTGTGTGTGCGTGTGGTATGGGTGCGTATGTGTGCGTGCACGTGGTGTGTGTCTGTGGGATGTATCTGTGTGTGTGAGGCAGGACCTATGGGGCCCTGAGAGGGACAGGCCTGGCGCAGGAGCCCTCAGCACAGTCAGAGGAGGAAGGCGGCTGGGACTGGTGGTGGAGCGAGGCCTGTGGTGGTCCCTGGAGCTGTGCAGGAGCGGAGCTGTGAGCTTGTTGTAGATAGGTCCCAGCATGGCCCAGGATGCTCTGGGATCGGGGAGACACAGGATGGGAGCATCTGGAAGTGGGGGGCTCCAGGCTAGCGGCTGGCCCCAGACCACAGGGAGGGACTCGGCAGGAAGTGGGGGGCTCCAGACTAGCGGCTGGCCCAAGAGCATGGCCCAAGGACTCGGCAGCCCACTTGAATCTCGGAGCCCAGGGGCCCACCTGAGATGGGGACCAAGGAGAGGCTGTGGGCTCTCCAGCTGAGTTCTCCCACAGGCTGGGGTCTGGTCCCCAGCAGGGGACAGTCCTGGGGATCACTGATGACCTCAGGCTCAGCCACTGAGCCGCTCTGTGACTCTGAGGGCGGGGCCCCGCGAAGGACCGGGATGCTGTCTGCCAGTTCGCGCATCTCCAGCACCTGGCACGGCAAGCGCTGTTCCCATCCCACTCCGTGCAGTGGGTGCCTGGCCAGTGCCCACGCATGCAGGGCCTCCGGCCGTCCTCCAGGCAGCCCGGGGACAGAGGCTGCTATCCTGTGCTCAAATGAAGAAGCGAGGTGCAGGGATGGGGGGACTTACCGAGGGTCCCAGGGCTCAGAGATGCTGGTGCTTGGTTTTTGAAGATGTGATTTGACTCCAAAACGGAACTTCTGGCATGGCCGGCGGGCATGGAAGCAGGAAGGCGCCTATGGGAGAGCCAGGCAGCCTCGCCCTGTGAGGCGTGGAGTTCCCATGGCAGAGGCAGGCAGGGGGGAGTCCTCAGTGCTCTCAGCCCACAGAAGGGCTGGGACATGCCCTCCTGGGCCCTGAGCAGAATCCTCCGGGATTCCTGCAAGCGAGTGGCAGAGCTGCACCAGCTTGGGTCCTGAGTAGGGATACCATGGCCCAGTGGCACACAGAGGGCAGGCAGGGCAGCCCGCCAACGGAGGTCCCTAAATAACACGGAGTGACCGGCACGTCTGCTGCTCATCCCAGCCGGGGGACAGGCTCCAGCTTCATAACGTGTGATCGATGGGCCTAATATGGGACTGGAGACGGCGGGCTGGCAGCCCCGGCCTGGCCTGCCGGCTGCCGTTTGCCCACATATTTATTTATTTATGCATTCTCCTCCATGGCAAAAGCCCAAAAACAATAAAAGAAATTGAATTGCATATCAGATGGGACATCAGAGGGAGATACGGCCATAAATCGCACTGTATTTATTCCATAAATATCAGCACCTCCCGAATCACCAGTGCCCGTTATGAAGTTATAATCAGGAATCTGGTCCTGTGATGCTCGCCGCCAGCCCCTCCCCCGCTAGACAAACAAGCCAGGTCCCTGAAGTCAATAACCACTTCCCCAGGCCACCTGTCCCCATGAAGGGACATCTGCCCACCCCGGCTGCCCCACGCAAAGGGAGGGACCACAGGAAGGGCAGGAGGTGGCCGGCATTCCAGGTGGCCCAGGCCTGGATGTAGTGAGCCCAGGGAGGGAACACAGTTTCTCCAGGCCCTCTGTTTCCCTCCTGCCCGCCAACCATACTACAACCTGGTTGGAGCCACCATCCTCTCTCCATTGCCACTTTGTGTGTGTGTGTTGGCGGAGTGGGGGTATGTGTAATTTACATTCAGTGAAATGCATGCATTACAACTATGTAGCTCAATGAATTTTTACACATGTATGCACACATGAGACCACAGATCAACGCAAAGAACATTCGTCACTCCCAGAAATTCCCTTATCCTTCTGCCCACTGCCATCAAGATCACCTCTGTCTTCCATCACCAGAGCACAGTCAGCAACTTCTAGAACTTCAGACCAATGGAATCCTATAATAGGGACTCTTTTGTGTCTTATTCTCTTGTGTGTTCATCATTAAAGTAGGTGAGATCCATCCACGTCATTACAAGTGTCAGGGGTTGGTTCTTTTCCACTGCTGTATAGTATTTCATTCTGTGAACTGACCATAGTTTGTGCATCCATCCCTCTGTGGGTAGACATTTGGGTCGTTTCTAATTTGGGGCTATTATGAACAAAGCTGCTATGAATGTTTTGGTGTGAGTCATTTTGTGAATATAAGCACTCACTTCTCTCGGGTATGGGTCCAGGAGTGGGATTGTTGGGTCATAGGGAAGATGTATGTTTAACTTTATGAGAAACTGCCATGTTCTTCTTCTTCAATGTGGCCAGGACGTTTTATAGCCCACAGCAACATGGGAGCATTCCAGTTGCTCTGTGTGGACATCAACACTTAGTGTTATCTGTCTTTAATTTTAGCCACTTTGGCAGCTGTGTACTGGGGTCTCTTTGTGGTTTTAATTTGCGTTTCCACCTCCATAACTGCACTGGCTGCCCAGTGGAGTCCCTGTGATAGTCTCTGCCCCCTGAAATCCATCCTGCCCCAGCAACCAGAGAGACCCTCTTGCCCTCCCTGCTGCTCAAGACCCTCCAAGGCTCTCCCCCTCCTTCTCTGCTCCCCTATACTCGCCTCCATGCCATCCCTCCCCTTCCTGCCTCTGTTCCTCTCCCCTGGGCTCTGCTCCATGTTGCCTTCTCACTACCCACCTCCTTCCCTACTTCTTTTTTCTGCCCAGCACTTTTCACCCCACTTATCATTGCCTGTCTCCCCCTCCTCCTCTCTGATGTCAGCTCCCCGAGAGCAGGGATCTTTGCTATGTTCACCGTTACATCCTGGGGACCTAGGCCCGTGCCTGGCACAGAACTCAGGCTCGATCAATATCGATCAATATTGGCTGAACGATGGAAGTAAGTCGTTGGTGGGTAACACAGCATTTTGACAAGAGCTGCTTTTTAAAAATGGAAATGAAATGCACATAACAAAATTACCCGTCTGAAAGTGAACAATTTGGTGGCATTTGGTTCTTTCACATGGTTGTGCAACTGCCACCCCACCCTTCCAAATGACAGAGCCATTCGGCCATGGCCTCATCAGCCTCCCAACTGACCTTAAGATTCTCCCTCGCCCATCTTTTTTAAACAACTAAATGTCTCTGAGCTTCTTTCCAACTCCCTCCCCACCCAGAGTCTTGCCATGTCCATGAGCTTCTCTCCTGTGGTGTTTTAAGGACAGTTAAAATGTCCCATCTTGAGGCCGGCTGTGGGGCAAGGCTGGCTGACGAGGGGCTCCCACCAAGGCTGGGTGCCCAAACCCCCTCCCCAAGTGGCCGTTCCTGGGTCTGATCGGGAGAATGAGGGCAGTGTCTGGCTGATCTCTTCCCCCCTGTTGAGGACCCTGCCTAGACCCACCGGTCCCCTGGAGGTGGAACCCTCCTGGATGACTCTGGGCGCTGCCATCCAGCCCCAGATGCCCCACCTGGCTGCCTCGCTCACATCCCCATAGTCTCCCGCTTCCGCGCACAAGAATCTTTCCTTTAGCTACAAACTGGGGGAGGGGAGGACGACCCAATTTATTTGGTAACAAATAAAGAGCTGCCATGATTAAGATGGGGGGGAAAGTTTAAAGGAGGAAAAATACCTTGGGTAATGCCATCTCCTGCGTCTTTATATTCTGAAACGGATCGTTCTGGACGCGGGCAGAAGGCCTGATTTAATATCCTCATGGAAAATACTGCACCTGATCCAATTACCACGGGAATTTTGATACAGTCAGCAGTCAAGATGAAAGATTCAGAGGCGTTCACTGCAGGAGTAAACACAGAGACCGAATTACCCGGACTCCTCTGGGAGGAGTTAAGCGGTTCAGGTCGCTGCGAGGGCACCTCGGGCCAGGCTGGGGGGGGTTCCACAGAGGCCAGTATGCTGCGGCCCCTGCAGTGACACTTCTCAGTCCGACAGCACAGCCCACCGTGCCTCATCCTGGGCCAGGGAAAGGCCCTTGGGTCTGGGCCCTGGTGTGGCAGGCCAGGGGTCTATGCGGAGAGGCAGCCACACACCACACCCATGACCCAGCTTGGCCCCGAGGGATCTCTTCTTTCCCAGTCCCTCCCCACCCCACCGCGGCCAAGCCCTATCCGCACTGTCTTCTAAACAACTCTCCATGAGCACTCCTTGCTGGGCTCTGTGCCACCAGGTCAGTCCTGACTCCAGCTGCTCGTCTGGGCGCCCGTGGCTGCTCACTCCCCTGCCTCATCCTGCTGCCCTCCTGGGACAGATGGCTTAAAAACATGTGGCTAACCTCATTCCTTTCATGCTCAAAACCCTGCCATCACCTCCAGCTGTTCTTAGGAGAATGTCCAAAGTTAGGATGGAGCCGGGTGCGGTGGGTCACGCCTGTAATCCAGCACTTTGGGACACTGAGGCAGGAGCCCAGGAGTTTGAGACCAGCCTGGGCAACCTAGTGGGACCCTGTCTCTACAAAATACTTTTTTAAATAGCCGAGTGTGGTGGCACATGCCTACAAGTCCCAGCTACTCAGAAGGCTGAGGCAGGAGAATCACACCACAGTGTTCTAGCCTGGGTGACAGAGCAAGACCCCATCTCAAAATAAATAAATAGGATGCACCTTCAAAGTGTCCCATCTGGCTCCTGTCCTCTCTGCAGCCTGCCCCACCCCACCTCTCTCCCCGGCACCCGCTGGGCACCCCTCCAGTGCCCTCCTGCCTCGGCTTTCACAGAGGCTGTTCCTCAGTGAGCAGGCTCTGCCCTTGGCCCCTCCTCACCAGGTGCACTCGCACCTGGCCACAGCTGAGATCTGTCAGGTGTGCCCCTCCTGTCCCTAGACCAGGCCAGGTCTTCTCGCTGCATACTCCAAGCTCCTGCCCTTGGCCTGCAAAACACTGGCATGACTATAATTAAAAACCATTCAGTACTATCTGTTGAAAGGCCATGGCCCGGCCAGGCAAGATGCCTCATGCTTATAATCCCAACACTTTGGGAGGCCAAGACGGGCAGATTGTTTGAGCTCAGGAATTCAAGACCAGCCTGGGCAACATGGCAAACCCCTGTCTCTACAAAAAAATACAATAAAAATTAGCTGGGCATGGTGGTGCATGCCTGTAGTTCCAGCTACTCAAGAGACTGAGGCGGGAGGATCCACTGAGCCCAGGGGATCAAGGTTGCAGTCAGCCGTAATCACATCACTGCACTCCAGCCCGGGCGATAGAGTGAGACCCTGTCTCAACAATAATGAAGTCCATCCCCCATTGGATTTGAGCTGCACAGACGTTGGAAGGGCCAGAAGCTGCTGGATCTCTGTCCCATGCGACTGTGTGACCTTGGGTGAGGTTCCAGATTCCCTGAGCCTCAGTTAACTGATGTGCAGAATAGGGCAACATTGTCTAATTAACAGGGGTGGTGGGAGGATGCAGCAAGATCCTGAAGGACAGGAGCCTGAGGAAGAGCTTAGGCTCTGCAGCCAGAGTCTCTGGGGCCAAGTCTTTGGGGCCCCCACTCATCAGCTTGCATCTCAGTTTTCTCATTGGTGAAATGGGTTGTTACAGCAATTATATGAGTTAATATCTATGAAGCTTCATCACTGGTCCTGGCAAATGATGAACACCGTAGCACTGTTAGCTCCTGTTATCTTCGTTGGTGCCTTAAATACCTCCTCCTGGATATTGTCAGGGCTCAATCAATCCTTCCTCCCTTGAATGGGAGGGTTAACTAAAGGCTTTTGAGCAGCCACTTCATTAGAGACGCAAGTGTGTCCTGTTGAAACCAGACGTTAGCCCGCGAACCGTAAACCTGTGGCTGTGACAGCAGCCGAGCCTGTCACCTTGAAAGCTCACCTCTTGGGAAGGGATACAGCAGGTGCGGAACACAGGAGGAACAAGTTTTGAATGGGGACAGGGACGTATCTTTGTCAGTGGTTTGCTGTTCTCTGGGGTGGCTCTTGTGCACAGAAAAGATTCCTCAGACAATGACTTTGATTTTAAACATTAACATTTGCTTCATGAATGTTACGCATTCAAAAATGTTCTTCTTTCTTAAGCTTTTAAGTTCACTTTACACATGTTACTATTCTATTTAAAATCCAGCACATCAGAACAATCCCTTCTAAGGACCATTTCGTTACTGCTTGGTCCCATTTACAAAACCAATTCATCGAGCTCCTTGAAACATTTTGAACTGCATAAATAAACTTAATCGATTCAGTTTCCTTTTTGAGTACTTCCATGGCCCGACTGAGAAACCAGCCTCGCTACAGATTGAAGCACATCTTTTGTGCGTCTAACACACTGAATTACAGATGTGGTGGATTCCAGCACTATTTCCAAACTTTCTCAGAGCGCAGCTTCAAGTCTCAAGTCTAAGCCACGCTCTCAGTTTCACATTTTAAGTCAGAATCACGAGGCTGACCTCGTCGTTTAATCGGCAAAAGTTTTCCTAACTTTACAAATGCTGGAACCACGCAGCGTGAGTGGTGGGTGGTTTCAGCATTTGTAAAGTTAGGAGGACTTTTTCTTTCTTTGTTTTTTTTTTTTTGAGATGGAGTCTCGCTCTGTTGCCCAGTTTGGAGTGCAGTGGTGCGATCTTGGCTCACTGCCAGCTCTGCCTCTCGGGTTCATGCCATTCTCCTGCCTCAGCCTCCCAAGTAGCTGGGACTACAGGTGCCCGCCACCATGCCTGGCTAATTTTTAGTAGAGACGGGGTTTCACCTTGTTAGCCAGGATGGTCTCGATCTCCTGACCTCATGATCCACCTGCCTCGGCCTCCTAAAGTGCTGGGATTACAGGCGTAAGTCACCACACCTGAACTTTTTTTTTTTTTTCTTTTTTTTTGAGACAGAGTCTCGCTGTGTCACCCAGGCTAGAGTGCAGTGGTGCCATCTTGGCTCTCTGCAACCTCTGCCTCTGGGATTGAAACAATTCTCCTGCCTCAGCCTCCCCAGTAGCTGGGATTATAGGTGCGTGCCACCAGGCCCAGCTAATTTTCGTATTTTTAGTAGAGACAAGGTTTCACCGTGTTGGCCAGGCTAGTCTCGAACTCCCGGCCTCAAGTGATTCGCCTGCCTCGGCCTCCCAAAGTGTTGGGATTACAGGTGTGAGCCACCGCGTTCAGCCTGTAAAGTCAGGAAAACTTTTGAGACAAAAATACTATTATTATTGTTTTGATTCTCTTAAACACATCTATACTTAATTCTAAACCTTTTGGGGCTAAAAGATGCTAGCTACTGTGTGTGGAAGGGACTTTGCCACACCTGGTGATTTGGGGGCTGCCTTCTCAGCTGGTAGAATGTCTTCGGCCAGCGTGGCCTGACTTGCCTACACTCCTACCCACTGCCTAATGGGACATGGAGCACCACAGGGCTCCTGGCCAGCCAGATGTGTCCTCAGCCCCTCATTCTCTGTCTGCTCACGCCAGTCTGAAGCCCCCCCCACCCGGGGACTTCCGAATTTGATTGGATTCAGCTAATCGGTTTACTGCCTCATTCTGCTGTGATCTCTTTTCATATTCCTCCTCTCCATTAGGGCAGACGCTATAGTGGACACCTAATGACAGGTGATTGGATTCTGCGTCTCTCCCAGGGCTTTTGTGACAGTTCTGAGGTCACCCCAAGGACAGGGGGTAGGAAAACACAACTACTGCCCAGGAAGAGGCTCAGAGCAGAGGGTGGCCCTGGGAAGCAGGAGCTGCTCCGAGGGCTGAGGGGCCACAGGGATGCCCCCGTCTTCCTGTTTTTGCCAACTGCAGGCTCTTCATCCAGCTGCCGCAGAAACCGAGCGCAGTCTCCAAGAAGGCCGGCTATGCGGAACAGCCTGGGCTTCAGGATCACACAGGCCTGGGAGAGGAGGCGGCCGCCTGGCCTTACCTACTCAGCAATGTGGGCAAGTTGCTCCTCCCTCTAGCATCACCCATGAAATGAACCAGCCATGGAGACGGCCTTCACGCGCCCTCCTGGGCAGCGCAGGTGTGAGCACTGAGCGGGGCCTGGTGCCCAGGGAGCTCCACATAAATGTCAGTCCCCTTCTCTGCGGTGGTGTTCTCCTGGGCTCCACCCAAAGGAGGCTGGGGCCAGGGCAGGCAGTTCATTTACTGAGTGTTTCCTAGGTGCCAGCCTCCAGGCTGTCCACACGCTCTTTTTTTTTTTTTTTTTTTTTTTGAGATGAAGTCTTGCTCTTGTTGCCCAGGCTGGAGTGCAGTGACGCGACCTCGACTCACTGCAACCTCTGCCTCCCGGGTTCAGGCGATTCTCCTGCCTCACTCTCACGAGTAGCTGGGATTACAGGCACCTGCCACCACACCTGGCTAATATTTTATATTTTTAGTAGGGATGGTGTTTCAACGTATCGGCCAGGTTGGTCTCCAGCTCCTGACCTCAGGTGATCCACCCACCTTGGCCTCCCAAAGTGCTGGGATTACAGGCGTGAGCCACCATGCCTGGCCCCACACACACTCTGATTTCACCATCGCAACAACCCCATGAGATAGTAATCAGCATTCATTCAGTACCAGGGCTCCAAGAGATCCAGTAACCTGCCCAAAATCACACAGCTTAAGAACAGTGGAGTTGGGTCTGGCACGGTGGCTCAAGCCTGTAATCCCAGCACTTTGGGAGGCCGAGACGGGCGGTTCACGAGATCAGGAGATCAAGACCATCTTCGCTAACATAGTGAAACCCCGTCTCTACTAAAAAATATAAAAAACTAGCCGGGCGAGGTGGCGGGCGCCTGTAGTCCCAGCTACTTGGGAGGCTGAGGCAGGAGAATGGCGTAAACCCGGGAGGCGGAGCTTGCAGTGAGCTGAGATCCGGCCACCGCACTCCAGCCTGGGCGACAGAGCAAGACTCCGTCAAAAAAAAAAAAAAAAAAAAAAAAAAGAACAGTGGAGTTGGGCTTTGTACCCGGCTGGTCTCATTCCTCAACCTCCTGGTCTTGGCCCCCGTGCTGTCCTTCCCCAGGGCCCTGGCCCCCCACGATGGGCTTGATCGGACCAGGCGGCAGGAGGAGGCAGTGGGACGGAACTTGTTTCACAGTGGAGAGGATTTAATTCCGTCTCCTCGTCACTCCCCCCTGAATTATCTCACCACCCGGAACCTGAGAGAATGCAATCCGCTTCAAAGGCAGAGTCTCACAGATGAAAGCCACAGCCTGCAACCCAGGCTGACAGCCCTGTGGTGGAGGCACCTGCCTGGGCCTCGCTGGCCCTGAGTGGAGGGCGGGGGCCGCAGGGAGGTGGGGAAGCCGCATGGCAAGTGGGCAGAGGCCGTTGTCTTGGTAACTCAGGCTGAGCTGACGCTGGCCCTCCTGGGATTCTTCCCTGTGATGAAAGGTGCGGCGAGGAGAGGGCGGGAGAGGAGCAGGGAACTTGCCCAGCACCCTCCTTCCATGGGGGGGTTGCTGACTTAATAAGGACCAAAGGCAGCTTTGAGGATTCTTTTCTGCAGGAAACCTCAATCCCAGGTTTGAGATGTGGCTGAGCGAGATAGGGGGTGCTGGGGAAGCCAGGCCCCTGGGGTGCAGCAGGGGAAGGGGCCTTCCCCACACCTGTACCCCATGGGGAAAGTCCTAAGGTTGCAAACCCCATCCCAGGCCAGGGACAGCTCCTGCAAGGACCCAGTGGATCTGTGGCCCTGAGAGGAAGCAGGAGAGGCTCCTGCGAGGTGGGCCTGATGGCTTGATGGTTAGAGCTCAGCCAGGGAAGGCGGTGAATCTCTTCTGCTTGCCGGGCGGTCACTTCCTTTCCCTCATCAGTAATGGGAAGATAATTGCAACCTCCTGGACTGGTTACATGAGGTGCTGCTGCAAAGCCCTTAGCTCTAGCAGATGCCCCCATCCAAATGGATGGACCGTGCCTGGGGTGGGGAGGCCTAGCCACAGCTTAACCAAGACCTTCACCCAAAGAACTGTGGGCAGTGGCCGGGAGGGCAGAGCAGCTGCCTCTTTTTTTCTCTCTTTCCTTTTATTTTTTTAAGTGGTTCACAGAATTGCAAAATTATCTCCCTTGGACTCGAAAGGATACAGAAGAGAAGCTCGCCCTGCCCGCTCTCAGGCAAGAGCACGTCCGCCATTGATCCATTATTCATTCAAGTTGCTTCTCTTTTAAGGATGTGGCCGGAGAGGTGGGTGGCCCAGGGTGGGCAGGAGGGTCCAGGTTGCCTCCGCTCAACATTCTTTGCTCTGACCAGCCTATCAGCTCTACCTTCTCTGTGAAGAGACCCCCTATCTGCACACCCACCCCCCCATAACAGACATGACTTTGCAGTCAAACATCCACTTGCTCTAACCCAGGCCCCACATACCTAGATCACGTCTCAAAGAAGTGACGATGTGAGAGGCCAAACCTGGTCTCGTAACTGACTATCCCCCAAAGCGCCAACCCAGCTTGACCGTCGAGGGTGCTGTGCTGCAGACCAAGAGCTAAGGATGAGACTGTCTCTGATGAGGAGCAGGTGGACGGAACTGGTGGGGGGGGGCTACATATGTTTTCTGAAACTGCTTCCTCCTTACCACTGTGCAGGGCTCCCCAGGCACCCCCGACCGCCCAGGGTCAATGCTTCATTCCTCAGCAGCACCATGACAAGGTTCCTGTGTGTTGCATATGAATCAGAAGAGATTCATTTCTTAGGCAGTTGCTATGTGCACAGCCCTATGCTAAGGCCCTTTGTGCCAACTGCATGCTGGAGGGAATGTTATATCCATTTCACAGATGAAATAAGTGAGGCGCACAGAGGCGAAGTCCCTTGCTATTTAGAGGGGTATTTCCAGGAGGAGACCCTAGTCTAGGATTTCAGGGCAAGTGATTTTATGAAGGAAGAGCTCGAAGGAGAAGCTGGTAAGGAGTGAGGGAGGCAGGAAAGGGAAGAGGGAGACAGCAACGGGGTGGGTTTAAGAGAGGGCTGGGCTCAGCCTGCTCCCACGAGGTGCACTGGAGCATAGAGTGTACCCTCAGCTTTGCCCCATCCCAAGGCCAGGAGCTGGGCTTTTGCACCCGGCACCAGTCAATGGCTGCAAAGCAATGCCTTGCGACGCTGGTGGAACGGAGGCAGTGCTCGCAGAGGGGACTCAAGGGGGACCTGGTGGGGACACCAAAGGTCCTCCCCGTAGTTGACTTGCAAGTCACACACCTCGCAAGTGGCAGGGCCAGGGTTCAAACCTAGCTCTGCCCACTTGGGACGTTTTCCACTGCCCCAGGCTGCCCCACCAGAGCCAACTGTCTGTCCTCACTCATAGCCTGCCCTTCCTCTCTGATCCCTGCTCTCTGCTTGGAAGTAAAGAGCCGTGTTCTAGGTGCTGAAAGGACACCAGCATAGATCGTCTGCTTTTATTATACCATGCATCGTATCATGCTCTAATCCACGGCCTCGCCATGGAAAATATAGGCAGCGTGTCTCATGTATTATTTAAGCAGTGGGACTCTGGGCTGGAGTAACTTGGGGGCAGCCTTAGATATATACACACTTGGCTGTGCAAACTCTGCGTGCAGAGGAACAGTTAGACACTCCTGAACTGGGGCCCTTCTTTTTCAGTGACACAACAAACAAACAAACAAAAAGTGAGTTGATTTAAATAAAACAATTCTGGCCAGGCACAGTGGCTCAAGCCTGTAATCCCAGCAATTTTGGAGGCTGAAGCGGGCGGATCACTTGAGGTCAGGAGTTCAAGACCAGCCCGGCCAATATGGTGAAACCTCATCTCTACTAAAAATACAAAAATTAGCTGGGCATGGTGGCGCACGCCTGTAATCCCAGCTTCTCGGGAGGCTGAGGCATGAGGATCGCTTGAACCCGGGAGACGGAGGTTGCAGTGAGTGGAGATCGCGCCACTGCACTCCAGCCTGGGGGACAGAGTGAGACTCCGTCTCAAAAAACAAAACAAAACAAAATAAATAATAAAATAAAATAAAACAAAACCATTCTGTGACTGATTCTTTTTTTTTTTTTTTTTTTTGAGACGGAGTCTCGCTTTGTTGCCCAGGCTGGAGTGCAGTGGTGTGATCTGGGCCTCACTGCAAGCTCCACCTCCAGGGTTCACATCATTCTCCTGCCTCAGCCTCCTGAGTAGCTGGAACTACAGGCGCCGGCCACAACACCTGGCTAATTTTTTTGTATTTTTAGTAGAGATGGGGTTTCATCTTGTTAGCCAGGACAGTCTCGATCTCCTGACCTCATGACCCACCCACCTCAGCCTCCCAAAGTGCTGAGATTACAGGCGTGAGCCACTGCGCCCGGCCTCTGTGACTAATTCTTATTGGCCCATGGGTCTGGCAGGTGACGGAGGTTTGGGGATCACACTTACCTTTGGGGAGATGCCCAGGAAGGGGAGGCGGGTCCAGCAATGCCCTCCTGGGATCATCCTTTCTGCCCTGTACTGAGCATCAACTCTGCACAGTTAACCCTTCCTGCAGCACCTCACTGACCGCACTCTGCACAGCACCCTGTGAAGTGGACGTTACTGAACCCGTGTCCGGAGGCTCTCACTGCCTGGCCCCCTTGGAGTAAGGCGTGGCCCTGTGGCTCCCTCCAGCCAAGGAATCCAGACAGGGAGGGATGTGGGCTGTGTTCAAGTGTGGGAACCAATTGGCTGGGCGCAGTGGCTCATGCCTGTAATCCCAGCACTTTGGGAGGCTGAGGTGGGCAGATCACAAGATCAGGAGATACAGACCCTCCTGGCTAACACGGTGAAACCCGATCTCTACTAAAAATATGAAAAATTAGCCAGGCGTGGTAGCACCTGCCTGTAGTCCCAGCTACTCGGGAGGCTGAGGCAGGAGAATTGCTTTAACCTGGGAGGCAGAGGTTGTATTGAGCCGAGATGGCACCACTGCACTCCAGCCTGGGTGATAGAGTGAGACTCTGTCTCAAAGAAAAAACAAAAAAAGTGTGGGAACCTCTGGCTCACCCTCCACGTGGCCCGGCTCCTGTCAGCCTTCCAGAGCCCGTGGGGGAGGGGTGTACTATGTGAGCAAGGAACATACTGTGGCACTTTCCAGACCCTGAGATTCTGGGGTTGTTACCCAGCCTCTTATGCCAATTGAGCGTGTAACAGATAAGCACACAGTCAGGGCCAGATGCACAAAGCGACCTTTCTAAGGTCATGCTGCTTAGAAATGGGGCAGCCGGGACGCAGAGCCAGTCTCTTCACCTTGCTCAGGCTACCAGAGTCGGACCCAGCCCCTTCACCACCTCCTTGCACCAGCTTCCTTCCACCCCTGGGGCCGGCTGGCTTTTTCAAAAGGTCAATCTATCAACATGTCCCCTCAGGCGACACCCAGGCCTCTCCCAGAGCTCTCTGCTGTCTCCCGTGTGCTCAGCCTCACACCTCCTGGCCTTGGGGTGGCTGCCCTGGTCTGTCCCAGGACTCCTCCTCCCTCCGCTACTCCCTGCAAATCCACTGTCCATCCAGGAGCCGGGCCGTCTTTCCCAAATGTGCATCGGCTCACGTCGTCTCCTGTCCAACGCCTGTTGCTGGCTCTGAAGCACCCTGGTGGAAGAGCCCTGGCATGGCTCGCCAGGCCCGCCTGCTCTGGCTGCTGCCGGCCTCTCCACCTCACTCACATCACTCTTCATTTTGGGCCAGATGCTCCGGCCACACTGGCTCTTTCAGTCCCTCAGACACCACGCTCATCCTGTTGCAGGCCTTGTGAGGCTGTTTCTGCTGCCTGGAATACTCTTCCCTGCAATGTTAGCCTGGTTCATTCCTACCTGCCCCGCTTCAGGCCTCATCTCAGACACCTAAGAGGCTACTGCAGCGAGGCTCCAGCCACAAACTCTGTGTGTGTATGTGCACGCACATGCGTGTCTGTGTGCATGTGAAACCCGCCTTCCCTCACACCCGCCCCAGATGCTGCAGCCCCTGACCAGCCCCAGCCCTGGTGTGTTAAGTTTGCTGTACTTCCTTGTTCAAGGCCGATCTCTCCCACTAGGACAGCAGCCTCATGCCAGGGGATTTGCCTTATTACTTTGTATCCCAGGGGTCTCGCCCAGCGCCTGGCCCAAAGGAGGTCTTCAGTGAATACAGTCGGCCCCTCACATCCATGGATTCTGCATCTGTGGATTCAACTAACCTTGGATTGAAAATATTTTAAAAAAAGAATGTTTGCACCTGTACTGAATAGGTACAGACTTTTTTTCTTGTCATTATTCCCTAAACAATACAATGTAACAA
The DNA here is from genome assembly GCF_008728515.1 of Papio anubis. Taxonomy (NCBI): domain Eukaryota; kingdom Metazoa; phylum Chordata; class Mammalia; order Primates; family Cercopithecidae; genus Papio; species Papio anubis. The sequence goes on along the minus strand of NC_044988.1, from coordinate 100,664,147 downwards.
CTATTTACATAGCACTTACATTGCATTAGATATTATAAGTAATCTAGAGATGATTTAAAGTACACGGGAGGATGTGTGTAGGTTATATGCAAATGCTACACTGTTTTGCAGAAGAGGCTAGAGTATCTGTGGATTTTGGTATCTGCAGGGATCCTGGAACCAATCCCACATCGATATCCAGGGACAACTGTATTCACAGAACGAATGAGTCAGTAAATGAAGGCTTTGCATTGCTTGACACCATGAGTGGCCATGAGTCAGGGAAAATGTATTTGAATTCCTCTGTCCAGGACACAGACCCAGCCACCCCTCTGAGGACTGCACCCAGGCGACGATCTCTCATGGATAAGCCACTGTCCTTCAGAGGGCGGCACCGTGTGTGAATTCACTGTCCGTCCCGCTCACAGGCCTGGCTGCGACTGAGACCCCTGTGCTTAGGGTCTGTGCTCTCTGAGGTTCATACCCAGAGTCACTCATTCCTTTCCAAGAGTCAGGTTTCAAGTCCTGGAGCTTGGGCCCCACGCTGGTGCGGTGTCACCCATCAGAAAGACCGTGAGCGGCCGGGCGCGGTGGCTCACGCCTGTAATCCCAGCACTTTGGGAGGCCGAGGCGGGCGGATCACGAGGTCAGGAGATCGAGACCACAGTGAAACCCCGTCTCTACTAAAAATACAAAAAATTAGCCGGGCACGGTGGCGGGTGCCTGTAGTCCCAGCTACTCAGGAGGCTGAGGCAGGAGAATGGCGTGAACCCGAGAAGCAGAGCTTGCAGTGAGCCGAAATCGCGCCACTGCACTCCAGCCTGGGTGACAGAGCCAGACTCCGTCTCAAAAAAAAAAAAAGAAAGACCGTGAGCTTTGGAGCCAGAGAGACCCCGTTCCAGTCCCTCCTGCTAGCTGTGTGACCTTGGAGAATCACTGGACATCTTGGTGGAAGCCTCTGTTTTCTCCTCTGTAGAATGGGGGCATAAAATGATGCCCACCTCCAAGAGCTGCCATAAGGATTCAGAGTCCATGTCCAGAGTCTTCAGTCATGACCTTGGCCTCCCAGCTCTGCCCTCTGGACCTGCACGCCCCAGGCAGGGACTGCTGACCCAGAGATTCAAGGTGTTAAAAAATGAGTTAGAGGGCACATGTTCTCAGGATTTCCTAAGGGCTGTGTCACGGGCCATTGGTCACTATAAAATTAAATTAGGCCAGGCGCAGTGGCTCACACCTGTAATGCCAGCACTTAGAGAGGCCAAGGCAGGAAGATCCCCTGAGGTCAGGAGTTTGAGATCAGCCTGGCCAACATGGCAAAACCCCGTCTCTACTAAAAATACAAAAATTAGCCAGGTGTGGTGGCACACACCTGTAGTCCCAGTTACTCAGGAGGCTGAGGCAGGAGACTCACTTGAACCCGGGAGGTGGAGGTTGCAGTGAGCCGAGATCGTGCCAGTGCACTGCAGCCTGGGGGACAGAGTGAGAGTCCGTCTCAAAATAAATAAATACATAAATAGTTAGCTTTTTTTTTTAAACTTTTATTTTAGGTTCAAGAGTACACGTGCAGGTTTGTTATATGGATAAACTGCGAGTCACGGGGACTTGGTGTACAGATAGTTTGGTCACCCTGGTAATAAGCATAGTACGCAACAGGCATTTTGTAATCCTTTCCCTCCTCCCAATCCCCACCCTCGAGTAGGCCCAGTGTGTGTTATTCCCTCCTTATGTCCATGTATTCTTGTTGCTTAGCTCACACTTACAAGCGAGAATACACAGTATTTAGTTTTCTGTCCCTGCACTTGGTTTGCTTAGGATAATGGCCACAAGCTCCATCGATGTTGCTGCAAAAGACATGATCTTGTTATTGTCCTTTTTTTTTTTTTGAGGCGGAGTCTCGCTCTGTCACCCAGGCTGGAGTGCAGTGGCGCAATCTCGGCTCACTGCAACCTCCCGGGTTCAAGCGATTCTCCTGCCTCAGCCTCCCGAGTAGCTGGGATTACAGGCGCCCACCACCACGCCTGGCTAATTTTTGTATTTTTAGTAGAGACGAGGTTTCACCATGTTGGCCAGTCTGGTCTTGAACTTCTGGCCTCAGGTGATCCATCCGCCTCGGTCTCCCAAAGTGCTGGGATTACAGGCACGAGCCACCGCGCCTGGCCTGGTGCTCATTTTTCTATTGAACTCCTCGCTGTGTTTCTAAGCCTGTGGCCCTCTTTCCGTCATTAGCTACGGATGAGCGGAAGTCCCTGAGGTTGGAGAGGAATGAGAGTGATTGGGAGGGTGTGGGGAGCAGCCGGAACTGCAGGGTCCATGGCCTGGATGGGTGTCACATTGGTCTCATTCCCCCGGCCCCTGGGGAGTTCTGTGTGCCTCCCACCTGGCTGGGAGAGGCTCCTAGAGACACTGGGAGTCAGGTCTGTCCTCTGTGGCCCCACTTACTGCCTCCTCCGGGAACCGAGCTGGGCAGGGATGACCATGAGATCAACCGTGATGCCGTAGATGACTGCATGGCTCAGAAAAGACCTGCAGCTCCCTCGGCGGATCCCCCGGAACCCCCTATGATGAGCTTTGGGGGCATTTTCACCCCTTCATCAACGGGTGTCCACTCAGGGCCAGTCAGAGGCAGGGGAGGGGGAACACTAGCAGGCAGCATGCAGATGCAACTCCAGCCACCACTGCCCACAGGGGCAGACCAGCAAGTGGACAGTATTGTGCCGTGAGCTGTGATGGGAGGTACAGGCCGTGTACTGAGAGGCACCTGTGACAGGTGCGGCAGGTGACCAGCAGTCAGGGAAGACTGGCCCTGAGGATGAGCCGGGGTGAACTGCGACACAGGCCAGAGCGGGGTGTTCCAGACAGAGGAAGCAGCTTGTGCAAAGTCCGGGAGGAAACACAGAGGCAGGGCGTTTGTGTTCAGTGAGCTGAAGAAGGCCAGGGTGGCTGGTACCCAGGGGGGCAGCGGAGTGTGGCACCGGCTGGTGGGGTGGGAACCGGCAGCCACCAGGACGGAGTCTGGGCTTTGCTTGCAGGTGGAGGTGGACGTGGATCAAGGGAGGGAGGCATTCTGCTCTGGGCCTCCTGTCCCACCCGGGAGGTGGCAGGGTCCACACCCAGCCCTGGTGAGCCCACCACCTGTCCTCGGCTCTAGAAGGTGGAGCTGGACACTTGGAGTAGCTCAGGGGCCACCCAAACAGACAATGATGGCTACCGTTACGCCCCAGCCTCCCAGGCCTGCTGGAGGGTCATTTAAACAGCAGAGGGTATTTGGGAGTCTGGGGCCGGGCTGCGGGTGGCAGGGAGCAGAGCTCACCTATAGGTAGACGGCTGCACCTGCAGAGGAAGGCACCCCCCGTCGCCCTGTGTTTGCCTCCACAGCCCTGGTGCCCGACTGCGTTAGTTAACCTCCTGGTGCCCACAGAACCAGGTTCATCCCTTCCACACAGCACAGCCACAAGCGAGTTCAGGCCTGGGTAAAGAGCACGCAGGGTCCTGGCTGCCAAGGGTGGGCTCAGTGACCCTCGGCGACCGTTCCCCCACACCGCCTCCTCCTACTGCAAAGGCAGGACCCGCTTACTGCTGGTCGCTGTCCCACAGGCCAGCAGAGACCTCAGAGAAGGCAGGGCTGGCATCTCACAAACGGGAAGTGGGCATAACTGGGCAGCCCCCTCTGGTTGGGCCCTCGGTGGGCTGCGTGGCCAGGGCAGCCTGAGGTGTCAGCCAAGGCCCCAGCCCATCTGCTGAGATTTCAAAGGCAAATGTTCTGAGAAAGAATGGGGCTTAATAAGCCCGGAGATCGATTCCACTGAAGGGAGGGAGAGAGGGAGAGATCAGAGACCTGGAGCAATACAGAGATAACAGCAGAGACTGACAGAGACACAGAGACACAGCAGAGAGATACAGGGACAGAGACACAGAGACACAGCAGAGAGACAGAGGGACAGAGACACAGCAGAGAGATACAGGGACAGAGACACAGAGACACAGCAGAGAGACGGACAGAGACACAGAGACAGAGGGACAGAGACACAGAGACACAGCAGAGAGACAGAGGGACAGAGACACAGAGACAGAGGGACAGAGACACAGAGACACAGCACAGAGATAGAGGGGGCAGAGACACAGAACAGAGATGGGGGGCAGAGACACAGCAGAGACAGAGAAAAAGTCACAGAGACACAGCACAGACACAGAGGGGGCAGAGACACAGCACAGAGACAGAGAGACAGAGAGACAGCACAGAGACAGAGGGGGCAGAGAGGCATAGGGAGACATACAGAGAAAGACGGAAGGAGAGAAACAGAAGTAGACACAGAGACAGATAAATACAGAGTTTCACAACAGAGACACATGGAAAGACACAGACCACAGAGACAGAGACACATGGAAAGACACAGACCACAGAGACAGAGACACACGGACAGACACAGACCCCAGAGACATATGTAGAGACACACACCATGGAGACAAAGAGAATCAGAGCCCTGCCCTACACAGAAACAGAGACACACACAGAGACAGAGACACACAGAGAGACACACACCACGAGGAGAAAGAGAGCCCCGGCCCTGCCTCCCGACTACAGAAATAGAGATGTGCAGAGACACACACTGAGACGGAGAGAGGTGGAGACACTGGGGCCTCCCAGACAATGAGAAAGTCCGTGAACCAGCGGAGGAGGGGACGTCTCTCGTTGTGAACCAGTGGGGCAGCGGCGGAGGGGCCTGGGAGGGCCTGAGGGTCTGAGCCTCCTTGGGAAGCCGGAGAAGCTGCTGTGGCACTGGCCCCTCCCCTAGCTCACTGGGGTCCCGGCCTTGGTCCTCTCGCCCCTTAGGAGGATGAGGGGCACACAGGCTGCAGCTGTCCTTTCCGGAAACTTCTCGTGCACCAGGTCCATCCTGTGACCCAATAACCGTCAGTGAGTTAAGCTTCGAGAATTCCCACTTCCAGATGAGAACACAGGCTGGGCTCCTATACTGGCCCCTCACAGAGACGGGGTTTGAGTGCAGGCCTTTTTAGCTTTTACGGCTTTGAACACACATTTCTATCACTCAAGTCTATGCCTCTTAAAGTCGAAAGCAGGCGGGTGCTTTGTTAAGAATGGAAAATGCCTGCCACCAGCGGCAGAAAGGCTTTCCCTCCCTCCCTCCTCCCTTCTTCCCTTCTTCATTCCTTCCTCCCTCCTCCTTCCCTTCCTGCTTCCTCTCTCCTCCTCCTCCCTCCCTCCCCTCCTCCTTTCTTCCTCCCTCCCTCCTTCCTTTCTTTTCCCCTTTCCTGCCCTTCCTCCCTTCCTTCCTTCCTCTCTCTCTCCTTGCCCTTCCTTTTGGAACATGTATGACCACCTCTCTCTGTCTCAGTGTGTGTCTCTGCACGTCTCTGTTTCTGTAGTCGGGAGGCAGGGCCCGGGCTCTCTTTCTCCCTGTGGTGTGTGTCTCTGTGTGTGTCTCTGTCTCCCTGTGTGTCTCTGTCTCTGTGTGTGTCTCTGTCTCTGTGTGTGTCTCTGTTTCTGTGTAGGGCAGGACTCTGATTCTCTTTGTCTCCAGTACAAATTCTCTTTGTCTTCAGTACAGTGTCTGGCTACAGTAGATTATTAATAGACAAAATTTTAGCCGGGCACAGTGGTTCATGCCTGTAATCCCAGCATGAGGGGATCACGCTTTGGGAGGCCGAGGCGGGTGGATCACTTGAGGCCAGGAGTTCAAGACAAGTCTGGGCAACATGGCGAAACCCCATCTCTACAAAAAAAAAAAATTAGCTAGCGTGGCAGTGCATGCCTGTAGTCCCAGCTACTCAGGAGGTTGAGGTCGGAGAATTGCTTGAGCCTGGGAGGCGGAGGCTACAGTGAGCCACTGCACTCCAGCCTGGGTGACAGAGCGACAGCCTGTCTCTAAAACATAAAAAAAAAAAAAAAAGAAACAAAATAAACACAATGTTAAAATGTAGGTGTCTCTTGTTCCCTCCACGGTTCTTCATAGGCCTGTCCTGAGTTCTCCCACCCACAGACTGCCGGGCCTCAGGCCTCTTTCTCCAAGCTCAAAAACCACGCACAGCCTCTGCAACGCGTGAGCTTCCTGAGCTGAGGCGCCTCAACTCGAGTGGCCAGGGCTGGGCCCGGAGGCTCGGGGTGCCCCACCCCACCCCGCCATGCCCAGGCAGATCGGATCCTGCCTGGACCGTAACCCGGCTGGTCATTCTTCCCGCCATCACCAGGCAGCAGTTACTAGGTGCTCACTGTGGCCAGGCACGTGCAAGATCCTTTTCCATCCTCCCCTCCCCTCCAAGAAGAAGAGCCTCTTTTTTTTGAGACGGGATCAGGCCATTCTCCTGCCTCAGCCTCCCGAGTAGCTGGGATTACAGGTGCCCACCACCACACTCGGCTAACTTTCTGTATTTTTAGTAGAGACGGGGTTTCACCGTGTTAGCCAGGATGGTCTCGATCTCCTGACCCGTGATCCGCCCACCTCGGCCTCCCAACGTGCTGGGATTATAGGCGTGAGCCACCGTGCACAGCCTATTTTATTTTTTTGAGAGGGAGTCTTGCTCTGTCACCCAGGCTAGAGTGCGGTGGCACAATCTGCGCTCATTGCCTCAGTCTCGCTCTGTTTCCCAGGCTGGAGTGCAGATGCTCCTGCCTCAGCCTCCCGAGTAGCTGGGATTACAGGCACGTACCACCACGCCCAGCTAATTTTTGTATTTTTAGTAGAGACGGGGTTTCACCGTGTTGGCCAGGCTGGTCTTGAACTCCTGACCTCCAGTGATCCGCCTGCCTTGGCCTCCCCAAGTGCTGGGATTATAGGCGTGAGCCACTGCACCCGGCTGGAAGAGCCTTTTAAAGGCTAGATAGAAGAGAAGGTTTTAAAATAAAGCGCCCCCTCCCTGTCCCAGCTCAGACCCCAGGAGCTCCGTCTTTAGAACTGACCCTTCCTCACCTAGGCTCTCTCGGGGGCCGCCGCTCAGTTTGACCGTGTCCCATGCTGGCTGCACATAAGAAGCACCAGGGAAGAGGTCAGAACCCAGAATCCTCAGCGTCTCACGACAGATCCTGACTCCAGGAGCCTGGGTGCAGTGCCTTTTTATTTTATTTTATAATTTTTTTTTTTTTTTTTTTTTTTTTTTGTGAGACGGAGTCTGGCTCTGTCACCCAGGCTGGAGTGCGATGGCCGGATCTCAGCTCACTGCAAGCTCTGCCTCCCGGGTTCACGCCATTCTCCTGCCTCAGCCTCCCGAGTAGCTGGGACCACAGGCGCCCGCCACCACGCCCAGCTAGTTTTTTGTATTTTTTAGTAGAGACGGGGTTTCAACGTGTTAGCCAGGATGGTCTCGATCTCCTGACCTCGTGATCCGCCCATCTTGGCCTCCCAACGTGCTGGGATTACAGGCTTGAGCCACCGCGCCCGGCCTATTTTATAAATTAATATTTTATATTATATGTAGTATTTTATATCTAAAGTATTTGACTATTATTATGACAAAATATATACAATGTATAAGTTACCTTTTTTTTTTTTTTGAGACGGAGTCTCGCTCTGTCGCCCAGGCTGGAGTGCAGTGGCCGGATCTCGGCTCACTGCAACCTCTACCTCCCAGGTTCAAGCGATTCTCCTGCTTCAGCCTCTAGAGTAGCTGGAATTACAGGCACCTGCCACCACCATTAGCCACCATGCCTGGTTAATTTTTTGTATTTTTAGTACAGACTGGGTTTCACTATGTTGGCCAGGCTGGTCTTGAACTTCTGACCTCTTGATCTGCCCACCTCGGCCTCCTAAAGTGCCAGGATTACAGGCATGAGCCATCGCACCTGGCCTGTGTCTGGCTTCTTTCATCAAACATGACTTTGAGGTTCCTCCATGTTGTAGTAGGTGCCAGTACTTCATTCCTTTTTATTGCTGAATAATATTCCATTGCATGGATAGACCCACATGTTCTTTATTCGTTCATCCACTGATGGACATCTGGGCTGTTCCTATGTTTTGGTGATTGAGAACAATGCGGCTATTATCATTTGTGTACAGGCATAGCTTGCATATATTACAGGTTTCATTACAGACCACTGCAATGAAGCAAATATCACAATAAAGGGAGTTACACAAGTTTTTTGGTTTCTAGTGTATATAGAAGTTAAGCTTGGCGGGGCGCAGTGTCTCACACCTATAATTCCAGCACAGTGGGAGGCTGAGATGGGCGGATCACGAGGTCAGGAGTTAGAGATCAGCCTGGCCAACGTGGTGAAACCCCGTCTCTACTAAAAATACAAAAATTAGCTGGGCATGGTGGTGCATACCTGTAATCCCAGCTACTCGGGAGGCTGACGGAGGAGAATCACTTGAACCCAGGAGATGGAGGTTGCAGTGAGCCGAGATTGCGCCATGACACTCCAGCCTGGGTGACAGAGCAAGACTCTCTAAAAACAAAACAAAACAAAAGTCAAGCTTACATGACACTGTAATCTACTAAGCATGTAATAGCATCATGTCTAAAAAATGTATATACCGGCCAGGCGCAGTGGCTCAAGCCTGTAATCCCAGCACTTTGGGAGGCCAAGGTGGGCGGATCACGAGGTCAGGAGATCGAGACCATCCTGGCTAACACGGTGAAACCCTGTCTTTACTAAAAATACAAAAAAAAAATTAGCTGGGCGTGGTGGCGGGTGCCTGTAGTCTCAGCTACTCAGGAGGCCGAGACAGGAAAATCACTTGAACCTGGGAGACGGAGGTTGCAGTGAGCAGAGATCCGGCCACTGCACTCCAGCCTGGGCGACAGAGCGAGACTCTGTCTCAAAAAAAAAAAAAAAAATGTACATACCCTAATTAAAAATATTTTATTGCTAAAAAGTGCTAACGATCATCTGAACTTTCACCAAGTCGCCATCCGTTTTCTGGCAGGAAGTCTGGCCCTGATGTCGGTGACTGCTGACTGACCAGGGTGGTGGCTACTGAAAAGCTGGAGTGGCTGTGAAAATGTCTTGAAATCAGACAACAGTGAAGTTTGCCACATCGATTGAGTCTTACTTTCACCAAAGACTTCTCTGTAGCATCTGATGCTGGTTTTTTTTTTTTTTTTTGAGACGGAGTCTTGCTCTGTCGCCCAGGCTGGAGTGCAGTGGCGCCATCTTGGCTCACTACAAGCTCTGCCCCCCGGGTTTATGCCATTCTCCTGCCTCAGCCTCCCAGGTAGCTGGGACTACAGGCGCCCGCCACCATGCTCGGCTAATTTTTTTTTTGTATTTTTAGTAAAGACAGGGTTTCACCATGTTAGCCAGGATGGTCTCGATCTCCTGACCTCGTGATCCACCTGCCTTGGCCTCCCAAAGTGCTGGGATTACAGGCGTGAGCCACCGCGCCCGGCCTGATGCTGTTTTGATAGCATTTTATCCACAGTAGAACGTCTTTCAAAATTGGAGTCAATCCTTCTAAACCCCACTGCTGCTTTATCAATTAAATTTATGAAGTATTCTAAATCCTTTGTTGTCATTTCAACAATGCTCACAGCATCTTCACCAGGCCTAGATTCCATCTCAAAAAACAACTGTCTTTGCTCATCTATAAAAAGCAACTCCTCACGTTCAAGTTTGATCATGAGATTGAAGCAATTCAGCCCTATCTTCAGACGCCACATCTAATTCTAGTTCTCTTGCTATTTCTGCTACATGTGCAGTGACTTCCTCCACTGAAGTCTTTGGGGTTTTTTGTTTGTTTGTTTGTTTGTTTGTTTGTTCGAGACAGAGTTTTGCTCTTGTTGCCCAGGCTAGAGTGCAATGGCACCATCTCAGGTCACCGCAACCCCCACCTCTCGGGTTCAAGCGATTCTCCTGCCTCAGCCTCCCAAGTAGCTGGGATTACAGGCATGCGTCACCACGCCCGGCTAATTTTGTATTTTTAGTAGAGATGCTTTTTTTTCATGTTAGTCAGGCTGGTCTCAAACTCCCGCCCTCAGGTGATCCGCCCGCCTCGGCCTCCCAAAGTGCTGGGATTACAGGCTTGAGCCACCGTGCCCGGCCGAGGTTTTTTGTTTGTTTTGTTTTTTTTTTCCTTTTTTTTTTTTTTTTTTTGAGATAGTCTCTCTCTGTTGCTCAGCCTGGAGGGCAGTGGCGCCATCTTGGCTCACTGCAACCTCTGCCTCCGAAGGTTCAAGCAATTCTTGTGCCTCAGCCTCCCAAGTAGCTGGGATTACAGGCGTGTGCCGCCACCCCTGGCTAATTTTTTGTATTTTGAGTAGAGATGGAGTTTCACCATGTTGGCCAGACTGGTCTTGAGCTCCTGGCCTCAAGTGATGTGCCTGCCTCAGCCTCCCAAAGTGCTGGGATTACAGGTGCGAGCCACCACGCCCAGCTGCTCCACCGAAGTCTTGAACTTCGCGAAGTCATCCGTGAGAGTTGGAATCAACTTCTTACATACTCCTGTGAATGTTGATATTTTGGCCTCCTCCCATGAATCACGAAGGTTCTTAATGGTGTCTACAGTGGTGAATATTCCCAGGTTTTCAATTTACTCTGACCAGATCCATCAGAGGAATCACTGTCTATGGCAGCTGTAGCCTTATGAAATATATTCTTAAATAAGATGACTTGAAAGTAGAAATTACCCTTTGATCCATGGGCTGCAGAATGGATGTTGGGTTAGCAGGCATGGAAACAACATCAACCTCCTTGTACCTCTCCATCAGAGCTCTGGGGTGACCAGGTCCAGGGTCAATGAGCAGTAAGATTTTAAAAAGGAATATTCTTTTCTGAGTGTTGGGTCTCAATGGTGGGCTTAGAATGTCCAGTAAACCATGCTATACACAGATTTGCTGTCATTCAGGCTTCGTTTTCTATTTTTTTATTTTTTTTTTTGAGATGGAGTCTTGCTCTGTTGCCCAGGCTGGAGTGCAGTGGCCAGATCTCAGCTCACTGCAAGCTCCACCTCCTGGGTTTCACGCCATTCTCCTGCCTCAGCCTCCCGAGTAGCTAGAACTACAGGTGCCCACCACCATGCCTGGATAATTTTTTTTTTTTTTTTTTTTAATTTTTACTAGAGTAGGGGTTTCACCATGTTAGCCAGGATGGTCTCTATCTCCTGACCTCGTAATCCACCCATTTCAGCCTCCCAAAATGCTGGGGTTACAGGCATGAGCCACCACGCCTGGCCTTTGGTTTCTATTTATAGAGCACAGACCAAGTTGACTTGGCATAAGTCTTAAGAGCACCAGGATTTTTGCAATGATCAATGAGCATTGTCTTCAACTTACAGTCACCAGCTACATTATCACCTAACGAGAGTCAGCCTGTCCTTTGAAGCTTTGCCAGGCATTGACTTCTGTCTAGCTATGAAAGTCCTAGATGACATCTTCCAACAGAGGGCCGTTTCACCTACATTGAAAACCTAGCGTTTAGTGCAGCCACCTTCATCAATGATCTTAGCGAGATCTTTCTAAACAATTTGCTGCAGCTTCTCCTTGCATTTTTGTGTTATGAAGAGAGCTTCTTTCCTTAAACCTCATCACCCAACCTCTACTAGCTTCCAACTTTTCTCCTGCAGCTTCCTCACCTGTCTCAGCCTTCACAGAATTGAAGAGCGTTAGGGTCTTGCTTTAGATTAGGTTTTGACTTAAGATGTTATGGCTGATTTGATCTGCTGTCCGGACCACTAAAACTTTCTCCATATCAGCAATAAGGCTGTTTCGCTTTTCTTTTGATTTGTGTGTTCCCTGGAGTAGCACTTTCGATTTCCTTCAAGAATTTTTCCTTTGCATTCACAACTGGGCTGTGTGGCCCAAGAGGCCTTGCTTCAGGCCTGTCTTGACTTTTGACATGCCTTCCTCATTCAGCTTAATCAAGCCTAGCTTTAGATTTAAAGAAAGAGACCTGGGACCTTTCCTTTCACTTGAATTCTTTTTTTTTTTTTTTTTTTCCGAGATGGAGTTTTGCTCTTGTGGCCCAGGCTGGAGTGCAGTGGCGCGATCTCAGCTCACTGCAACCTCTGTCTCCCAGGTTCAAGAGATTCTCCTGCCTTGGCCTCCCAAGTGGCTGGGATTACAGGGATGCACCACCACGCCTGGCTAATTTTGTATTTTTTAGTAGAGATGGGGTTTCTTCCATGTTGGTCAGGCTGGTCTTGAACTCCCGACCTCAGGTGATCTGCCCGCCTCAGCCTCCCAAAGTGCTGGGATTACAGGCATGAGCCACTGTGCCTGGCCGTCACTTGAACTCTTAGAGGCCATTATAGGGTTATTAATCAGGCTAATTTCAATATTATTGTATCTTAAGGAATAGGGAGGCCCGAGGAGAGAGAGAAAGATCAGGAGGGCTGGTTGGTGGAGTGGGACCCACACAAACAGCATTTATCATTTAAATTTGCTGACATATACGGGTGCAGTTAGTGCCGCCGCTACACAATTGTTTACTGTAATTATTACTACTGATGTTACAGTAGTAACATCAAAGACCACTGATCACAGGTCGCCATAGCAGATATAATAAGAATGAAAAAGTCTGATGGGCCAGGTGACACCTGTAACCCCAGCACTTTGGAAGCCTGAGGCAGGAAGATCTCTTGAGGCCAGGAGTTCAAGACCAGCCTGGGAAACATAGTGGGCCCACACACCCCCCATCTCTACAAAAGTAAAGATAAGAAAATGAACAGGTCATGGTGGTGCGTACCTGTCTTCCTAGCTGCTGAAAGGGTTGAAGAGGGAGGATCCCATGAGCCCAGGAACTTGAGGCTACAGTGAGCTATGACTGCGTGACTGCACTCCATCACTGGTGAGAAAACAAGATGGTCTCTAACAAAATAAAATAAAAAACAATAAATAAAAACTTTAAAGTGTTTGAAATATTGCACGAATTACCAGAACGCAACGTAGAGACATGAAGTGAGCACAGGCTGTTGGGAAAATGGCACCGACAGACACGCTTGACACAGAGTTGCCACAAACCTTCGACTTGTAAAAATCACACAATAAAATGAGATGTGTGTATACTGGACCATGTGTGGATGTCAGGTTTCATTCTCTTGGGCATATACCTGGGAGCGGAATTGCTGGATCAAATGGTAACTCTGAAAGTGTTATGGAGTCTTGCTCTGTTGCCTAGGCTGGAGTGCAGTGATGCAATCTCGGCTCACTGCAACCTCCGCCTCCTAGACTCAAGCGATTCTCCTGCCTCAGCCTCCTGAGTAGCTGGGGCTACAGGCGCTCACCACCATGCCCAGTTATTTTTTGTATTTTCAGTAGAGATGGGGTTTCACCATGTTGGCCAGGCTGGTCTATGAATTCCTGACCTCAGGTGATCCACCTGCCTCAACTTCCCAAAGTGTTGGGATTACAGGTGTGAGCCACCGTGCCCGGCCTGGGCCCATCTGTGCACTTCCTTGTAAAATCTGGTTTTAGCCAAGAACCCTGCGAAGTCAGTGTAGTCAAAACCCCTAAACTGGATATCTGATCAGGTTCCTCATCCTCCACCATCCCCCAGGCGAACTGATCCCCCTGGCCTGTCAGCAAGAATCCTGTTGGGTTGGTTTCTGCAGAATCCCCCTTTCCCCTAATGTTTCCTCTTGGGGATTTTTTACTCGCTGACCCCCCCATCCTGCTCCTCGGCTATTAATCTCCCCTTGTCCAGGCTGTGTTTGGAGTTGAGCCCAATCCCCCAAGCCTTAGACTCCCTGGCCATGGTCCTTGATGATTCTGAATAAAGTTTTCCTAACCCTGTCTTCACAAGTACCATTGAATCGTTTGTCTTTTCTTTAATAGAGTGAGCTAAGAATGGCGTTCGCATTTTTAAAGGGTTGTAAAAAGAAATCAAAGACGCACATGCAGAGTCTAAAACATTTACTGTCTGGCTCTTGACAGTTTTCCGACTCTCATGGCAGAGCCCTCCAGCCTGGGGGCTGGGAGTGGTGAGGTTTGGGGCACGAGACACCGAACACCGCAGGGGCACAATCTTCCACGGGCCTCGCCCTAGGCCTGGGTGCTGGCCGGGGGCACACTGCCAGGCTGCTCACAGTCCTGCCCCTGCCTAGGTCCCCAAGTGCCAGACGTCAACTCTCTGTGGCTCCCATCCCAGGAGGAGGGGAAAAATGTGACACCTAAAAGTGGGACATTAAAGTTTAATGGGGGCTGATGCATATTTAATGGGGTTTAACAAAGCATCCTTAAAGACATCCCAGACTGCCGCGAAAGCCGCCCTGCCCACCGCAGCCGGTGCTCCCTCACCTGTCTGGTGGCATCCCTAGGAAAACTTGGCATTCCAAGCTCTTGCCAGAGCCAAGTGCGGGCCTGTGGTCTCCGAGGGAGCTGCCCTTACATTATTAATATTATGAGAATGTCTGAAGGGCCACGTGAGTTGCAGGGATACGACTCAGGCTGCCGGCCCTATTCCAGGAAGCCTCCGTGGGACAGAGTGGGAGGCCCGCCCCCTCCTCCCTCAGTCTGTCTGTTCCCCAACCTATGTCAGGAACCACAGCTGGAGTGGCAGGTCAGCTGGGGATATCCCAGGTGTGGGGGTGTACAGAGATGGGATAAGATGGGTCCCTGTCATTGACTTCAAAATAACTGTCTGAGACTCAGAGATCCTGCATTCTTTGAATCAGGGTATCTTGGAAGGGCTGCCGTGGACACGCCTGAGTCCAGAGGTCCAGGCCTGCTGGCTGTGAGCTCTGACACAGTCACAGGAACCACGCGGCCATTGTTTCACTGCTCCCCCACCCACACTGACATGACCTTAGGGCCACAGCCTACTCTCAGCTCACCCCTGATATTTCTGGGGTCTCCAAGGGTTTCTCACAAGGAGCCCACCAGCCCTTATTGATGTCTTCACAGGCCACAAAGCAGAGGAAGCTTTTCCTCTCACGCTTCATCTTGGCCTGGCAAAGGATGGCGGTGACCTGGAATTCTCAAGTGACAGGTCCCCAAGACTCAGCCCCATGCCTCGTCCTGGTCTCAGCACCAACCCGTTCATCCTCAGTTACCTGTTATGTAGAGACTATGCACAGCGCATCCCTTTAGGCTTTCCCTATAGCACAACCTGATCCTACAGCACAACCTTTTTCTACAACACAACCAGTTCCTACAGCACAACCAGTCCCTACAGCACAACCAGTCCCTACAGCACAACCAGTCCCTACAGCACAGCCTGTCCCTATATCACAATCTGACCCTACAGCACAGCCTGTTCCTTGCTTCTTCTGTCCCTACAGCACAACCTGTCCCTACGGCATAGCCTGTCCCTATATCACAATCTGACCCTACAGCACAGCCTGTTCCTATAGCACAACCTGTTCCTACAGCACAACCTGTTCCTACGGCACAACCTGACTCTACAGCACAACCTGTTCTTACAGCACAACCTGTCCCTACAGCACAACCTGTCCCTACAGCATAGCCTGTCCCTATATCCTGATCTGACCACTTCCTTCCTGACCCCTTATTTCCTGCTATTCCTAACCTGTTCCTTCCTTCCAGCCTGGCCTGTCCCTTCAGCCTGACCCCTACTTTCTTGTTCACTTTAACCTGTACCTATAGCCTCTACTGCAGCATAGCCTGTCCCTGTAGCCTGTCCCTGCTGCACAACTTGTCCCTATACAGGACAGCCTGTCCCTGTAGCTTGTACCTGCATCACAACCTGTCCCTGCAGCACAACCTGTCCCTGCAGCACAGCCTTTGCCTGTAGCCCCAGCCGTACTGTATCTCACTTCTGGGTGTCTCACTTCCTCCTTGACTTCCCCCACAGGGTGTTTCAAGGGCTCCCCCACAGCTCAATACGTCCAATATGGAGCTTCAGATCTACCCCAAATGCCTGGTCCTCACCCAAGCTTCCCTGCTGAGGTGAATAGCATCCCATTGTCAAAAGGCCCAGACCAGAGACTCCCTGAGGGGCTCTCCTTGAAGCCTGCCTCTCCTAAACATGTTTCTAGGCCCTCAGGCCCTGCTGACTTTGTCATCCTTCTCCTGACCCTGTTCCAAGCCACATCACCTCTCCTGGCCTCTGTGCAGCCCCAGCCGACCCCTCGATCCATCTCCCTTAAGGATCAGAGTGAACTTCCAAGTGCCATCTGATCACATGGGAGGCTCCCATTAAAAACCTGTCAGTGGGTTCCTGGTTCTCTCTGAAAGGAGACCAAATCCCTCCCACTCACCCCTGTCCCAACCCAGATACAAGCCCACTGACACTCCCAGTGCCCAATGCAGTCCCCCTTCTGCCTCAGGACTCCCTGCACCACCCAGCATCCTAGGTTCAAGCAGGGACACATGAGATTGGCCACCCCCACGTGGTGCCAGTTGTCCAGTTGCCCTTGATTGAGGACCTGTATTGGGTCAGGTCCTGGTCCCTGGACCCCAAAGCAGCACTATGGAGCCCCATGTGTCCCAAGGTCCACTCTCGGAAGAGCCCCTTCCTTCAAGAGACACACCCCCTTACTCTAGTTGCATCCCCTCCACCCTGCCTTGATGTCTGGGGACCCTGGCTCAGCTGTCCTGGGCCCAGTCAGAGTCGCCGGCGAGGCTGGCTGGGAGCCTGGGCACAGTTGGGACAGGTCAGTGTCAATCCGTTGTGTGAGGATGGAGACCTCTCCCACGTGCAGAAGTTTGGAATGTTAATCCACCGAGCATCCATCCAGGCCAGGGATTTGAAGACGTGCTCTGCAGTCTCAGGTTCTGTGGAGCGACTGTGTGGGGGCTGAAGGCAGCGGGGGCAGAGGAGGAATGGGAGGCCAGCAGGGTGCCCTGGGCCCTTCAATAACCACCTCCCAACCCTCGGGACGGGGGTGGTTCTGTATGAAATCACATTTGAACAGAGTATTCTAATCACAGTCGAATCCAGACACCTCATTTGACAGATGGGGAAAGTGTAGCTGGGCTGGGGGTGGGGACTAAGGGTGTTCTTCTTGGTCCCAGCCAAGCCCCAGGCTTGTGGGGACCTAGCAGCGAGGATGGAAGTTAGCATGAGAAGGTGGAGGGGGTTGGTGACATCTGGAGTAGCTAGTCACGTCTCTGGGTTCTTGCTCAAGAAGAAGCAGGTGTCCTGGCAGCTTTGTGATGCCTCTCCAACCCCCTTCAGTTCCCACCCCTACCAGGCACCCCGCACCCATCCTCCAAGGCGGCACAAAGGAATCAGCCATCCTCACATTTGGGAAACATTTTCTAATTCCTTTGCCATTTGTTATCTCTCTCTTTTTTGACAAAAACATTCTCCCAAACATCTTGGGAGGCTTGTGATTTCACGATTCGAGATTCTCTGGTGCTGAACCTCGGTGGTTTAACGATTCTAGGGGTAGGAGATTTCCATTCAGTATCTAGCGGGATGGGCAAGTGACAGGCACCATACGTGTGGGTGGCAGAGCCCATCCTGGCCTCACCTGCTCCTCAGCTCGGCGTGAGTCCTTCCCAGCAGTCATGTGAGCTGAAAGAAAGTTCCTGGGCAAGGTCCCAGTTGCTGGCTTCTGCAGGGAGGAGTTGAAAGACCCTCACCTCCACTGTCCTCATCAGGGGCGCGGAGGAAGCTGCTCAGAGGGTGTGAACCGATCCCAGGTCCTGGATGGGGCCGCCTCGATGAAGGGCGATCACTGTGCATGGACCTGCTGGAGGAGATGAGCACAGCTCTCCCACTCTTCCTTTTCCAGGTTTGAGAGCCCCCCCTTTCCTCCCATCAAAACCTGGGTGGGCTGTCCAGATACTGGCCCCAGGCAGGAGGGCAAAGCCAACACTGCATGGCCCTGGTTCTCTTGGGGCCTCTGGTGAGAACTGACTTCACTTTCCTGGTGGGCACCTAGGGAGTCGGACGAGCTCCCTCACAGGCCATCTTGGTCTGGGCAGTGTAGACCTGAGTTGTTCCAGGTTAGATGAAACTCTACATGAAAAATTCCAGAGTTGGACAGAGTCAAATTCTACTTCACTTTCCATTCGCTGTCATCATCCCTAGAACCAATCTCCCTCTGGGACCTCAAAGGTTGGGGTGTCCAGGCTCTAGGGCAGGATTCCTGAGTTCCTGGCCAAACCCTATCCAACAGTGCCCAGTCCCACCCCCTTTCCCTTGGATCCTCCCACGTGGCCCCTGTCTGCCTGAGACCCCATGGGCACCTTTGGGGCTGGAGCTGACCAGTTTATTCCGTCCAGCTCCTTGTGAGCCTCGCACTTCTGACATCAATAATTTATGGGGATTCCAGGGTGCAGGGGGCTGGCAGAGTGGCAGGTAGGGGATGCCAGAGGCAAATCTGGGCCTAAAATAGGCATGTGTTTTGTGAGCAGGCCGCAAAAGGTGCGCCCGAGCCAGATGGCTTTGGAACCTGGTCATCAAGAAACTGATGGACGCTGGGCCCTGTGTGCAGCTGGGGAGTTTTCACTCCTTGTATGGCTCAAGGCCCCACTCAGATTCAGCCCAGGCCCTGAGAAGCCCCTGAGGGTCTAGGGGAGAATGGGGTCAGGGTGCAAGAGGGGGAAGGAAGGCCTTTGGGTAAAAGTAGTGGGAAGTGTGCTAGTGAAGGTGATGGTGGTCATGCTGGTGCTGCTGAGATGGTAGTCACAGTGCTGATGTGAGTGGGAGTGGTGGTGATAGTGATGGTGGTAGTGATGGTATAATGGTGATGATGGTGATGGGTGGTGATGGTGGTGATGGTGGTAGTGAGGGTAGTGATGGTGATGGTGATGATGGTTGAGGTGGTGACGGTGATGGAGGTGGTGGAGGTGATGGTGATGGCGGTGATGGTGGTGGTGACAGTAGTGGTGGGATAGTGGTGATGATGGTAGGGGGGTGGTGGTGGTGGTGGTTGTGGTGATGGTGGTGGTGGTGTTGGAGGTGGTGATGGTGGTGTTTGAGGTGGTGATGGTGATGGTGATGGTGAATGTGATGGTGGTGGTGGTGGTGGTGGTGGTGCTGGTGCTGGTGCTTGTGGTAGTGGTGGTGATGGTGGTGGAGGTGGTGATGGTGGTGGTGATGGTGGTGGAGGTGGTGATGGTGGTGGTGGTGGTGATGGTGGTGGAGGTGGTGATGGTGGTGGTGGGGTGGTGATGGTGGTGGAGGTGGTGATGGTGGTGGAGGTGGGTGGTGGTGGGGTGGTGGTGTGGTGGAGGTGGTGGTGGTGGTGGGATGGTGGGTGATGGTGGGTGGTGATGGTGGAGGTGGTGGTGGTGGTGGTGGTGGTTGTGGTGGGTGGTGATGGTGATGGTGGTAGATGTTGTGATGTTGATGGTGGTGGAGGTGGTGGAGGTGGAGGTGGTGATGTGGTGGTGGTGGAGGTCATGATAGTGATGGTGGTGGAGGTGGTGGTGGTGGAGGTGGTGATGGTGGTGGATATTGTAATGTTGATGTGGTGGAGGTGGTGGTGGTGATGGTGTTGGAGGTGCTGGTGCTGGTGATGGTGGTGGTGGTGATGGTGGTTATGGTGGTGGTGGAGGTGGTGATAGTGATGATGGTGGTGGATGTGGTGATGGTGATGGTGAATGTGATGGTGGTGGAGATGGTGATGGTGATGGTGGTGGATGTGGTGATGGTGATGGTGGTGTTGGAGGTGGTGATGGTGGTGTTTGAGGTGGTGATGGTGATGGTGATGAGTGTGGATGTGATGGTGGTGGTGGTGGTGGTGGTGGTGCTGGTGCTGGTGCTTGTGGTAGTGGTGGTGATGATAGTGGTGATTATAATAACAACAGCAGCCAACATTTATTGAGCCACTGCAGGTGCCATACCTGTATTGTGGAGTTGATGTGCCTAATCTCATTGCACTTTTGTGACCACCTAAGGAGATTTGACCATTTGCAGATGAAGAAACCAAGATTCAGAGAGTTCAAGTCACTTGCCCAAGGTCAGTGAGTAAGTGGCAAGGCTGGGACAAGAACTCACGTCTGCCTGCCTACACTGCACTGTTCTAACCTCTTGTATCTGGCCCTTTCTGCAGGGACACAAAGTGGCAGGCCAGCCAAAGAAACTCAGTGCCTCCTGCCTCTGTCCTTCCCATTCCCCTGGGCTGCCTTGCACCCGCCTGCCCTGTCAGCATCTGAGTCTGTGACTCCTCACTAAGCCCTCTGCAAAATAACTTCAAGTCATTGTCTTCTTTGACCTCTGCAAGGGCTCTGAGGGATAGGCCTTCTTAGGAGACAGGGAAACTAAGGCTGGAGAGGGGATGTGACTTGATGGAGGTCACAGAGAGCGGTTGAGGGGGTGACTGGCTAAGAACCCAGGACACCTGACGCTCAGCCCAGGTACTGTCCACTCACCTCCATGGGGCCATCAGAGCAGCAGACTGGACCCAGTGGGCACCATGAGATAGTACTAAGGACATCTCCAGGCTGTGCAAGCTTAGGTGAATATCTCAACCTCTCTGAACCATGATCAGGGCTCACTACAGGACCTGCACATGAGAAAATTTGGGTACATGGAGTGCAGGAAAGACTCATGCTGGACATGGTGTGACAGCCCAGAGCCTTCGCATCCATGGAAGAGGCTACCCCTGCCCAGGATGGAATGCCCCTCATCCTAGAGGAGAGGCTCCAGTTGGAGATCCAGTTGGATCCAGTTAGGGTCCAGTTGGAGACCACAAAAAACCCCCCTCCTACCAATCTAGGTGACAGCCCGCGGTGGGGATGCAGCTTCCTGAGCTCATGCCGGCAAGGGGCTGAGCCGTGGCTGTTCCACCGGGACCTGGCCCCATAGGGCTTTGCCTGGCTGCTCAGAAGAAGAGGTGACCCCACTCCCACCCCACTGTCACCATGGTGGCAAGGCCTGCTGGTGGGGGTGGAAAATCTAGGCCAGGCTTCAGCCCCCTCCACAGCACCCAAACGGCTGATAATGCGAGAAATTTCAAAAAACAAAACCAGATGCTTATTTGAACATTTCTGGCACTCAAAAGGCTAGGAGTTCCATACCCAGAGCAGCTGCTTCCTCGCGTCTGCTGCCTCCCGTCTGCTGCCCTAGGCTTCCCCACCCTCCGGGCCCAGCCCCTGGCGACAGGGGCCCTGCTTCCCTGGGTCTCAGCTGCAGTCTATGCTGCAGCCCCTCACCCCACCCTCCACCCAGGCTCCGGAGGGCCGGAAGCCACACTTTTGGCCATGCAATCCCACTGACCCGCTCACCTGCCCCCTCCTCTCCTGAGAAGCCAGGGCCTTTGCCAGCCCCCAGGGGCTTCCTACAGAGAACATGTGGCTCTGGAGAAACGTGACTCAGACTCATGGCAGGGGCTTGGCAGAGCAGCAGGGAGGGGGCTGAGGCTCTGGGGGGCCTCAGCTGGCCCGGCACTTTGACTTGGAGGAAGGTTGTGCTACCTGCCAACTAACGCAGGAACACAGTCCGGTTTCCAGGCCTCCAAGACCCCATAGGGTCCCCCCAACCTCCAGGCCTTTCCTTGACATCCGCCCCAGGGTCTCCTTGGGGGAAGGAATCCGGGAAGGGGGCTCTGCCAGGCATCCCGAGGGCCCCTGGGGCCTCAGTTTCCCATCTGGACATCCAGAGGGTTGAGCTGGATGGTTTGTAACAGCTCTTCCAGTTCCAATACTGCAGGATTCTAGAATGGCCCACCCCCCACAACCCCATCTCCATCACTAAGGGAAAATAAAAGGAAAAAAAAATACCACCCACCCCATCTAATCCTTTCCCGGCTTATACCACGCAGCTCAGCTCTCTCTCGGTTCCTCTGGGGGATGATGGAAATGTGAATTTAAATAGAGTTATGTTGAAAGAACATTACCCAGCACGGTCCCAGCAGGGAGAAGTCCTGCTGAGACGCAGAAGCGGGACCTGCAGTCGGCATGTTTACGAGAGAGGCCAGCACCTTCGGACAATTACAATCAGGACAGCTTGATTAGCCTTCCTCCTCGCCTCACCCCTGCCCATGAATCTCCTTAATAGCTAGCTGCCCTCTTTTGGGGCACTGGGGTCAGCCGCTGGGGACTAGCTGTGTGTGGATAATCTCCCGGTGGCACCACGATGCCATCCACAGCTAACGGGCACTCCACACCAGCTTTCTGGGCAGCTCGCTCCCCCTCCTCAGTGGGGGTGGCCACCAGCCCGGGACAGGATTAGCATGGTTGTCTGCTCTGAGCTGAGGGCTCAGACACGGGACTCCAGGCATAATGGAACTGGTGCGATGAGCTGGAGGTATTTAGGGGGGCCCTGGCTTCCTCTGCACAACCCTGAGACAACTCTTATGCCCCCACAGTCCTCACACCTTGCTACTGCCTGGGCACCCTTGAGGGGAGTGACAGTCAGCTATGCTCACTGCAGAGCACAGAGTGGTGCTGGGGTAGGGGAGTTGGTAACATAGAACCCAGCAGGGTCAGCTATGAGAGGTGGGAAGGCTGGCAGGGTGGGCTTGTCTTAGCAGTGGACTCCACGGGGGCTTCTGACATCCCAAAGCTCAGGCCAGCGGGGCATGGCAAGCCCCTAGGGGAGAGTCAGGAGCTGGGGACCTCATGGTGTTATGTTCCGGTAGACAGGACAGTTGGCGCTGGAACCTGGGGTGGCTACACAAGGGGACAAGGATTGTAGTGTCAGGGCAAGGGGTCCTCTGATACCATGGGGGTGGAAATCAGCATGCGTAAGGCAGTTCTCACAGGTGAAGGCCAGGACCTCCAACGGCCCTTCCTGATTGCAAGGGAGTGGAGCCTGCTTTGGGGTATGGTTTCAGAAGCTGCTTTTGCCCCCAAAAGTAGTGCCACTGATGGTGGTGGTAGTACTGATGATGGTGGTGTTGATGATGGTGGTGTTGATGATGGTGGTGATAATGGTGGTAATGGTGATGATGGTGATGGTGATGATGGTAGTGATGATGGTGATGAGGAAGGTGGGGATAATGATGGTGATGATGATGATAGTGGTGGTGACAGTGATGATGGTGATGGTGATGATGGTAGTGATGATGGTGATGAGGATAGTGGGGATAACGATGGTGATGATGGTGATGGTGATGATGATGATGGTGGTGATGAGGATGGTAGGGAAAATGATGGTAATAGTGGTGGTGCTGATGATGGTGATGATGGTGGTAATGATGGTGATGGTGGTGATGATGATAGTGGTGATGATGATGATAATGGTGATACTGGTGGTATTAGCCCTGCCCAGGGACAGTAACTTCTGACAAGATTTTCTGCACACTCACTGAGAGCTCTCCTCTACATTGGGACTCCCAGAGGTACTGAGCCCAGTCTTTAAGGGACATATTGTCAGCTTCTTGAGGACAGGCTGGGTTTCTTTCTCATTCAGCCCTCTGCTCAAGCACAGGCCTATCTGAGAAGGGACAAGAGGAGATGCAGTCTTGGGCAGGAGACAAGATGACAGAGGTGAACCAGTGAGTGACAGAAGAGGCCTGGAATGTGATGGCTGTGTAAATGGCTGTAGTGCTGCAAGAATCTAGAGATGAAGGAAAATACTGAGGCACAGGGGCTGAGGGGCTTCAAATGAAGGCAGAGGCCCAAAATGGGGCAGGATTCTTGGTGGGTGATAGCCTGGCTAAGGGTGTGGTGATGAGAAGGAAGTGAGTGGCACAGGGGAAACATTCAGCAAAGAAAGGAGGGATTGGTTTGGATGGAGTGGGGTTGACTGCCAAGAAAAATGGTTTGGGCTTTTTCTTGTTGAAAATGGGGACCCCCTGGCTGCCTGAGAGCAAAGGCTGAAATGAGGTAGGCAGGATTCAGGAAGATATGTTGATGGTGCTATTTGGGGTAGACTGGGTTCTAGGTGCTGGATAATCATAAACAACAGTGTCCACCACTTACTGAGTGCCTGCAGGTGCCCAGCACTGGGCTCAGCACTTGTCAGACCCATCCCCCTGAGTCCTCTTTGTACCCCTGGCAGGCAATTGTGATGGTTTTAAAAACTAGCCATTCTGGCTGGGTGCAGTGGCTCACACCTGTAATTCCAGCACTTTGGGAGGCCAAGGCAGGCAGATCAGTTGAAGTCAGGAGTTTGAGACCAGCCTGGCCAATGTGGCGAAACCTGTCTCTACTAAAAATACAAACATTAGATGGGCGTGGTGGTGCACACCTGTAATCCCAGCTACTCAGGAGGCTGAGGCAGGAGAATCGCTTCAATCCAGGGGTTGGAGGCTTTAGTGAGCTGAGATAGTGCCACTGCACTCCAACCTGGATGACAGAGTGAGACTCAGTTTCAAACAAACAAACAAACAAAAAACTACCCACTCTTCTCTTAGGATAAGCCTAGTTCCCCTGCTCTTGAGTGTGGATGGTATGTAGAGACTCACTTCTAATCAACAGAATGTGGTGGAAATAATGGAGTGTGACTTTCGAGAGTAGGTTATGAAGATTGTGGCTTCCATCTTGCTCTCTCTCTCGGATTGCCTGCTCTGGTTGGCAATCTGTGAAGCTGAGTGTCCTTAAAACCAAGTTGCCGGCCGGGTGCAGTGGCTCACACCTGTAATCCCAGCACTTTGGGAGGTTGAGGTGGGCGGATCATGAGGTCAGGAGATCAAGACCATCCTGGCTAACGCGGTGAAACCCAGTCTCTACTAAAAATACAAAAAGTTAGCCGGGCGTGGTGATGGGCACCTACCTGTAGTCCCAGCTACATGTGAGACTGAAGCAGGAGAATGGTGTGAACCCAGGAGGCAGAGCTTGCAGTGAGCCGAGATTGCGCCACTGCACTCCAGCCTGGGTGACAGAGGAAGACTCCATCTCAAAAAACAAACAAACAAACAAACAAAAAACAAAAAAAAAACCAAAGTTGCCATGTTGTGAGGACACTCAAGCCACCCTATGGTGAAGTCTACGGGGCAGGAAATCGAGGCCACCAGCCAAAGAGCCATGTGACAGTGTCATCTTGGAAGTAGATCCTCCAGCCCCAGTCAAACCATCAGATGATGCAGCCCCAGCCGACATAATGAATGCAACTTATTGAGGGATCCTGAATAGGACCCAACCACTAAGCTGCTCCTGAATTCCTGAGCCTTGCATGTTTTGAGCTGCTCCATTTTGGGGTAATTTGTTCTGTAGCAATGGATATCCAACACAGTATTTTTGTTCTCCTTCCTGTTCAGTCTAGAAAATCCAAGCTGGGAGGCTTCCAGGCAGGGAGCCTGGCTTAAGCAAAGGTGTCCTGGCTGGCACACTTGTTTCAGCAAGAGAAGCTTTCATCAGGATCAAATGGGCTTTGGGTACAGACTGAGCGGTTGGGGTCTGCGTCCCTTCCCCGCTTCTGAAGCCTGCAGTGGGGAGCCCCCCTCTCAGCTTCAGGGCTGCCCTCTGGACTCCGGAGTGAGGAGGCTGCATCACAGGTTGTTGCTTTGCAATGGAAAGTGGAACCAAGCAGGCCAGGGATCTCATTCATTCATTGATTCATTCCTTCAATCACAACCAAGCCCCTACAGTGTGCCAGGGGCACCTGCACATGAAGACTCTCCCTGCTGGGACACCGAACAGGACACAGGGTTCTGGGATGGAGGTCACCCCCACGTCCTCAGGTGCAGAGACAGGCAGATGTGGGCAGGGCGGAGGGAGGCCAAGGCTGTACGCTTCCTATTGAGTTAAGACAGTGTGGGAAAGAAGATGGGAGATTGGAAAGCAAGGCCAGAGCTGGGCACCGGGGATGGAGAGTCTTAAAGACAGTCCTGCTCTTTGACCCTGTAATTCTCTTCCTGGGAATCCACCCTAAGGAAGTAATTAGCAAGGCAAACTGCAATTGAGGGCAAGGCTGTTCGCTATGCACTGTTTACGACAACTAGAAAGTAGAAATAAGTGTTCAGAAATAAGGGAGGTTTACAAACACCAATGCACCTCTCCCACCCACTCTGGAGTTAGATGACCTGGGTATAGATCTTTAAGTCTTCAACCGTGTGGCCACTCTGTGCTCAGTTTCCTCACCTGTGTACAGGGATAAAGAGTCACTGTCAGGATTGGATGAGTTGGCACCTGTTGCACACCCAGCTCAGCTGCTGGTACAAAGAACATCCTACATATTAGCTAATATCACTGTCAAACAGGCTTATGTTTAAAGGTGAGTTTGGGAGTTTTATTTATTTCTTTATGATGTTTTAATTTTTATTGTTTAAGACAGGTTCTCACTCTGTCATCCAAGTTGGAGTGCAGTGGTGTGATCATGGCTTACTGCAGCCTTGACCTTCTGGGCTCAGGCAATCCTCCCACCTCAGCCTCCTGAGTAGCTGGGGCCACAGGCACGCACAACTACACCTGGCTATTTTTTTAAAAACTTTTTGTAGAGACGGGGTCTTGTTATGTTGTCCAGGTTGGTCTCAAGCACCTGGGCTCAAGCAATGATCCTACCTTGGTTTCCCAAAGTGTTGAGATTACAGGTGTGAGCCACCTTGCCCAGCTTGAAGTTTTGAATTTGTTTTGTTTTGTTTTGGGGTGCAATCATAGCTTACAACCACCTTGAATTCCTAGACTCAAGGGATCCTCCTACCTCAGCCTCCCAAGTAGCTGAGACTACAGGCATGCATCAGCATGCCTGGCTTACTTTTAAATTTTTTTGTAGAGATGGGATCTCATTATGTTGCCCAGGCTGGTCTTGAACTCTTGGGCTCAAGCAATCCTCCTGCCTCAGCCTCCCAAAGTGTTGGGATTACAGGTGTAAGTCACTACACCTGGCTTGAGTTTTCGGATTTTGAAGAATGTGAGGGAAAGTTTCACAATCACGTGGGATCTATCGTATAACCTTAGTCTGGGCAAGACAGGGTCAGTGGGGCACACTCACCCCTGCCTCGGTCATTGTCACATAGCAGCAGTAGGTGCTGCAAGAACAGAGGTTAAAGGAGGATTTGCTGAATGGTTGTGAGAGGAAATGGGAGGGACACATCAAGCCAACATACATAGCACTCGGTTGCCTTATGGTGGCTTTTGCCAAAGCAGAGATGTAAATAGCAGTGGCTTCTTTGGAGGTGACCCAGGAAGTGCTAGAAGGCGAGTGGAGAGGGAGATGGGGAGAGGAAGGCATCCGTAACTGTGTGTGCTGTGTGTTAGATGAAGCACGGGGCACTGGGGCTGGAGAGCCCAGGGGAACTCTGGGAAACATGTAGAACATGCCCTTCCAAAGGGCGAGGGAGCTAGGGTATTTATCCTCTGACTCTTCCAACTTCCATCTGCCATCGGCTGAAGGCTGTACTCGTGGGGGGAAGGTGCAATGGCAGGTCTTGGCATGTTCTGGAAGATTGAGCACTGAGTGGCAAGTGGATGGAGATCTAATGGTGCGAGCTGCATTGGTACATGGTGAATGTTGAATAAACACTGCTATTGTTTTCCCATCCCAACCCCAAGTGCCTGCCACAGAAACATCATGAAGATCCTTCTCTCCGTCCACGTTGCACATCAGTACAGACAAATAGATTCTCAAGAAGTTGCTGGTCCTGCTGGCCCAATATTTACAAGTCTCTGGCAATTACTAAGAAAAGAGAAGCTGAAGGCCGGGCGCGGTGGCTCACGCCTGTAATCCCAGCACTTTGGGAGGCCGAGACGGGCGGATCACGAGGTCAGGAGATCGAGACCATCCTGGCTAACACGGTGAAACCCCATCTCTACTAAAAATACAAAAAATTAGTCGGGTGCGGTGGTGGGCGCCTGTAGTCCCAGCTACATGGGAGGCTGAGGCAGGAGAATGGCATGAACCCGGGAGACGGAGCTTGCAGTGAGCCAAGATTGTGCCACTGCAGTCCAGCCTGGGCAACAGAGCAAGACTCCGTCTCAAAAAAAAAAAAAAGAAAGAAAAAGAAAAAAGAAAAGAGAAGCTGGGCGAAGTGGCTCACACCTATAATCCCAGCACTTTGGGAGGCCAAGGTGCAAGGATATCTGGAGCCCAGGAGTTGCCCAGACCAGCCTGGGCAACATAGCAAAACCCAGTCTCTACAAAAAATGAAATAAATTAGCTGGTGTGCACCTGTAGTCCTAGCTACATGGTGGTGTGCACCTGTAGTCCTAGCTACTTAGGAGGCTGAGGCAGGAGAATCAGAGGATCACTTGAGCACAGGAGGTAGAGGCTGCCATGAGCCATGATGGTGCCACTGCTCTACAGCCTGGGCAACAGAGTGAGACCCTGTCTCAAAAAGAAGAAAGAAGAAGAAGAAAAGAAAACAGAGACTAGAAGGAAGCACCCCAAAATAGTAACCAGGCTTATCTCTGGGTACAGTGATAATAGGTGATTTTTATAATTGGAATACAAATGTGAAATTTAAAAGAAATACAGATGGCATGTGGCAGGAGCTACCATGAAGAAAACACATAAGGAGTGTCTCTGCTTTAGGCCCACAGTGAACTGCATGGTAGTAAAACAAATGAATCTTTGCTGAACAGCTGCTGTGTGCTGGCCAAGCCCTGGGGTGCACGATCTTATTTCCTCCTGTCACTGCCCTGGGAGGGAAGACAGGACCTTGCCTCTGCTTGTGTATCAGTCAGTTTTGTCTGTGCTATTCTGTGTAACAACCACTCCCAATATTCAGTGGCTTACAGAAACAGCATTTATTTTCCTGGCTCATAGATCTGCCAGGTTCAGGCCTGTGCCACATGTCTGTCAGCCTTCTGGGACCAAGAAATGTTCTCATGGCCATGAGGGAACTACAGAGTGTGCCTCTTAAGGCCAAGGTAAGTCATACAGCCAAGTCCAAGGTTGACGGGGTAGGAGACACAGTGGATGCAGCAGGCAAAGGGTGTGGACATGTAATTCTCTAACAGTGAGGGAGGACTTAGGAGCAAGGGTTCCATCACCCCAAGAGCCATCACTCACCTGCAGCCCCTTCTAGAGTCAATGACTCGCTAGAACCCATCGCCCAACTGCAGCCCCTTTTAGAGTCAATGACTCCCCAGAACCCATCGTCCACCTGCAGCCTCTTCTATAGTCAATGACTCCCTAGAACCCATCACCCACCTGCAGCCCCTTTTAGAGTCAATGACTCCCTAGAACCCATCGTCCACCTGCAGCCTCTTCTAGAGTCAATGACTCCCCAGAACCCATCACCCACCTGCAGCCCATCACCCACCTGCAACCCCTTCTAGAGTCAATGACTCTCCAGAGCCATCACCCACCTCAAGCCTCTGAGAGTTGATGACTCCAGCCTGGATCTCTCTGGACTCTGGACTTGTATATTTGACGCCCACTCCATGCTCTTCCTGGAGGTCTAATAGGCAGCTGAAACGTAACACAGCCAGAATAAAACTCCTGATCACAGCCCGTTTCTCCTCCAGGTCTCCCCATCTCAGTGAGTGGCCCCACCATCCACCTGTGTCATGGGCCCTGGCTTTCGGCTCCGTCCCGCTACCTTACTCCTTATCTACTCCATCAGTCAGGCCTCCTGGTGCCATCTCCAAAACTTGTCCCACGTCCACGTCTGTCCATGTCTCACTGACTCTACTGCCAATGCCCCAGTCTGAATTACCTTCATCTCCTGCCAGGACAGCTGGCCTGACCTCCTCACTGGTCCCCACCACCCCAGAGCCCCTCAGAGCCCATCCTCGACACAGCAGCTAGAATGAGCGTGCAGAATTGTCTGTCAGCTCATGGCACGCCCCTTTCTCCCCACCTGCAATCTTCCAATGTTTCTCTCTTTTTCTTTTTTTTTTTTTTAAGATAGAGTCTCACTCCATTGCCCAGGCTGGAGTGCAATGGTGCCATCTTGGCTCACTGCAACCTCCACCTCCCTGGTTCAAGCAATTCTGCTGTCTCAGCCTCCCAGGTAGCTGGAATTACAGGTGCCCACTAAACTTGGCTAATTTTTGTATTTTTAGTAGAGACGGGTTTCACCATATTGGTCAGGCTTGTCTCGAGCTCCTGACCTCAGGTGATCCACCTGCGTCGGCCTCCCACAGTGCTGGGATTACAGGTGTAAGCCACCATGCCTGACCCTTCAGTGGTTTTCTATTGCAACCGCGTGCTATCCAAACTCATCACCGGTGTGTACCTTCCATCGCTCATTCTCTCTTCAGTCTCATTTCTCCTCCCACCTGTCACTGCTCTAAACACAAGGCTTCTTTTCACATCTTAACACACACCAGCCTCGTTCCTGCCTGAGGCCTTTACACCTGCCACTCCCTCAGCACCTCCCATGTGGTCCTTCAAAAACCACCTCCTCACAGCCTCCTCCCCAGCCATTCTATATGACCTCCTTACTGGTCCCCACCACCCCAGAGCCCCTCAGAGTCCATCCTCGACACAGCAGCTAGAATGAGCGTGCAAAATTGTCCGTCAGCTCATGGCTTGCCCCTTTCTCCCCACCTGCAATCTTCCAGCGGTTTTGTTTTCTTATCACCATTGAATGTGTCTTATTTGTTCGTTAGAATTAAACTATACATGGTAGTACTCAATAAATATTTGTTGAAAGAACCTGCTGGTGGATGGGATGTGGGAGGTAGGGGTAGAGGCGAGAGAACGAGAGTCTCCCAGGGCACACGGGTGGTCGGGGGAGCTTTTGGGTAGGCCTGCAAGGAAACCTGGGTTCCGTTGGGGGCACCGCTCAGGAACACCAGGCCCTGTGAATCCCCCCGAGGCTCAGGCAGGGAGCTCCCCATCAAGGAGCAATACAGGTGGGGCTCTAACCAAGGTTCTCTCTACGCAGCTTCACCTCCTTCTCCAGGCAGGGGCGTCAAAGTGGGGCCCAGAGTATGAGAAGTGCAGCACCCGGAACCCCAACCACAAAGCCTTGGGCTCTGGGAAGCCAACTTAAACCCAGGGCCATGCCCCCAGGGAATGGGCAGACGGGGAGAAACTCTACCTGGGGGAAAGGAAGATGCCAGGGGACGATTTCTCCTGCAAATTGATAACCACGGGCCAGTTGAAGATTTGGGGGTTTGAATGTATAATTCTGCTAGTAGGAGTGTCAAGCAGTACAGCCATGTCGGAAAGCAATTTGTCCGTTTTTTTTTATAAGGGCACGGCTGTTTGGTTGCTGATGTTAGAGGGTGCTGGGTACTTGCAGCGATGCAGGTGGGAGGGGTGACTGGGAAACAGAACTGAGATTGGCAGCCCTTCCGTACCACTGGCAGATTTCTGAGGTTTGACTCAGATGCCAACATCCTCGGAGGCACAGATGACAACTGATCTGCCCTTCCCTCCCCACCACGGCTTTAAGACACACCCTCTGGCAGAAGTGGTGCCAAACGGGGATACCTACCAGGGCAGAGCTGCACCCAGGGACAGGCGGTCCCCCCATCCCAAGATCCCAAACTGAATTAGGACAAGGCAGAGTGGGTGAGGCTGCAGAGGAGGTGCTGGGTGGATGTTTGTGGAATGACTGACTGAAGGAATGAATTGAGCAAGTGAGTGACAAGGGCACCTGGCACACACACCACAGCCACCATCTCTCACTGTGACACTCAAAGGGACGCTGGAAGAAAACCGGGGACCTGGAACCCCAAGTGTTCCTAGTGGGGGTATCAAACAGGACAGCCACATCGTAAAGCAATTTTGTAGTGTCTGATAAAGTTAAACACAGTCCCACCCTATGACCCAGCAATTCCACTCCTGGGTATATGACCAAAGAATGTGTACCAGGGACAAGTGCACAAATGTCCACAGCAACACTGTTCTCAACAGCTCCAACTGGAAGCAGGTCAAATGCCCACCAACAGGAAAATGGTTAAGCAGATTGTGGCAGAACCGTATGATGAAATACACGGTAATAAAAAGGAGTGAGCTGCCAATGTACGCACAACATGGATGCACCCACAGCTCACCTGGGAAGTGGAGTGAAGGAAGCCAGACCCAAAAGAGTATGCCCTGCAGGTCTCCATTTACATAAAGTCAGAAAAGGCAAAAATAAGCTGACAGAAATCAGAACGGTGGTTGCAGGGGAAGCTACTGGAAAGGGGCATGGAAACTTTCTAGGGTGACAGAAATGTTCTCTGTCTTTTTTGTTTGTTTTGAGACAGAGTCTCACTCTGTCAACCAGGCTGGAGTGCAAGGGCACAATCTCGGCTTACTGCAACCTCTGCTGCCCAGGTTCAAGCGATTCTCCTGCCTCAGCCTCCTGAGTAGCTGGGATTACAGGCACCTGCCACCGCGCCCGGTTAATGTTTGTATTTTAGTAGAGACGGGGTTTCACCATATTGGTCAGGCTGGTCTTGAAGTCCCGACCTCGTGATCCACCCGCCTCGGCCTCCCAAAGTGCTGGGATTATAGGCATAAGCCACCACACCCGGCCATCTTTTTTTTTTTTTTTTAAGCAGGGTCTTGCTCTGTCATCCAGGCTGGAGGGCAGGGCAGTGGCACGATCATGGCTTGCGGCAGCCTCAAGCTCCTGGGCTCAAGGGACCAGTCTTCCCAGTAGCTGGAATCACAGGCACACGTCACCACTCCCAGCTAATTTTTTCTGTTTCTTGTAGAGATGGATTCTTACCATGTTGCCCAGGCTGGTCTCAAACTCCTGAGCTCAAGCCATCCTCTCGCCTGGGCTTCCCAAAGCACTGGGAATCCAGGTGTGAGTCACCACGCCTGGCCATGTTTTGTGTCTTGATTGGCATGGTGGTCAAAACTCCCCCAATGGTACCCTTAAGATGAGTCCATCTTAATAGATGTAAATTTGACTTTAAAATTTAAGAAAGAAAATAAAAATAGGCGTTCGAGAAGAAGAGACTTTTGCTTCCAACAATATGCAGACCAGACACCCAAACAAAAACTTGGATACAATAACTTGGATCCTTTTCAAGGCACAGCCAAATAGGAGCAGCAGGAAACCCAGAGCAGCTGGGGCTGAAGCCATGGAGACCAAAGGCATCACCAGTTATGGGCACCATGGCCTTGGGTGTCATGGCCCAGGACACAGGCCTTGGGCCCCAAGGAGGCAGGGAGCCAGACCCAAACTAAAGCCAGGGCCACACCCTGAATGAACTGGCAGAGTAGGAAAATTCTCTCTGCAGGGGAAAAAGGAAGATGACAAGGAAACTAGGAAGATGATAAGGAAAAAATTTCCCCCATAAATTAATAAGCACCGGCCTGTCCTCATGAATATTTTGGATCTGAATTTATTCTACATGCAAGACAGGAACTAAACTTCAAGCAGTCCGAGGTTTGGAGTGTCTTCCGGTGCCAGGGAGAGACGGACTCCCGGCCTAGACACACTGATTCCCACGGATAAAGCTCTGACAAAGATGGAACTCGCAATGCAAAATTGCAAAACACGTGACACAACAAGCCATCATACATGAGAGCTGGAGGAATTAACAACTAACAGGATTTGCACCCCAGGGACTTCAGATGGTGGAATTCTGGTAGACAGAATCTAACAGAAGGATGAGAAGAAGACACAGCATTTTTGAAAGTTTGGCCTCTTGTTGTTTGGTCGGGATGCAGCCACCGGTTGTATTCAGACTTCCATGCAAGAATTTCATTTACCACACCCAGTTCCTCTCATTCAACAAGAAACATTTGCATCCCAAGTGTTAGCTGCCCAGGGGTCCCCAAATTCTGCATCTGTGAGGTTAGAATGTGTCTCTAAAATGCAGATTGAAGTGATACAAGCTCAGGTACTCCCTCCTCAACCCCTGGTTGGATTTCCTGCTCGGTCTGAATTCTGGGTCCCGATAGGACCCCTCTTCTCCCCTCCCCACCTGTGCTGGACAGCTCCCTCTTCCCTTCCTGGACTTTGGTGTGAGGCAGGGCCCACTCTTTTCATTTCCCCAAACCATCACCAACACAAGACTATTGAGCAGGGTGGACTTTATACCAAGGATTGGAGGAAAATGAATGGGATTCTGCAGCATGACACTGAAAATCACTTTCCATGCAAGAGCAAACATCCCCTGGTGTGTATGGCGTCAGTGCTGTGGTTCCCAGCACTGTGGGCCCTCCCGGGAACCCCAACTGCCTGGGGGTTCTGCCCCTACCTCGTGCTGTCTCCCCTCCACCCCCCAACCTGGGCATTTCTTGCTGGGTTTCCTGCAGCTTCTCCTCCCAGGTCAGCCTCGAGCCTCTGCTTTTCACACCGAAATAGTCCATCAGGACGTTCTGCTGAAAAAAAGAAAAAAAATAAAGCCAGTTTTTTCCCTAAGAGGAACTCTGCATCCAGCTTTTCAAATCACGTTTCCCCTTTCTGCTCTGCATTTATTGAGCACTGACTGTGTTAGAAGACCTGTGGGAAGGGCTAGGGACACAAAGACAGAACTGGCAGGTGCTGTCCTCACCTGGAGTGACCACATTGTCCTGTTCCTGGGTTCTAGCCTCAGCCTTGACAGTCCAGCCTCAGACACAAGATGCCACACACAGCATTCCAGTGGGCTCAGGGCACAGACCCACCACCCATGCACCCACGAATTGACACAAAGGCTGCACACACACACTCACACACACAAACACACTCACACACACTCACACATACACATTCACACACACACTCACAAACAAACACACATGCACACACACTCACACAAACACACTCACACGCACACACATTCACACACACACAAACATGCACACGTGGTCACACACACTCATACACAAACACACTCACACACACAAACACGCACACACATTCACACACACGCATGCACACAAACATGCACACACATTCACACACACACAACCACACACACCTATTCACACAAACATGCACACACATTCACACACACAAACACGCACACACATTCACGCACGCACACATTCACACACACTCATACACTCACACGCACAAACACACACACTCACACACACACATTCACACACACACACTCACACTCACATTCTCTCCGTGCTAATTCTCGCCTTTGATCACGGCCTCTAGTCTGTCATCACCACTCAATGTTGACAAAGCAAAATAGAAAGAAAGAAATTCGGCCTGTCACTTGGACTCCCCCCACCCCCCACCAGGCTTGGCAGCCCCCACCCCCACCTCCGCCTTTGTATTATGGGTTTATGTCAAGGTATGTTGGATTCTAAATTAAATGTCAGCCCACTGTACATTTCTGGCTCCAGCCGTAGAAAATGAGGAGCTGGCGTTGGAGACCATCCAGTCGTTCAGCTCCCCGTGCCTAACTGTGAGGGGTGACAAGCCCATTGAATCACCACACAGTAGATTTCCACGCCATAGGAAGCCAAGATACATTTATTTTTAATGATAAATATGACTGTCAGAGTTAAGTTGAAACAGCTTTATGGTGAGAGCTGAGTGCCCTTGGCAGTGCAGGGCAGAGGCTGAGTGGATGGGGACCAGAGGTCCCGACCTTCTGGCCAGTCAGTCCCCCAGGCCCAGAGAGACAAGCACATTGGCTATTCTGCCCACGTCCGCTAAGCCCTGCTGAATGCTGGCTCAGCGCGCTCACCGGGTAACTCAGGCCCAGCTCTGGCAGACCAAGAGGCACCGACGTATTGAAGAAAGAGAGATGGTCTCTGGAAGTGCACAGACTACAGTTCAAATTCTGCCCCACCAGCCAGCCGCAGTGGCTAACGCCTGTAATCCCAGCACTTTGGGATGCCGAGGTGGGCAAATCAGGAGGTCAAGAGATCGAGATCATCCTGGCAAACATGGTGAAACCCTGTCTCTACTAAAAACACAAAAATTAGCTGGGTGTAGTGGTGGGCACATGTAGTCCTAGCTACTAGGGAGGCTGAGGCAGGAGAATCGCTTGAACCCAGGAGGTTGCAGTGAGCCAACAAGCCGAGATCTCACCACTGCACTCCAACCTGGCAACCGATAGAGACTCTGTCTCAAAAAAAAAAAAAAAAAAAATCTGCCCCACTAATGGCTGAGTGGTCTTGATCGAGTTACTTAACCTCTCTGAGCTTCTATTGCCTCATCTAGAAAATGAGGCTATTAATAACACTTAGAGGTCTTGGGTGGGGATTGCTTGAAATAAGATGGTATTGCTAATGGTATTGATGTATCCAGCACATGGAAAATGTTTGGCAAATGGTAATTCCATATTGATTTTTTTTTTTTTTTGAAACAGTCTTGCTCTGTCACCAAGGCTGGAGTGCAGTGGCACAATCTCGGCTCCCTGCAGCCTCCGCCTCACAGGTTCTAAGCGATTCTCCTGCCTCAGTCTCTAGAGTAGCTGGGATTACAGGAGTGTGCCACCATGCCTGGCTAATTTTGTATTTTTAGTAGAGATGGGGTATCACCCTGTTGGCCAAGCTGGTCTCGAACTCCTGATCTCAGGTGATCTACTGGCCTTGCTCTCCCAAAGTGCTGGAATTACAGGTGTGAGCCACTATGCCTGGCCCCATATTGATGGTATCATCTTGTTAATTACACAATTACCCAGGTCATGTAATTTACCTTTCTGAATCAGTTTCCTCATCCACAAAATGGGGACAATAGTGCCCACTTAGGGCAGTTGGGAGGATATAAGGTGCCCAGCACAGGGCTGAGCGTAAGGGTGCTGCCAACAGGGGGCTGTTGGTCACGGCTGGCACCCTGAATGTTGTCCCCCTATTTCCCTGGCTGCTGTTCCTTGTCTCCCCTTGGCCTCTTGTTTCCACCCCTCCCATGTCGCCATACTGCCTGCCCTGCACCCACTCCCTGCTAAGGGAGGGGTCCTGCATTAGGCCCCCAACAGCCATGCCCCCATATTGAACCTGACCAAGGTCTGATTGGTTGGTACCTGACCAAGGACAGCTGTCTCTGACCATCTGCCACCTATGATTGATATACCTAGTTCAGTCCTAGATAGGAGTTGCCCATTGGTGGGGCCATCATATCCAGGTGACCTTGGAAAGGCAACGTAGGAACAGGCAGAATTGGTGAGGCAGAGAGAGGAAGGTGAGGGGATGCGCAGAGAGTGAACAAGTGTACCAGACAACCTCAAGTCTAACCCCATGCAGCCTCCCGGTCCTGGGTTCCAGCACCCTGAGGTGCTGGCTCGTCCCTGACAAGGAATGCTCAGTCTTGGGCCGGCTGGAAAGCCCTGATTCTGTCCTGTCCCATCTGCTGAGCACAGCCAAGCTCGCCCCCAGGGCTCTGTGGCCATCAGCCTTGTCAAAGGGAAATTTGAGGGTAGAGGGCCTGTCTGCTCTGTGGGGTCGGCTGCCCTTTCTGTCGCACAGATCTTGGCTGTGGCTCAGCACAGGCTTCTGGGATCCACTTCCATTTTATTCCTCTCCACCAATTCGGAGGCTCCAGGGAATGGGGGTGGCCCTCCCTTCTCCCAGAACGATGCCCTAAGTATGTCCGCTGAGTGCAGCCCGTAAAGCGCTGAGCAGATGCCTGCAGGCTCATGACAGTCCTGCATCACGGCTGACCCTTCTCCTGGGGTGTTAAGCAGAGGTGTCAGCACAGAGGGGGTGACAGAGTGAGACCCGCTCCCAAAGACACACATGTAAGGCACATCCGCAGGCTGGAAAGTTGAGGAACTTGTGGCTGAGCAGGTGAGATGATTCAACCTCCAACCTCCTCCAACACTCCCAGGAGGAGCCGCTAGGTGGCCCCGCTCACCTGTCCAACAGCGCTTCTGCAGGCCTGGAAGGAGATCCTCCGGAGCGTCCTCCCGTCCTCCGGTTTGCACCTGCCCAGGTACCCCCGGGGCACTCCCCGAGCTCTGCCTTCCCTTCTGTGGCCCCGCCATTGGAAACGCCTTTCCCTCAGTACCCAGACGTCTGGATGCTGCCTTCATGGGCCTTGGGGGTGGGCTCACACCCCTCCATCCCAGGACGCTTCCCTGACTGCTCGGAGCACACCCCCAAGACCTCCTCCGTTGGCTCTTAGCACCCCTCCCTTGGGTTCTCAGTTCAGCCCCCCCCCACCCCCGCTCCACCCCCAGGGTGATCTTTTATCTGTGCACAAATGCGTCTGAAGTTTACATCCTCTCCCCAGACTGTGGAGTCAGAGCCTGGCGTTTCTGCCACCTGCCTGCTTTGTGCCTGTAACTGCACAGGTGTCTGCAAACCTCGCCACTCCCCACCGATAGGCAAGTCCTCGTTTACGAGGAAACCGAGGCTTGGGGATGACGTGGAATCTGCCCAAGGTCACAGCAGGAACACCTGAGCCTTGCTCTGCTCAGGTGCTGTGATGCACTGTGGCAGAGCCCTTCCGAAGCGTGTGCAGTTAACCCTTTGGCTTACAAGGGGAAACTGAGGCTAGGAGAGGTATGTTGCTTGCCCTCAGCCACACAGCCAGGGCCCTGTGCCCTCTACCACAACCTTCTTCCCAAGTCTGAGGGCCCTCTAGGTCACCTGCTGACCCTCTTAATTCATAGGAAAGGCCCAGGGGCGAGAAAGAGCCAGAGGCCAGAATTGGAACCTGGGTCTCCTGACTCCCAGCCATTGCTGTGGGATCCTCTCCAACTCCCGGGCCGCCTCAGTCCGGGAAGCCGGGATCCGGCCGCAGGTGAGGCCAGCGGTCGTCCTGGAAGGAAAAGGTGGCTGGGGACAAACAGCTGGTGGCTTGTGAATCCAGCGCCTGGCGGGTGACAGTCTCCTCGGATGGCACGGGGCCCAGGGAGTGCCCCAGCCCAGGCTGGACGCGGCCCCCACCCGCAGCCAGTCTGCCCTGCCGGTGCCGGACGCGTAGAGGGATCGGGAGAGGGACGAAGATGGGGCGACAGACTGGCAGCCAGTGGGGGAGAGACGGAGACGGTGCCAGGGAACAGCGCGGCGGCCAAGGCGCCCCGGGAGCCGGAAAACAGCTTTGGGGAGAAGCGGGGGCGGGGAACGGGGGTGTCTGTCTGGAGCTGGGGGAGCAGAAAAATATGGGGCCGCAGAAAGGGGCGGAGGAGGGGCGGCCGGCGGGCTCCGCGGGAGGGGAGCGCGGCGTCGGGCAGTGTGGGCGCCTCCCGGTCGGAAGCCACAATAGCAGCTCCTTCGCCGCGCAGATTAAGGACTTTGTCAATTACCTCCGAAAGCCGCTCCGGGCGGATTAAATGCTTTTAAAAGTGCTGCTGGTGGGAAGGGGCAACTAAGAAGCCCCCTCCCGGCACAAATCCCCTCCCGGCGGAGGAGGAGGCAGTGGCTGGGACCGCGCGGGGCGCGCCGGGGAGCGCGGGATCCGCCGGGCGCGCGGGCCAAGCGCGGAGCGGCTGGTACTCGCGACCACAGAGCAGTCGACTGTAGCAGTGGCGGGGACCCCCATTTCGCCCACGGGCCGCGCGGGCCAGGGGGCGTCGGGTGGGCTCTCCGACCGCCGGCGCGAGGGCACGCGTCTGCGGAAGCAGACTGGGACGCCCCCAGGACCAGGCTCACGCGTCGGGGTCGGGAGCAGGGAGTTCCCCGGGGGCTGGAGACCCCACAGCTGGGTGCACTTGCCCCAGAACCAGGACCGAGACCTCGGGGGCCCGCAGGGGCGCACCTCCACCGAACCTGCCCCAGGTGCAGCCAGGGTCTTGGGGCGAGCTCTGCTCCTTGAGCCAGGAGGGAGCCAGGAGGAGCGCCGCGCCACTCCCCCGAGACGCCGAACCGGCCTGCAGGGGCGCCCTTGGGGCCCGCCCCGCGCACGGTGAGTTGTGCGAGTCCGGCCCGGGAGGAAGTTTGAGCAGAGACGCCGCCGGGGGGCTGTCAGGCCCCTCTGGGAGCCAGCAGGAGCAGGGCCGCCCGCGGCTGTTTGCTGCCCTTCGGCCGGCCGCGGTGTCTGGGGGCCAGTTCGGCCTCCTTTCTCTTGGCCTTTTCGGAGGCGGAGTTCACTATCCAAGTCCGCGGGTGTGAGCGCGCGCGTGTGTGTGAGTGTGTCGGGGGAGGCCAAGGGGAGCAATATAAAGCAAAGAGAGTCCGAGACCAGAAAAGACGCGGAGATTGAGAAGGAGGGAGGAGGGACGAGGGAGGAGGGAGAGGAGCGCGCCAGGGAGGCGCGGGAGCCGTGAGCGGGGACGGCGCGTAGCGCGAGCAGCGGGCGTTGGGCTGGCGGCTCTCGCGCTCCCGCTCCCGCTCCCGCTCCCGCCCGCACACAGCGGCGCGCTCATCCGCACACGCCTGCCCGCTCCCGGGCCGCCCCGGCGCGGGGCACAGAGGCGGGGACCCGGTGGACAGAGTGCGCCCCGCGCCCGCGCCCGCGCCCGCGCCCACCCCGCTGCCTTTGCGCTCCGCAGCGGCGCGTCGCGCCCGGCGCCCCCGCCAGTCCTGCCGGAAGATGGTCAACGACCGGTGGAAGACCATGGGCGGCGCTGCCCAACTTGAGGACCGGCCGCGCGACAAGCCGCAGGTACGCGCGGGCGCTGGGACACTGGGCCTGGGCGGCTGGCCAGGCGGTGGCTGCTCAGGCCGGCGGGGCGGGCACCCAGTGCGGGGGCTGGAGTTTGGAGCACACCCCTTCGAGGCTCCGGAGGCACGGGTCGGGATGGGGACCCTCCTCTCCTCCTCCCCTAGCCGAGGCTTGAACTCGAGGTTCAATGGGGGCAGCACCCCTGCAGGAACCACGCGCGCTTCGGGCCGGGTACCCTCTGTCCCCGCACCCCCAGCGACCCCCTGGTGCACGGGGGTGCAGAGGGAGTCGGGGACTTACAGTTCGCTGTGTGTCCACAGACAAATCAGTCCCCTTGCTGAGTCTCCGTTTCCTCGCCTCTCCAATGGGCATCTTAGCCACCCACAAAATCTCCACTCTGGGCGCCACCCAGTGTCAGGCACCTGGTCCCGAACCTGACCCCCTGAATCTCCTCTGCATCCTTCCCTCTTTAGCCAGGGCCCTGCATACAGTAGGGGATCAATAAAGATTCATCTCCTGCAGGAACGCTGGGTGTTTTGATTTTCTGACTTTAAGACAAGGAAAGCAGGGCTCCCAGACGGTTGGCTCCTGCCTGAGGCCACGAAGCTCTGCTGGGATTTGAACCCTTGTCTGTGTGCTCCAGGGCTGGTTCATTCCTCCCTTCCTGCTGCCTCTTCAGGGGCAGTGGAGGTGGGGCTTGGAGGGTGCCCTGGGCTGTGCGGTGGAAGCGGGTGAGGGCAGAGCACCCGGGCTGGCCAGCAAGGAGGCTGGAGTCCGGAAGCCGAGGCGGAGGGGAGCCCCAGGGCTGCCCGGGGCTGGGCTGCCAAGGGACTGGGGCAGGCAGGCGAAATGAGGAGGCAGCTCGCTCACCAAGGAGAGGAAAGAGTAGGGCTGCCCATTTTAAATTTTAAATTTCTCCCAGACAGATGTCATTGGGGAAGGAACAGTTCGTGCTTGCAGCTGCAGGAGGGGGTGGCACGGGCAGCCCTTGGTGGTCCCTTCCCCTCAGGAACTGCAACCTGCTCATTCTTCCTGGTGTGACACTGCTGTGGCACAAGGGCCCAGCCCTCTACGGTTTGCAAAGCCCCTTCCCGTTCATCGGCATTACCTCACTTCTCCAAGCAGGCTGGGGGCCAGTGCGTCCCCACATCACAGACCAGGGATCAGAGAGGTTGGGAACATGCCCAAGTCACACGGCACGTTGGCAAGAGAGTGGAGATTCAAACCCTGGTCTAACTACACACCTATCCCACTGCTTCTCATGGGCAGTCGGGCGTCTCTAAAGGTCAGGTCTACACCTAACCATCCCCCCAAATAACAAGTTCCCTTCTGCTGAGATCTGACTTCTCCCCCTTAGCAAGAACTGTCTTAACTTCTAGACCTGTCCTCCAAGGCCATTTCCAGCCTGGCGCACTGTGCCTTCCCATTGGTCCCTTACAGGCAGTGACTGTTTGTTATTTGCCAACCCTGGGCCCCACACCACGCTGCCCCATTTCCAGATCTTTTCTGTGTCATCTTGTTTGCTTCCCCAGGCTTACACACACACACACACACACACACACACACACACACACACCCCTTCACTCAGCGACACCCTACATATACTCAAAACCTAACTCAAATGCTGCTACCTCCTCCAGGAAGCCTTCCCTGATGCCCTGTGGCTGTATCTCTAAGTTCTAGTAGTGTTGTAGCTTGTGCCACTCAGCTGCCTTGTCCTGGGCCCCTCCTGCATCAGGAGATCCCTTTGCACACACCCTCCTCTGGAGCCCATCTCTGGTTCTCTGCCCGGGCCCAGGCTCCATTCCTTCCGGGCAGCTCAGGTCAGGCATTGAGGAGGATTGCTGAATCGAACTGCACGAAGCTTCGGCCAGGAAGAGCCTCAGGAGACAGCCAGCAGGCACTGGTCTGTCTCAAGGGGAGGTGCCTTCTGGGGAATGTGTTTGAAATGTGGCTTCAAGGCCTCTGGACCGGGCCCTGCCTTCCTCTGCTGCTCCCTGAGGACACAGCTTTCAGCTGCCACCAGGCCACACAGCCCAGCTGTCTGCCCCTTGGCACTGGAGGCAGCTTGAAGGCTGTGGCTCCTGGAGCCTGGGCCAATAGCAAGCACCCCCGCCTCCCCTCCCCACCCCTTTGGTGACCCAGCATGTAGACAGCCTGTTCCCTGTGCCGGCTCTGGGCTTGTTTGAAGCTTCAGACAAGAGGCAAGGCCCTTCCTGTGGCCACTGTCAGAAGAAAGAGAGAGCGCTGGCTGCCCTGGTTCCCTTGGGCCTGCCCCCCCTTGGGCCAGCCTTCTCTCCTCCTTTGCGGCCAGGTTCATCTCACCCGCTGACATGCTGTGTGGCTCTGGGTAAGTTACTCCCCCTCTCTGGGCCTGGGCTTCACCATCTGTAAAGTGGGAACAGCAATCTTCACTTCCTCCTCATTTCACAAGGGCTGTTATGGGGGCCACGTGAAATACTGGTGTGTTTTGCAAACTGTAAAGCACTGTATGCTCATGAGGAGGATGCCTCTCGCAGCAGCCTGTCCCCTCCACAGGCTGGCTCTGTCCCGGTCTCCTCTCTGCCCACCAGGAAACGCCGTCTGAACATCTGGCTCCTACCAGAGGGACCTGGCCGAGATTCTTTAACGGGGGATTTTCCTCTGGGAGCATAATGCCGATGCTGCACTCCAAGCACCAGTAGGTCACAGGCCACACCTCTCGTTTCTTAGTCACCGGCACCCTAGGAGCTTGGTGGCAGGGATGATGAGACTGAGGAAACTGAGACTAAGAGCTGGAGCGGGGACTCGAACCTGGGTCTTCTTGGACAGCAGACAAGGGCCTCTGTGGGAGGATGGAGGGAAGAGAGGCTGGCCGCCCTTTCTTGGTTCAGCCCACTCAGCCCAAGTTGGGGCTCCAGTGTCCAGGCTGTGTGGTTCTCAGGGCACCAAAAGCACCTGCTGTGAGTGGGTATAGCCCAGGTCCAGAAGTCCTGAAGGATCATTGTCCAAATGTAGCCATTTCTGGGGACGCTGTGGGCCCCCTCTATCCCAGCCCTATCCAGCCTCAGCTCCTCTTTGCCGGGCGACCTTGGATGAGTTGCCAGCTCGGACTTTGTTAGCGCATCCTCCCTCTCCCTGCAGATTGGACTTTGTTAGCGCGCCCTCCCTCTCCCTGCAGATTGGACTTTGTTAGCGCGCCCTCCCTCTCCCTGCAGAATGAAGAGCCTCTCACACCCTTGGGGCAGAGTGAAACGATATTTGCCAGGAGTTTGGAGTTTGTCAGATGAAAGGCTCTAGAAATAGCAATGATTCTTCTGGTCTTGGAGCGCGGGGCAGGAAGTCACCCTGCAACCATCTCTGCTGGTCAGAGGGGCTTGTTTTTCCCAAGCCACCCTACAGGGAGGTCAACTTCCAACCCACCCCAGGCAAGATCTCTTGACGCTTTCAAAATTTCTAAGAACATTTCAGAAAGAAAGAAAGAAAATCTCTTGGGGAAGTTCTTCCTGATATCTAACCTAAATCCCTACTGCATTAAATTTACTCAGTGACTATTGAGGGAGGCCCCACCTCATGCTAGGAGGTATAGTCTGGTGGATACGGTCTGTGCCTCAGGCAGCTTAGAGTCTCTTGGGGGGCACAAGCTCACAGGTCAGAGGCGATTACAAACCATCATGGGTGCTAGAAAGAAGATCTATGCCTCTTCTTGTCCCTTGGGGTTTGGGTTGAGGTCACTGTGCTAGGCTTGGGGTTTCCCGAGCCCCTCCTGCTGAGCTCACTGTTTAGCTGGGGTGTGGTGTGGCTGAGGAGGCAGAATGGATGGGAGCAGGTGACTGACCAGACGTTAAGTGAGGGAGGGAGGCCTGGGGAGGTGCCAGCTTTGTGGGGGCAGCAGGTGGGGTTGGTGCCATCCCTGAGTGAGAAATAGGAGGGCTCAGGTTTGGGGTAGAGAGACGCTGGTTTGGGCCTCAGTGGGCTTGAGGCCCCGGTGGGCCCTCTGGGAGGCCAGAGCTGTATGTTGGGGGGATGGCAGGCAAGACCCTTATAGGAAACATCTGGAGAACCCCTATCCATGGTTCAGAGCAAATGCTCCCAGGGAGTGAGACAGCTGGAGGGCTTGGATCCTCCAGGAGGGGCAGAGGCTGGGAGCTCTGTGGGGCGCTCTTATCCCCTTGGACACCTTCAGCCCCTCCTGTGCCCCTCCCTGTGGCCTGAGGCTCCAGATGGCCCTGGCAGGGTTCTTCTGAAAGGCCACCAGCGGGATGGTGGTTCCCGCTCAGATCTCACAGAACAAGCCTGCAGACCCCCTTCCTAAGTCTTTGGGACCCCAGAATGGTGAGCAGAACCACCAGCCCTTCACCCCAGGGGTGTCTCCGGGACCCTCCCTCTGCCAGGGCCAGGGGCTCAGAGTTCAGCCCTTACTGGGAGCCGTGTGCCCAGCCATATGCCAGCCGGGAGCGGCGTGGGCTCCTGGGGGACAGGAGGAATTTCCCCAAGGCTCTGGCCTGAGGCAAGGCCCAGTCCTGTCAACCCATGGAGCCCATAACCCCCCCCCCGCTCAGGCTCTGTGCAAGCCTCTACTGGATCCAGAGCGTACAGGACCCCGCCACCTCCAACTTTCCATCTCCCAGTGCAAAGACCCAGGATGTGTTTTTGTCATGCACAACAGCTGCCTGCCTTGGGCTGGGTGCTCTTAGGAGATGGGGGTGGGTGGCAGGAGGGGCG
Organism: Papio anubis; assembly: GCF_008728515.1. Classification (NCBI taxonomy): domain Eukaryota; kingdom Metazoa; phylum Chordata; class Mammalia; order Primates; family Cercopithecidae; genus Papio; species Papio anubis. The sequence goes on along the minus strand of NC_044988.1, from coordinate 100,619,499 downwards.
CTTACCTGGGTCTAACCTGGCCTGGTCTCCCCTGGAGGGAGACGTTCTTCTTACTTTCATCTGTGGAGTGTGGTCCCAGTCTCCCCCGGGGACTCCTGCCAGCCAGCTCCCTTAGGAGGTGAGGAGGAAAGGAGGTGTGCCAGCTTAGCAGAGCGCCTTGGCATCAAATCCCTTCCTCCTCAGCTCCCCCCCACCCCGCTTCCTCAGAACCCCCAAGGCTGGGGCCTCAGAGAAGGTAGCCTGGACAGAGGTCACCCTATAACTGAGGCACCCCTGGGGGCTGCCTGCCGCCCTCCTGGCACGAGCCTTATCCTCCTTTTGGCCAAGGCTTCTTAGGCAACCATAAACCCTGGGTGGGCACTGGGGGTCACTCGAGGAACCAAGCTGAGTCCCTCCAGCTGGAAGCTCATGCAAGTGGTCAGTGGCAGAAGTGGGCTTTGAACCCGGGGCTCCCGGCTTAGGACCTGGTCTCTCTCCTGCCCACCTGCCCGGGATGCCCTGTCTTGGGAGCTGGGGGCTCTCCCCATTCCGCGGCCCCCAGGGAGTGCACCCCACTTGGCCATGCCAGGACGGATGAATCAGTTCCAGCCTCAGGCACACCAGTTGGGCTGCTCAGCGCCCAGAACCCCCCCCCTTATTATCTCGGGCAGATTTCTTCGCAAGGCACGTAAACGGCAGCCCATAAAAGCGAACAGTACTTCATCTTTAAGGTGATCTCTGAAGACTAATTCTCCTCTGCTGAGTGCCCTGTTTCATCTCCAAGCTGTGCTGTTCCCTGCCTCCAGGGGACCCCCTGCTGCTTCCTCGAGCCCCTCCCCATTTTGGTGCCCTCTGCCTTCCCACCAGGGAGGGGCTTGAGTGGGAGGAGGGTGCAAGATAGGGCAGGGGTGTGGGAGTCGCAGAGGGGAGACGGCTGACCTCTCTGCCATGCCAGCCCCAGCCTCGCCAGCCAGCGGACCTTAATGCTACACAGTCTGGTGATGCGGCCCTGAGCTGCTCGGGGCAAGGTGTCTCCCAACGGACTCCAGAAGCGTGCATGACAGGGACTTAGCTGCTGACACAGAGCTTTGTCTATCAAACCCAGCCATACTTTAGGCAGAGGAAGGAAATCATAGAACAGCCCAGTTAGCGGCCCTGGCACAGAGGCAGTTCCGGAGTGCCCCAGTCCTGCGTCCGGGTGGTGGCTCCAGTGCACCTCCCCCACGTGACTTTGGATGAGGGTCTTGTTCTCTGAGCCTCAGTTTTCCAATCTGCGTCGTCAATTCAACCATAGCCTCAACTGCATGGGGTTACTTGGAGAATTCAGTGATGGGAACATGGTCCACGCCCAAGGAATGGCAGTGATGGTGCAGCGCCCACCTGTCTGTAAGCTGCTGACCTGCTGGGGGCTGGGGATGGCCTGAGGCTTGCCCATTCTGTGCCAGGCTATCAGAGATGGGCACAGGGTCAGAGGCAGCCCTGCCAAGTCAAGTAGATCTCAGGAATGCCTTCACCCCTTCCCCATGCCAGCTCCCTCCTGTCCATCTGCCTGTCCATTCAGCAGCGGCCATCGGGGCTGCTCTGTGCCAGGTGTTGAGCAGGTCCCTACCTGTGGAGGGGCTCCCAAGTTTCCTGAACTTGGGATTCACTAGTCCCTGAATCCTCAGAAGCTGTGTCCACAGCTTTCACAAGACACCCCGAAAGAGTTAGACAAAGTCAAGAATCACGGTCTATGCACCAGGCATGGTAGCTCGCGCCTGTAATCTCAGCACTTTGGGAGGCCAAGGTGTGAGGATTGCTTGAGCCCAGGTGTTTGAGGCCAGCCTGGGCAAAGTAAGGAGTCCCTATCGCTACAAAAATTAAAAAAAAAAAAAAAAAAAATTAGCCAGGCATGATGGTGCATAGTCCCAGCTACTCAAGAGGCTGAGACGGGAAGGTTGCTTGAGCCAAGGAATTTGAGGCTGCAGTGAGCTAGGATTGTGCCCTTGCACTGCAACCTGGGTGACAGAGTGAGTCCTTGTCTCTTAAAAAAAGAATCCCGCCAGGCGCGGTGGCTCAAGCCTGTAATCCCAGCACTTTGGGAGGCCGAGGTTGGTGGATCACGAGGTCAGGAGATCGAGACCATCCTGGCTAACACGGTGAAACCCCGTCTCTACTAAAAATGCAAAAAATTAGCCGGGCGCGGTGGCAGGCACCTGTATTCCCAGCTACTCGGGAGGCTGAGGCAGGAGAATGGCATGAACCCAGGAGGTGGAGCTTGCAGTGAGCTGATATCGCGCCACTGCCCTCCAGCCCGAGTGACAGAGCAAGACTCCGTCTCCAAAAAAAGAATCCCAGTAATCCAAGTCCATAGAACAGGAACTCCCCAAGAGCAGGAGCTGGAGCTGACTGGTGCCCTGATACCTCCTCAGGATTGGCCCAGAGCCTGGTCATGGGGAGATCTAGTGAATGTGGAATAGATGATTGAATGAATGATTGAGTGAATGAAGTTGAAGGCCACAACAATCTGTCTTGTAAGCACCCTCACGGGGGGAGCACAGAGGAAGAGCCCCTCCAAGCTGGGGGGAGTGGAGGGGAAACAGTCAAGGAAGGCTTCCTGGAGGAAGTGACAGCTAGCTGAGCCCTGAAAGAAGAGAATATATTAGGCCAGTGGAAGAGGAGGAGGGGAAGCAGATGCTCCTGGCTAGCCAAGGGAGCAGTTTGTGCAGAGCTGGTGCAGGAAAACTGTGCATTCAGGTCTGGCTGGAGTAAATTGTCTTGATGCGTGGAGCCTGGAATGGACGTAGCTCCCAAGGGGCCCGGGCAGGCGTGGAGCACTGAGTCCTGGCAGCCGCATGACAACAGCGACAGGCCAAGGAACTCTCTTCCACATCCTGAAAACAAAGCAGATCTCTTTGCTGGGGATCTGCATGTCCAGGCGCATGTCCCCTCCACCCTGTCCTCTTTGGGTGCCAAGTAGGTCATTTGGCAGGTCCTTGTAGAATTTGAATTTACAAAAATGATTATTTCCTCTGCCTCATCTTCTAGGTAGTAAGATACAATGATGTAAGAGGCATCTATCTCTGTACAGTGTATCACTAAGAAAGCAAGCAAACTGTCCATTACAATTGTAAGACGTCCCCCCATGTTGGAGATGCTAAAACGTGAAAAAAAAGAGAAGGTGCATCCCAGCATTGACGACACACAGAAATAACACTTTGGGTGGAAAAAAAACGTCCTCCAGATGCTGTGTGCACATTGATCATGGGATAATAAAAGCCACTAATATTTATTGCGCGAGCACAACGTGCCAGGCACGGCTCCAAGCGCTTTAATATACGAAGTCATTTAAAGACAAGTCTCAAATTCAGAAAGTTGAAAATGTGGGGAAAATGTGTCTGAGAGTTGAGGAAATTCAATCATAGGAGGGGCCTGGCCTGGGGAGGAAGGCAGGAGGCTTGGGGCCTAAACCCAGTTCTGCTTTTGTTTGCTGTGTGACTCTGGGAGAGCCCCTTGCCCTCTCTGGGCCTCAATTTTCCCTTGTGTGTAATGCTCAGGGGCTGTGAGCAAGTCTGCCCAGTGAATCTGGGCCTCCGAGAGCGTATGCAGCTACACTCTGGCACCTCCGTTCACCACAAGCTGTTCCTCGGCCCTGGCTTCTGGCCAACACAATTTTTTTTTTTTTTTTTAATCGCGCCTGCCCTTCGTTCCCATTTTGTTTGTTTGTTTGTTTGTTTTTGAGACGGAGTCTAGCTCTGTCTCCAGGCTGGAGTTCAGTGGCACGATCTCAGCTCACTGTAACCTCCACCTCTCAGGTTCAAGGGATTCTCGTGCCTCAGCCTCCTGAGTAGCTGGGACTACAGGCATGTGCCACCACGCCCAGCTAATTTTTGTATTTTTAGTAGAGACGGGGTTTCACCTTGTTGGCCAGGACGGTCTCGATCTCCTGACCTCGTGACCTGCCCGCCTCGGCCTCCCAAGTGTTGGCCTTACAGGCGTGAGCCACCGCGCCCGGCCCCGTCCCCGGTTTTGAGATATGGCTTGTTCTGGAGTGACAGCCACTTGTTGCCTCAGCGCCCCTCCTCCTTGGAAGGCAGCAGGCCTCTTCTCCAGGGTAGCCTTAGGGCTACCTGGCCCAGCAGGTTGGCATTTGCCCTGCCAGGGGCCTGCTCTGTAAAGAGGTAGAGGAAGGAGAGAGGACGGGGTGGGGTACGGGGAGGAGGTGCCTGGGAGCCCCCATGTGCCCTGGGGACTGGAGGACAGTGAGACAGAACACGGGATGTGGCTGCCGCTGTTGGAAGGGACCTTCCGTGATGGGTGCCCACTACCCCAGGGCACTCGTTCCAGAGACAGCACGAGACCATCTCTAGCATCGCTGCTGTTGCATCACATCTGTCTCTGACCCGTGTATAGAGAGGTGGGTGTCTCTGTATCGCTCTATTTTACAGGCGAGGAAACTGAGGCTCAGAGAGGTGAGGCCCCTCGCCCAAGGTCACACTGTGGGAAATGCAGCTTGGAGGCCTGAGCCCTGACCCGTCTGGCTGCAGAGGTGGGATCTCCACCTCCAGCCCTTACTGGGTGGTATGGGCTCCACGGGGGCCACACGGCCGCACACACAGGTGACCATGGGTCCTTGGGCTGTCACCATGCAGGGCATGGGGGGTGGGGGGCAGGCGGCAGGGGCGGCGAGAAGGAAGGCTTGGCATTCTGCTTGTGTCTGTGTGTCTTTCTGCCTCGGTTTCTATTTCCCATCCTCTCCATCTCCATCTCCCTGCATCTCCCTGTGTCTCCCTGTGTCTCCCTGCATCTCCCTGTGTCTCCCTGCATCTCCCTGCGTCTCCCTGTGCCTCCTTGTGTCTCCCTGCATCTCCCTGTCTCTCCCTACGTCTCCACCTCCCCTCTGGGGCCCTGTCTCTCTCCACTTTCTCCCTGAGGCGCTCGCTGTGTCCCTCTCACTGCATCTGTGCGTGTCCCTGTCTCTCTGTCTCCCCTTGGACTGTCTCTCAGTGCCTGTCTCATCTCAGTCTCTCTGTGCCACACCCTCGCCCAGCCCCCAAGAAGGGGCTTCTCTGACCCCAGGTATGCCTCTAATGCTGGCCCCTTCTCTCTCCTGTTTGTTTGTCTGTCTATGTTTGTGTGTCCTGGGCGGGCCTGCAGCGGCCTAGCTGTGGTTACATGCTGTGCACCATGCTGCTGGCCCTGGCTGTGCTGCTGGCTGTGGCTGTCACCGGTGCCGTGCTGTTCCTGAACCACACCCACACGCCAGGCACGGCGCCCCCACCTGTCGTCAGCACTGGGGCTGCCGGTGCCAACAGCGCCCTGGTCACTGTGGAGAGGGCAGACAGCTCCCGCCTCAGCATCCTCATCGACCCACGCTGCCCTGACCTCGCCGACAGCTTCGCACGCCTGGAGAGCGCCCAGGCCTCGGTGCTGGAGGCGCTGACCGAGCACCAGGCCCAGCCACGGCTGGTGGGCGACCAGGAGCAGGAGCTGCTGGACACGCTGGCCGACCAGCTGCCGCGGCTGCTGACCCGAGCCTCAGAGCTGCAGACGGAGTGCATGGGGCTGCGGAAGGGGCATGGCACGCTGGGCCAGGGCCTCAGCGCCCTGCAGAGTGAGCAGGGCCGCCTCATCCAGGTAGGGCTGGGGTCTGCGTCTTGGGGTCTTGCTAGAGGCAAGGGGTTGGTGCTGCCAACGTGCCAGGCGCCTGATGTCCACAGCCTCACTTAATCCCCAAGTGCCCCAGACAAGGGGCTACTGCTGTTCCCATCTACAGACAAGCCCATGAAACTCAGGGAGGTGCAGTCACTCATCCAGGGCTGCACAGCTACTGGAAGCCAGGATTCAAACCCAGTTTCTTTCCCGGTGACCCTGGGTAATTGTACAGCACCCCACGGCGTTTGGCACTCAGTCAAATCCAGGGCTCGAGGGCTTCCCCAGTGCTCCAAGAGGCAGGCGAGGCAGGGCATCGCGCCCCCATCAGCAGCAAATCGAGGCTTAGAGAGGGGATGTGACTTGCTAAAGATCACGTGACTGGTCAGTGCCACCTCATCAGAGAGAGCTGCACCCCATTTCTCCACGATCCTCCCAGTTCACTACCATGCAATGCCCGCAGCTTCCCAGGGACAGAGATACCAGTCCAGGCAACCCAGCCAGACCCCTAGCCTGTCCCAAACCACCTCCACCCTCCCCACCCCTGCCCCCAGCCAAGCCAGGCTCCAGCCAGCTCCAGGCAGATCTGGGTGAAGACTTTCCGACTTCGGCTCTGAGACCACACTGGAAGCACCACCCACAAGAAGTTCCTCCTTCATAGGATGAGGGACGTGGGATCATCTCTTCTGCCTCCACCCTTTTCCAGGACAGAAAATGGTGGCCCAGAAAGGGGTGGTGATTTTTTTCCTGGGTGCCGTGGCCGGGTCAGACCTGGAATCCAGCCCCCTTGGAGCCCTGCCCAGCCCCTGGCCCTGTGCCACATCCTCCCGGTGACTCAGATCCCTGGAGGCTAGGAGCCAAGCCCCTGCCCCCTTGGGCGCCCCAGCCCCTTCCGCCCCACCTCCCAGCAGCCACTGGGAGAACCAGGCATTTGGTCACTCAGCGCTCATGAGCAATGGGCCCCTTCCCTGTCTCTGAAGGCTGCAGCTGGAGAAATTACAGTCCTCATCCCACCCTGTCTGGGTGACTGATGGGAAGGTGGCTTCCCCTTCCCGGGGTAGAGGGATGTTTAGACTGCCTTCCGGCTGCCGCCCGCCCCCGGCTGCAACTTCCCCAGGCCTCATCAGCAGGGCTGGGGGCTAGGAGTACCTCCTGACTTTCTGGCTGACCTGGGACCCCTACCTCACTCCAAATCGCTCAGCCCCTGGTCAGCTCAGGCCCAGTTCATGAAGGCGTGCCCTTAGAGCTGGGGTGGGGAATTTAGAAGGAGGGACCCCAGAGTCCTGCCCTCCCAATAGCCTGCACAGAGGTACAGAGTGTTCCCGCAAGACTAACAGCCTTTCTGGGCCCAGGAGCGCCGGCTCACCTGACATATTTACTCCCCCAAAAATGTTTGATTTGACTCATTCCCCACAGACTGGATGATTCAAGAGACAGTGTGTCTTTATGTTTCATTCAGAGGCAGCGAGCCGTGCTCTTAACTCCTCCCTTCCAAGCTTCCCAGACCCTCAGTTGATCAGACGTGAGTTTCTCGAAGCTGTGCCCGCAGGCACCTTGGGTTGGAATCGCCAGAGGTGTTTGTTACAAGGCAACTTCCTGGCCGGGTGCAGTGACTCATGCCATAATCCCAGCACTTTGGGAAGCTGAGGCGGGCAGATCACTTGGAGTCAGGAGTTCAAAACCAGCCTGGCCAACATGATGAAACCCCGTCTCGACTAAAAATACAAAAATTAGCCGGGCGGGCGCCTGTAATCCCAGCTACTCAGGAGGCTGAGGCAGGAAAATCGCTCAAACCCGGAAGGCAGAGGTTGCAGTGAGTCAAGGTCACGCCGCTGCACTCCAGCCTGGGCAACCGAGCGAGACTCTGTCTCAAAAAAAGGAAAAGGCAAGTTCCTGGGCCTCATCCCCAACCCCCTGCAGCCCCCTGGACGGGGGTGATTCTCATGTGTAGTCCCTGAGGCCTGCTGGTCATGGCTGAGCTGAGCCGTTCTGCCCAGAGGGTCTGAGTCCACAGAGCTTAGATCCAGTCTAGACCCCATCTGTGCCAGCTGTGGGATGCTGGGCAGGTTGCAGCCCCTCTCTGGGCTGGTTCTTCTGACCCATGAAAGGTGCATAACACAGTCTATGCTGAGGGGATATTGGAGGGCCTGGCTACAGGGCTTTGTTGGCTCTGTCACCGTCTGTACCATCAACATCTCCTTATTACTATAGTAGAAATTGTTTGTGAGCTGAAATTTAAACCTATAGGGAACCACCATGCTACTATTGAAAACTCCCTTTTATTTTTTCTTTTTTTCTTTTCTTTTCTTTTTTTTTTTTTTTTCTCTGAGGCGGTCTTACTCTGTCACCCATGCCAGAGAGCAGTGGCGCGATCACGGCTTATTACAATCTCCACCTCCTGGGCTCAAGCAATCCTCCCACCTCAGCCTTCTAAGTAGCAGGCACTACCAGTGTGCACCACCATGTCTAGCTAATTTTTTTTGATTTTAAAAAAATGTTTTTGTAGAGAGGTCTTGCTGTGGTGCTCAGGCTGGTCTCAAACTCCTGGCCTCAAGCAATCCACCCACTTTGGCCTCCCCACGTGCTGATATTACTGTGTTGGGCCGAAAATCCCTTTTCTGATAGGAATGATAGGTCTACACCACGTGCTGGGCTCTGTGTTGATGGCACTTTGCAGCCCAATAACCCCAGGAGGTTGGTACATTTGTTATCCCATTTTATTTTATTTTAATTCATTTATTTATTTTTTTGAGACATGGTTGTATCGCTCTGTCACCCAGCTGGAGTGCAGTGGTTCGATCTCGGCTCACTGCAACCTCTGTCTCCCGGGTTCAAGCAATTCTCCTGCCTCTGCCTCCTGAGTAGCTGGGACTATAGGCACGCACCACCACACCCAGCTAATTTTTTTTGTATTTTTAGTAGAGACAGAGTTTCATCACGTTGGCCAGGCTGGTCTCAAACTCCTCACCTTAGGTGATCCACCCGACTTGGCCTCCCAAAGTGGTAGGATTACAGACCTGAGTCACCGCGCCCGGCCTTGTTATCCCATCTTATGGAGAGGCAGACTGAGGCTCTGAGTGGCAGGTGCCTGTGCAAACTCGCTCACACAGCTAAGCAGTGCTGGAGACAGCAGCTTTGATGCCACTACCTCTAAGCGCTGCCCAGCCTTCCCCTGATGTGCCTGTGCAGCTCGGCGAGACTCACTTCGCCATTAATTCGGGGCATGTTTATATGTACATTTTCAACTTTAATCATCTGCTGGTTTAAACGGAGGTCTTCCCTGCCCGTTAGCAAGAGGGAGGAGGCCGTGCCTGAGTTTTCTGAGTGTGTTGTGGCTGTGTTGACTCAGATAAATGGGCAGCACCGGTGTGATTTAACCAAGTGATCTTTGCCGCACACACATCGCAGGGCAGCCCCCACCTGCCGTCTTCCCTCCCGCCCTGGTTTGGGGGTGCTCCCTCTGTCCCTCTGTGGGGCATGAGCTCGTCTACAGGACGCTGCTGTGACACCCAAACGCTCTGCCTGCTCATCTCTGCTCCTCTCTCCCCCCACCTCATCCCTCACTGAATCACCTGCTCAGCCGAGGGGAAACTGACAAGGAAACTAAAAGCTTTGCAGGGCCCCTGCCTCTGGATGAGCCGAGAATCATATTTTGTAAACTGCCGGCACTGTATATTTCTATTTTCCTTCCGCGAATGGGCTATTATCTGACAAGTGACAGGTTCGGTGTGTAAAGATCTGGCCGACTCCACGCTCGCTGGCTGGCCAGCTGTAGCTTGCTCGCCACCCCCTCACCCTCCACGTGGTCCTGCAGCCTCCTGCAGCCCAGGGTGGGGGCAACAGACCTCAGACCCTTCAGGCAGCCAACACAGGCGGAGGTGCTGGGGGACAGCACCGCGCTTGCCAAATCCAACCCCAGGGCTGTGATGGAGGGGGGGGCGGGAGTGAAGGATGGAGAACAACGGCTGAGCTCCCCAGCCCAGGCTCTCCTGAATCCCCCCACTCAGAGAAACAGGGCTCATCATCCTGGGTTACAAGGCAGTGGAGACATGGAGAGATTCAGACACTGTTCCCGGGTCACGCAGCTAGTGAATGGGGGAGGGATTGGAGTGAAAACACAAGACAGTCAACACCAGAACCTGGGTCCAAACCACCACCCCGTCCCCATCCTGACCCTGGTCTCCTACACGAGAACACAGCCCCGGGCCCCTTTCCTGCCAGCCCGCCCTGGGGAAGTGGCCTGAGTCCTGGTCCCTGCCCCCAGTGCCATCCTTCACTCTCAGGGATCTCTCTTTCGGGGCCTCAGTTTCTCCATTTGTCACAAGAGATGACAACCTTAAGTCCTCTCTCTTTGCGGCATGGTGGGGGACCCAGTGAGCTCATGGACATGAGAGAGCCACAGAAACTCAGAGCGGTGTTTGCATGGGGAGTGGGGGTGGGATGGGGAAGACCTGTTGGTCCAGAAGCCCTGTGGCCCCCCCAGCCTCAGGGGGTCCAGATCCATCACTCCTCTGTCAAGTCCAGATCCATCACTCCTGCCTCAGCAGCCTTGCTCGGGATCGGAAGAGGCAGGGGTGGGGATGTCTGGTAGCCTGGAAGGTGCTGTGGGAACTTGGTGTGCTGAGTACCCGGCCGGTCCTTGCCGCTGTGCTGGGCACCTCCCACGTGTTGTCACTGGTCCCCATAACAGTTCGGCCAGGCCAGGGGAGAGGAGGCGTGGTGAGGACACTCACCTCCAGTCCTATAACTGGCAAGTGGACGCGCTGGGCTGAAGCTGGATTTGCCCAACGCTGGGCGCTGTCTCCCCGCACGGCATGGCCTCCTCCAGTTTACTCTTCCCTGAGCTGAGCACGCAGAGATGGCTGAAGAAGACAGCCTGGGGCAGCAGGGGTGGCAGGTGCCTGCTGGAGCTTCCTTCGCCTCCTGCCTGCTCCCCGGCCCTCCCAGCCCTCGAGGCCCCAGAGCACAGGCTCCATCATAACCCGCTGGCCCCTCAGACCACCTTGGACAGGGACCCAGGGGCAGGGCAGGGCGGGGGCTACCATTGAGCCAGGAGCCCACCTCTGCCTCAGGAGAGGGCCCACTCTGGCCAGTGACCTGCTGTGTGCTCCACCCAACCCCCAACAGAGACCCTGCCCCCTCGGCTCACCCCCTGTGTCCGCAGCTTCTCTCTGAGAGCCAGGGCCACATGGCCCACCTGGTGAACTCCGTCGGCGACGTCCTGGATGCCCTACAGAGGGACCGGGGGCTGGGCCAGCCCCGCGCCAAGGCCGACCTTCAGAGAGCGCCTGCCCGGGGAGCCCGGCCCCGGGGCTGTGCCACTGGTGAGTGGGGAAGGGGCTGCCTTTCTCCGGTGACTTGGGTCCCAGCTGTAGGGAGTGGGGAAGCTGGGGTGAGGGTTCCCAGCCATGAGACTTCCAGGGCCCGACCCTGCTTCCATGTGGCCTGTGCTTAAGCCCTCTTGGTCCATTCTCCAGATGAGGAAAGTAAGGCCCAGAGAGGGTGATCCTCTCACCCGGCCTCAGCAGGGAGTGGCAGAGCCAAGGTCGGACTCCAAGGCCGGTGCTCTCTCAACCCCATGGGACCCCCACATGCGTTATCGACGGACACACAGTGTGGGCGAGGGGGCTGGGCAGGAACGCGCTGGGGGCCGCAGCCACCCTGACGGCCTTGCCTGCCTCAGGCTCCCGGCCCCGGGACTGTCTGGACGTCCTCCTAAGCGGACAGCAGGACGATGGCGTCTACTCTGTCTTTCCCACGCACTACCCGGCTGGCTTCCAGGTGTACTGTGACATGCGCACGGACGGCGGCGGCTGGACGGTGAGTGTCCCAGGCCGGGCGGGCGGCAGGACAGGCACCGGGGACCGCGAGGCTGTGTACGTGAACCTGGGCGTTCTGAGCAGCCTCCCACCCAGCCCTCCACCGTGGACCTGTGGACTGGCCCCGTCCCGGTGCCCTTTGGCCTGGCCTGACCCCACCCCTACAGAAGAGGGGAACGGGGGACTCCGTGAGCTGACCCTGGGGGACCCACTCTGGAATGAACATCAGGCAGGAGCCACCTTGGGCTCCCTGAGATCCTCAGCCGTGGCTCTTCCAGTGGGGGTTTCTAGGCAAGTTGGGGTTTGGGCCTAGGAGGTTCCTACCTGTTGCTAACGTGGGTTCCAGGGCTGTTGTGTGCAGGCGCCTGACTTTTTGAACTACCCAATACACGGCGCATGTGCAGAAGAGAAAGGAGGAGTGTGGCTGCTAGGAGCAGAGACCCCCCGCGGCTACAGGCTGACAGGCGCTGTCTGATTCCTGCGCCTCCTGGTTCCTGCTTGGGTGGGAAACAGGAGCGAGATGTCCCAACTGCCAGTCACAGGGCAGGGGCGGGACCACACGAGGTGCTGGGAGAATGGGGCAGACGCCCTGGTTTGAAGACCCCAGGGCAGCTCCAGCGGGGCCTCTGGGAAGCCCCTTCCAGAACTGGGTTGGCAAGCTTTGTCTGCAAAGGGCCAGATAGGGAGGCTCGGAGGCCTGCTGTCCACACAGTCCTACAGAGGACGGCGGGGAGCTCTGATCTCCGTAGTAAAACGACTTCCCTCTGTCCTTGGTAGGGAAAACAGCCACAGAGCAAACCAAAAGGCGCAGGCGTGGCTTCGTTCCAGTGATGCTTGTAGACACTGAAATGTAAATGTTATAAAATTTTCATATTCTTCCTTACATGTTATTCAGTGGATATTTAAACTTTTTTCTTTTGATTTTTAAAAAACCATGTTAAGGCAGCGCTTTGTGGCTCACGCCTGTAATCCCAGCACTTTGGGAGGCTGAGGTGGGTGGATCATCGGAGGTCAGGAGTTTGAGACCAGCCTGGCCAATATGGTGAAACCCTGTCTCTACTAAAAATACAAAAATTAGCCAGGTGTGGTGGCTCATGCCTGTAAACCCACTACTCAGGAGGCTAAGGCAGGAGAATCGTTTGAACCCGGGAGGCGGAGGTTGCGGAGGTTGCGGTGAGCTGAGACTGAGCCATTGCACTCCAGCCTTGGGCGACAGGGCAAGACTCCATCTCAAAAAAAGCTAAAAAATAAAAATAAATTAAAGCCATCTTAAAAATTCAGACCCTTCTTAGCTTCCTTGCTGTATACAAGCAGGCAGCCGGCAGGAAGTGTCCTGTGGGTGGTGGTTTGCTGACCCCATCCTAGAGCTGGAGACCCCTGGTGGCGGGAGCTGAGCTCACGGCCCCCTTCTCCCACTGGTGGACTTCTGACCCCCTCCTGAGGCTCAGGCTTGGGGTTGGGCGTTAGCAGGGCCAGCACTGGCCGCTGAGTGATTGTGTGCACATTGAAACGACGCATAGTTCTTCCTGTGTGCATACTGGGATGCCGGGCTTGGAGGAGAACAGACGTGAGCCCTGCCCACTGACTGGGTGCTCTCGAGCAGTGAACAACCTGCACTGCTGTCCCTGGAGGTCTGCGTGCCACCCTGAATGCTGCCCGGCCTTCCCCAGTTGGCTGTGGTTGGGACACCTAGTGACAGTGGAAAGCGGGACTAGGAGGACTGGCTCTTAAAGGCTTGTCCGCTTCACATTTCATTTCAGTTGGACAGATATTTTTGAGCGCCTACTGTATACTGGGTTCTGGGGAAGCAGAGAGATGGGGAAGCCCCTGTCCCAGTCCTCCCGAGGAATTTACAGGCCGGGGGGAACTGGGGGTGGAAGAAATCACTATAGTAGAGATGAAGGTAAAGCTTCGTGGAGAAGGGGGCATTTCTCATGAGCCATTACAGCGGGGAGGATTCCTGAGTGCGGGCATGAAGGAGAAGGTATTCCAGGAGGAGGGGGCAACCTAATGCAGCTCCCACGGCACATCTGGGGAGCAGGGCCCGGGAGATTCGTGGTGCATGAGGAGATGAGGCTGGAGTGGTCCGGCCCCAGGCTGCAGGGTTGGGACACACTCGGGAGCTACTGGGGGTGTGGAAGAGAGGAAGACGGGCTGGAGGCTGTGCTTCACGAGGGGTGACTTGGCGATGTGCATCCTTGGGCAGTGGCGAGAGGGACAGGGAGGAGGTGCTATGAGCGTTCAGTCCTCAGGTCTCTGATGGGGCCCTGACAGCAGATGTCAGAGAGGCGGGGAGCCCAGAGGTTCCGTGCTCTGGCTCCGTCATCCACAGATCGCCCCAGGCATGGCTCTGAGTCCTGCTGTGTGACCTGGGGCAACTTACCTCGGTTCTCTGAGCCCCCATTTCCTCGGCTGTGAAATGGGGATGCCTGCCTGTATCCTTAGAGTTCTTAACTGCAAGCACAAGAAAGTGGGGGGCTCGGCTGAGAAGGAGTGTGCTGGAGAGAGACTGGGAGGCCAGAGATGCCAGTCAGGGCTGCTCAGCCAGGAACAGAGACCCCAGACCAGGCCAGGGGGTGGCCCGGTGAGAACCCCACTGCCCCAGGGCTATTGCCGCTGAGTGCAGGACACATCTCGCCTGGGATCTTGGTGTTGACTATTTTTGGTGTATTGATGTCTAGGCCCGCAAACATCCAGGGAAGGGACTTAACATCAGACAAAACAAGTGACCGAGAAACAGGAGAGAGGGAAGCCTCTTGGCGGGGAGTTTTGCGGGGAGGCAGGGTATAGGCAGCCTGGGTCAGTGTTGAAAGGGGTCAGCCGTCCTCAGCAGAGGCAGGATGCGGGGAGGCCCGCACAGGCGGGCGGTGGAGGGGCGAGTCCACCAGCCGGGAAGAGCCTGCTGTATTAGGAGCCAGCGTGAGAACAGACGAGAATCCCCCCAAGACCCCAAAGACAGACACATCTCTAAACCTGTCTGCAAGCTCCAGAGGAGAGCTTTTAAATGGACTGGAGCTGCTCTGGGGGATAAAAGCTCTTTTGTTTTCCTAACGCTGAGAACGTCTGAGTTATGGCATTTGCTTCAGGGAACCCCTTGGCGGGCGGAACAGTGAGAAGGCACCAGCCGAACCCAGAAATCAGAGTTCAGGGTCAGGACAGGCTTAATGAAAGGTCAGGATGCCGGAGCGGGCCATGCGTCCTCCACTCCGGTGGACGTGAAGCCAGTCTCCCGGGAAGTCAATCAGGATTTGGGCTGGGAGGCGGGTCATTCCGACGGCCTCAGCTTCAGGGGCGATGAGAGGGGAGTCGATGGGGAACTCCCCCCCAGCCCTGGCGCTCAGACACCTGGTTCCGGGGTCTCTGGGAGAGAGGCCGTTCTCATCTGAGAAGTGCTTGCGTGGCCAGTGAGCGTTAATATCCATTTGGGCCTCCATCAGAAGCAATCTTTTCCCAGGAACCTCTCGACATCTGTCAGGATCACCCCCCTGCCACACGGAATCTCTCAGAAACTCAATTTTTGTTTGGGAAGGAGCTGGCTGCCGCCTCTCCAGCCCCGGATACCATCCATCCTCATTAGACTCCCTGTCCAAACTGCCAGGCCTTGAGCGCCAACGCCACCTGATCCTTCCTGGAGGACAGGGCACCTGGAGCTGTGTCCCGAGACCCTGGGGCTGGACACGCTCACCAGAGCCTGCTTCCTGGAGAGACCTGCGTGTCGAGGGTGGAACTCAGCAGCCCTGTCCCCAGGGCCACTTTACAGTTCATACACTCCTGCCCCCTCCCCCAGCATCATGCCAGCGCCCTTCAATCCCTGGAGGCAGGCAGGGCAGCCTCAGAGAAGGCCAGGGATGTGCCCAAGGTCACCCAGCAGCCTCCAGGCCTCCCGCAGTGGCACACACTTATTCTTGTGTTCAAACACTGACCGCCCAAAGCAAGCCAGGGCCAGGGAGGTCAGCAGTGACTAGACAGGTCAGCAGGCTCCCGGCCTGGCGGACAGAAGGACGAGGAAGCCGACTTGTGCCAGGAATGGGGAGCCCCGGGGTTCAGAGGAGAGACCCCTATTCCAGTCTGGGGGATGGGAGGAGTGAGAGGCAGGGAGACGGCGTGGCTTGTCTGGGGGCCATGGTAGTTCAGTGCTACTGGCCTGTCTGGTTTAAGGAGGTTTGGGTCCACGACAAGGCAGGGGAGGCGGCAGGGGCTGGGTCATGCAGGTGATCCTCAGACCCCATCATCACTCCCATCACAGGTCCGGCCCTTCCGTGACAGGAGTCCCAGGGGCAGGGACCACACCCTCCTGTGGCCACGTTAGCTTAGGGTGGGCACCACACCCGCACACCCTCGGCACTCTCTAAATGCTTGCCAGATGATGGCTGTTGGCACCCTTTGGCTGCATAGTCTTATCTCTGTAAGTCTTGCTTTTCTCATCTGTAAAATGGGTACAGTGTAGAGCTGCTCTGCAGATGTGGGCGAAGTCAGAACCCTTCACAGGCTGCTCACCCACCTGTGAGGAGTGGGCGGGGAGAGGGGCTGGGAGGGAGTCAGCGCTGAGCCCCGGAGGTTCCCTGTGAACACAGGATCTGGCTCTGCCTTGTAGCATCTTATAATCAAGGGGAGGCAGAGTTGTAAAAAGAAAGACCGGTTTTTCTTATTCAGAAGGTGCCGAGTGGGATGAAGCCAGCCATTGCCAGCCCACACCCCCCACCCCCAGCGCCCCTGGCTGTGTGAGATGCGAGGGTCACATCCCTTCTTGGAGGGCCCTTGCCCATCTGTCCAGTGGGGTGACCCCCTTGCCTGCCTTGCAGGGCCTGGGGAACGGGGTGGCTGTGCCCAGAACCTGCTGCGGGTGGGCGGAAGGAGGGTCTCGGCGCCTGGACTCCCCGCCCCCACCCAGGCTCCCTGTCCTGCTGCACAGTCTTGTCCCCACCGCAATCTGCCGGGGGCAGCGCTGCCCCCTAGGCCTGATTGCCAAGCCCTCATCATTGCATAGTCACTGGCCGGGTCACACACACTGGGTCCAGATCAACATGTCCTTCAGCAGGGACTTGGAGTGGCCACGATGGGACCCTATACCCGCCTGCTCCGATCCAGTCTCCCAACACCACAATGTCAAGTGGCCCAAACCCTATTCTGTGCGGCCCTGTACTCTGCCAGGTGCTTCCTGTGTGCGAGGTCAGCCAGTACACATCTGCCTGTAATTGGTTCCCCTGGAACGGAGCCCCCACTTCCCCCCACCTGAGCTCTCCAGGCAGGGAGGAAAATCCTGCCCTCACATGGAGAACATCAAAGGAGCCCAGCAGCAGGCTCAGGCTCGGGGAGGGATGAAAAGCTCCCGGGGCCTCCCCAGGTGCCAGCCTGGACCCCTGTGCCGGGGAGGCTGAGCAGCAGGACCTCGGGGTCCAGTAGATGAGATGTTAGCTCCTTCCTACTTGGGCTGCAGCTGTGGCCAGCTCTCCTTGTCCCAGAGGCAGTGGGGGCAGGGGATCTGCTGTGACATTGATGGGCCACAGTGTCCCCACACTGCTGCCTGGCCCACGCCCTGCCCTGGGGAATGGGTCCTCAGAGCACACACACCTCATAATGGCGAGGTGACTGGTGATTGGTGACAACACCTTCGCGTTTCCTTGGTTCATCGTGCAGAGAAAGCATGCCTCTGTTAGGAGCAGTTTGGATTTTTCAAACTTTTAACAGAAATAGGACAATGCACGTGCAGGGCCCAGCCCCGCGTCCGATGTGGCTCAGCACCCAAGAAACAGCAGCTTGGCAGTGCTGTGCCAAGAGCCGGCAGGCACCGACTGCCAAGCCTGGGAATGACGGCAGGGCGCCAAGCCCGGGGGTACCATTTTCAGTCAAAAACAAGGAGTGGGTCCGATTTCCTTCTGGGCTCAGCAGCTGGCTCTGAAGGGAGGGTGGTGATGTCGGTTAGACCTACTGTGTGCCATCCATTTAGGCATTGACTTTGTTGCGTCTTCCCCACTGGCCCTGCGGGGGCTTCGGCAGAGAGAAACAGGCTTGGAAAGGTTCCGCGACCTGTCCGAGGTCATGTGGCCTGTGAGAGGCAGAGCCAGGATTTGAACTCAGCTCTGCCTTGTTCCGGACTGAGCCCAGAGGCCTCCCTGCGGGCACTGCCCAGAGGTGTCCAGAAAGGAGTGAAGGAAAAGCCAGACTCTGGGAATGCAGCAGAGCCGCCCCAGGGCTGCCTGTGAAGGGCTGCCGTAGTGCACACATCCAAGTTCTTTGTGCTTTAAAAACATGAATCCTCCTCTGCCAGGACCCCTCTGCACCCCTCCGAGAATCACCTGATCAGAAAGCTGGGGAGGCTGGTGGAGGCCACAGCTCCACAACCAACGCAGTCCTGTCTGTAACTGGTTTCTGCAGCAGTTTCATCACGGTCTAGGAAAAGCTGCAGTTGCTGCTTCCAGGGGGCCGTTCTAAGGCATCGGAGACCCTCTCTCCCAATCTCATAGGGTTTGGGCCCACCCATCCCCCATTCCTTGGGTTTCAGCTCCTCTGACCAGCTGGCAAGGCCCTGCTTAATGTGCTGTTCAGCCAGGCATCTCCTCCTCCAGGGAGCCCTCCCAGATAACTACCTCCAACTGCCCCAGGAGAGGGACTCACTCCTTCTCAGGGTTCCCAGCAAGCTCTGTTGAATGCTGTGCACCAGCACATTTAATTCTCATCAAAACTTTGTGGGTTGAGGCGTTTATAATCCCAGCTTTACAGATGAGGAAACTGAGGCCTGGGGTTTGGAGGAACGTACCAGGGTGGGAGCTGCTCGCCCTGTGGCTGCTGGCTTGTGCGTCTGTCTCTCATGGGGCTGTGAGCTTTGAGGGCCAAGGTCATCCCTGTGAGCCCAAGCACACATGGGGTGCTGTGCAGGAGCCCTTACTCTGCAGGGGAGAAGCCACGTATCCTGTTGGCTGGAGTCTGGGTAGGACTCAGGTCTCCTGGGTGCCAGCCCAGGGAGCTCCCTGGGAGTGAGCGTTCACTGTCATCCCCACTCCTCTGGCCATCTCAGTCCTGCACACCCAGGTTGCCCACTCCTCCAAGCCTCAGTCTTCTCATCTGCTTAATGGGGGCACCAGCCCTCCCTCCAGGGCTGTGGCAGGAGGGCCAGGCCGTGCTCATCCTCTAAGGCACTGGCTGGGTGCTGGGGTGACCACAGAGCCCAGCTCAGTGCTCAGGACGCCAGCTGCATGTTCTGGGCATGGTGGCAGAGCAGTAGCTGGTTGGTCAGGGTCTGTTTGCAGAGGCAGCCCTGGGCGGGATGCAACCTGTGGAGTGTGAGGCTGCAGCAGCCCAGAGGCCTCTCTGCCTCCTTCGGTCCCCGGGCCCCGTCTGACAACACAGGGCCGTCGGTGGCTGCTGCTGTCTTCCTTCCTCTGCGTCCAGAGCTGTCACTCCTTCCTTTGAACCCGCCCAACACCATCTGCAGGACCATGTGGGCCCAGCTCTCCCTTGGCAGAGCCCCTCTAAGTGGCACTTCCAAGATGCGCTGGGCGGCGGGCTTCTGAGAATCCGCACCAAGAAAACACTGTCTGTCTGTCTTCCCACTCGTGGCATCTGCCCAAGAGGCCGCGGCCACAGTGAGTGTTTCTACTCAATCGTTTTCCAGCCAGGACACAAGAAAGATGCCCCCGGAGCTGGACCAATTCATATTTTGGCCTGAAAACGAATCAGTAATTTTTGTTTCCCTGCCTTTTGCTCCCCGCCTCCATTTTGTTTTGTTTTGTTTCAAGACAGGGTCTCACTCTGTCGCCCAGGCTGGAGTGCAGTGGTGCGATCTCGGCTCACTGCAACGTCCGCCTCCCGGGTTCAAGCGATTCTCCTGCCTCAGCCTCCCGAGTAGCTGGGATGACAGTCTTACCCCGCCACCACACCCAGCTAATTTTTGTATTTTCAGTAGAGTTGGGGTTTCGCCATGTTAGCCAGACTGGTCTCGAACTCCTGACCTCAAGTGATCTGCCCGCCTCAGCCTCCCAAAGTGCTGGGATTACAGGCGTGGGCCACCGTGCCCAGACTCCCCATCCCTTTTTGCCGAGTGGGGATTCATGTTTGGTGGGTGGGGCAGAAAGAAGGGGAAGTGGACGCCTGGATCCTTTCCTCACTTCCTCCCTCTGTCCTCCCATCCCGCTGGTCCTCGTTCTGTAATTAAAGCCCTCTGTGCTTGGCCACATGCAGGCGTCTGGTGTCGCCAAGGTCCAGCGTCGCTGAAGCTGTTTGCCAGAAATACGAAGTCACAGCTGCAGTTCACCGTGGGCTCAGAGTCAGACTAAACATTCCCCCACACGGGGGAAGCCTGGAGAACCCACCTGGTGATCTGGGCTGTGCTTGGCACTTGCACTACTCAGGCCACGTTGGGCTGTCATTGGCTCGAGGTGGGGGCAGGTTTCCAAGCCTGAGATCCTAGCACAGGGCCCGGCACAGGTGGTCACTCGGAATTTGAACCAAGAAATCAGGACAGCCCACGGCAAAGGTTGTCAGCGGTTCCCAAACCGCGGCAGTACTCCGTGGGCCACTGGCAAAATCAACTGAATCGGTTTGATCAACATTATTTTTCCAGTCAAATAGAGTGGAGTACTACACGATAGAAAATATCAGTGCACTAAGGCCAGGCGTGGTGGCTTACACCTATAATCCCAGCACTTTGGGAGGCTGAGGGAGGTGGATCACGAGGTCAGGAGTTCCAGACCATCCTGGCCAAGATGGTGAAACCCCGTCTGTACTAAAAATACAAAAAAATTAGCCAGGCGTGGTGGCAGGCGCCTGTAATCCCAGCTGCTCGGGAGGCTGAGGCGGAGAATTGCTTGAACCTGGGAGGCAGTGGTTGCAGTGAGCCGAGATCGTGCCACTGCACCCCAGCCTGGGCGACAGAGTGAGACTCTGTGTCAAAAAAAAAAGGAAAAAAAGAAAAGAAAAAAGAAAATATCAGTGCATGCCCTTCTGCATTAAGCTAAGTCTGGAGTCTGAATGCGTGTGCCAGTGTGGTGACGTCGGCTGCATCTCCCTGGGACATAGTCAGTCTTCAGGTCACTTCTCCAAGGCCAGACCACGGATATGTCTTGGTGCCTCAAGAGGGAGTCCGCAGTCCGTCACTGCACACGGCAAAGTGCCCACGTTGGCCGACAGTTGCTGCAGTTAATTTTTTTTACTTTTTTGAGACAGAGTCTCTCTCTCATCACCCAGGTTAGAGTGCAGTGGCAGGATCTCGGCTCACTGCAACCTCTGCCTCCCGGGTTCAAGCAATTCTCCCACCTCAGCCTTCTAAGTAGCTGGGATTACAGGCGCCCACCACCATGCCTTGCTAATTTTTGTATTTTCAATAGAGACGGGGTTTTACCATGTTGACCAGGCTGGTCTCGAACTCCTGGCCTCAGGTGATCTGCCAGCCTCGGCCTCCCAAAGTGCTGGGATTACAGGTGTGAGCCACCGCTCCCGGCCAATTGCTGCCGTTTCTAAGTGAGTGTTGATTTGGGCTACATGGACAAGAGTGCCAGCCATGTGTGATTTTAGTGTCCTTTCTTGGGCAGAGGCAAAGGCAGGGGGCCAGGTGTGCTCACCCCAATTGATTGGCACCAAGGAGGAGCCCCGGGGGGATGGTGGGGTCACTGTAATTGGCACCCAGACTGGGAGGGCAGTGGGAAAGAGGGGGCCGAGGACTGTGGGTGCAGGGACCAGCTCTTGGCACCAGAGGCCTGGATAGGGGGGCACACTCAAGGCTGCAGCCACCCTGGTCAGTGGACCCGCCACCATGCGTGAGTGTGGACACAGTGTCGGGCGCCGGCAGCGAGGGTAGGTCCAGACAGTCATGGGATTAAAGGCACAAGATGTAGTCGGATCCTGCTTTCTGCTGCTCACAGCTGCCTGGCCTCTGGCCGGTGTCCGAGCTTCGGCCCTGTAAGGGTGGGGCGCCTGGGCTTGGGGAGGGACATGGGCATGCAGAGAGCATGCAGTCCCCACGCTGAGTCTCGACTGCCCATCATCCCGTCAGCCAGGACACAGGGGCGGGAACAGCCCCTCCCGCCGCATGCTGAAAAGTCAGGGCAGGGCTGGGGTCTGGCGAGTTCCGTACGTGGCAGCACTGGTTCCAGGCATCCCCGGGTGGGAGTGAGTGGTGGAGGCAGAGCCTGGGGGATCCTCTCGGAGGCTGTCGTCTGGGCTACCGGGGCTTCTTGCTGTCATTCTGGATGGTCCCTCTGAACCTGTTAGAAGAGGCACAGCCGGGCACCTGTACATCAGCCCACCCGCCCCTGGTTGGGCATGCCCACAGGCTGCTGGGGTCTCCCCACCACCCCTACTGTGGCCTACTTCCCTGCATTTCCTGCCCCGCCCAGCAGGCAGACACAGGGCCCAGGACCCTGCCCCTCCTCCAGGGCCACCCTGCTGGCCAGACCTGCTGTCTCCCCATCCTCCATGTCTGTCCTGCCTCTCACCGGGTTGGGGTCCCCCGAGCACGGTATCTCCTGTGTTCCTTTGCCCTAAGGTCCCTGAGGGGCAGAACCGTGACCTTGTACCCACTGACTTGGCTTCTGCAGCTGGTGCCTGGCAGGAGATGCTCAGTAGAACATCTGTGTGAATGAGAGGCTGGGACAGACCCCTCGGGAGGGCTGGGGGAGAGTGGAGGCTGGAGGCCGGGAGAGGCGCAGTGGAATCAGGAGCCCTCGCCCAGGCCTGGGCCTTGGTGCTGTTGCTCTCCATCCAGCTGGCACTTGCTGAACACCTGCTATGTGCCAGGCCTGAGCTTATTCTCGGTGGATGGTCGTAGCCTGGGAGGAAGATGTGGCTATGATCTCTGCTTTACAGAGGTGGGTGCTGGGGCACTCTAAGGCAAAGCTGGGGCCCTGGAACCCAGATACACAACCCCTGCCTTTATGGAACTGAGCACTGAGTATGCCCAGGTCCCCAATCCCTAGGGCAGAGGCCCAGCCAACGGCCAATGCCAGCCAGGCATCCCAGGGGGCTTCGGGCCTGCTGGTCCCTCTAGCTCCCCTCCTCCTTCAGAAACAGGCTCCCGCTGCCCGTTGCCTTCTCGGGGGAGAGCCTGAGCTTCTGCCAGGATTAGGCCTTTGAAAAGGTGCGTGCTCAGGGTCCCAATATGCAGCCATCAATACGGCTCTCCACTGCTCCTCAGATCTCCCCGAGCCTGATCGAATTTCCTTCCGCCCCGAGCCGGTCACTCCTGAGGACTTTCAGATTTCAGAGCTGGGCCAGGTTTGAGGCAGCAAAGCACAAAAAAGGAGGTGTCATCTCCCTCCAGCTCCCTGACGTCAGAGCTGCCCAAACACCGTGACGGACACGTCCCTGAGGGCTCAGAGCATCAGCAAACGCTCACACAGCAGACGCCTCGGGTCAGACTGGGCACCCAGGCAGTTCCGAGCAACTGAAATCAGGCTGCTTAGTAATGAAACTGGCAGCTCGCCGGTGCCGCAGCCAGATCTCTAACACATCAGACTGACACAGATGGAGGCCGGCCGGGCCGCGGTAGCTGCCTTGGAGAATAAGCAGGAAAAGGCTTGTTAAACAGAAAGAGGGCTGGGAGGGCTGGGGAGGCCAGCCGGGATGGATTGTCAGCGGATCCTGTAAATACTCCAGGCAGCTCTGGCCGGGACCAGCGTGGTATTATTTCAAAGCAATTTAACCGATGGGATTCCTGACTCCCAAATCAAGAATGTTATTAAAATGAAGAACAGAGGCAGCCTGGGCACTCGTTGGTACCCAAGTCACACCCCGCCAGCTGTGGGCTCCTTGTCCTCCCCTGAGCAGCCACTTGGACTCCGGTTTCCCAGCCCCCCGACCCCCGCCCAGGCTTGTTTTGGGGGAGGGGAGCTTATTGAGGGATGGGGCTCTGGAGGCCAAGCCTGGGGTGTGTGGGGGGTGCTCTTGGTTCTCAAAAACTGGAGGATAGGCTGGGCACGGTGGCTCACGCCTGTAATCCCAGCACTTTGGGAGGCCGAGGCAGGTGGATCACGAGGTCAGGAGATCCAGACCATCCTGGCTAACACGGTGAAACCCCGTCTCTACTAAAAATACAAAAAAACTAGTCGGGCGAGGTGGCGGGCGCCTGTAGTCCCAGCTACTCAAGAGGCTGAGGCAGGAGAATGGCGTGAACCCGGGAGGCGGAGCTTGCAGTGAGCCGAGATCGCGCCACTGCACTCCAGCCTGGGCGACAGAACGAGACTCCGCCTCAGAAAAAACAAACAAACAAACACTGTTCAGTTTTGTTTTGACCTGGAAAAAGATATTAGGACCCTGCCCCCTCCCCACTTTATTTGACCATTGGGGAAGCTGAGGCCCAGAGCAAAGTGCTGGAGGTGGGCCCCAAAGCTGACTTTCCTCCACCCCACCGAGATTCTTTTTTTTTTTTTTTTTTTGAGACAGAGTTTTGCTCTGTCACCCAGGCTGGAGTGCAGTGGCATGATCTCAGCTCATTGTCACCTCTGCCCCCTGAGCTCAAGCAATTCTCCTGCCTCAGCCTCCTGAGTAGCTGGGATTACAGGCGCGTGCCACCAAGCCTGGCTAATTTTTGTATTTTTGGTAGAGACAGGGTTTCACCATGTTAAACAGGCTGGTCTCGAACTCCTGACCTTAGATGATCCACCCGCCTTGGCCTCCCAAAGTGCTGGGATTGCAGATGTGAGTCACCGTGCCTGGCCTGCCACTCCCCCCTACCTTTTTTTTTCTTTTTTTTTTTTGAGAGAGCCCAGGCTGGAGTACAGTGGCATGATCACAGTTCACTGCAGCCTCAACCTCCCGGGCTCAAGGGATCCTCCTGCCTCAGCCTCTCAAGTAGCTAGGATTACAGGCGCCCACCACCACACCTGGCTAATTTTTTTAAAATTTTGTGTAGAGACGGGGTCTCACTATGTTGTCTCGAACTCCTGGGCTCAAGCAATGCTCCTGCCTCAGTCTCCCAAAGTGTGGGATTCCAGGTGTGAGCCACAATGCCCAGCCTGGAGTAGCCTCCTGAGCAGCTGGGATTACAGGCATGCGCCACCACGCCTGGCTAATGTTTGTATTTTTAGTAGAAACTGGGTTTCATCATATTGGCCAGGCTGGTCTCGAACTCCTGACCTCGTGATCTGCCCATCTCGGCCTCCCTGAGGAGCCATTTTGGGGGCCTGTGGGCATTTGGTCAGTCCCACCTCGAGCCACCACGAGGCTCTGGAGCCCCTGCTATTTTCCAGGCCCCAGGCCGGGGGCTGTTGGGGGTAAGTGGGCAGCCAGGCCTCTGCCCTCCCGAGAGGGCAGATTGGGAGCAGGGTGAGAGGAGTCTCTGGGCGGGGTGGGCCCAGCTGTGAGTCCTAGGATGGTCGGTGCCAGCGCCCCATCCCCATCTTCCCTTTGCAGGTGTTTCAGCGCCGGGAGGACGGCTCCGTGAACTTCTTCCGGGGCTGGGACGCGTACCGAGATGGCTTTGGCAGGCTCACCGGGGAGCACTGGCTAGGTGAGCACCCCGCCCGCCTCCCGGCCCAGGTGGGCCTCCTCCCCATGCCTTCCGGACACAGTTGGGTCCCAGCCGCTCCTGAATGGGTTTGGACTGGGTTTCCCGGCACACCTGAGCCAGCTCACAGGTGTCGTGCGTGAAGGTGACAGGCATTCAGAAGGAACCAGGCCAGACATTGCCAACGGAAGTGATTGGCGTGGGTGGGCTCCGAGTGCTCATAAAGGCTGAGGGTCCCACACGCCCTTGGAGGCTGGTTCCTGCCGCGTTCGCCCTGGGACCTGCTCGCCGTCCCGAATCAAGCAAGCTTGGGCAGGTGGGCAGCAGCATCCCAGGCAGCGGGAGGACAGAGGAGGACCCGGCACCGCCCTGCCCACGGGTGCCAGGGACACCAGGCATGGAACTCCCAGGAGCAGCCAGTGGTGCTCCCAGCCAGGGCTCCTGTTTGCGCTTGCAGGCAACCGCACGCCTTCCCGCCACTGGGACACAGTCCCTGCCTGGCACAAAGTAGGGGCTCAGAAGGTTCTGTCAATATTATTATTTACCTTTCAATTCACTCAGTATTGCCGGGCGCGGTGGCTCACACCTGTAATCCCAGCATTTTGGGAGGCCGAGGTGGGCGGATCACGAGGTCAGGAGATCAAGACCATCCTGGCTAACCCGGTGAAACCCCGTCTCCACTAAAAATACAAAAAACTAGCCGGGCGAGGTGGCGGGCGCCTGTAGTCCCAGCTACTCGGGAGGCTGAGGCAGGAGAATGGCATGAACCCGGAGGCGGAGCTTGCAGTGAGCCGAGATCACGCCACTGCACTCCAGCCTGGGCGACAGAGTGAGACTCCGTCTCAAAAAAAAAAAAAAAAAGAAAAAAAAAATTCACTCAGTATTTTAAAATTTTTGAAAGTCCTTAACATTTCACTATCTAAACAAAATATTCTAAACAAAACCTCATTTACCTAAAGAAAATATTTATCTTAACAATATCGTAAAAGAATCACAACTTTCAGGTCTACCTATATATTTGGGAGGTGACTGTGGCTTGACGTGAGGTGGGTTTTTCTGGTTGTTCTTGAGATATAATTTACATACAACAAAATTCCCCGTGTGGAAGCGTATGACCCCATGGCTTTTAGTATATTCCGAATATTACATCCATCATCACTGGGTCCAGAATGTTTTCTTCACTCCAGAAGGAAACCCTGTGCCCCCCGGGAGCTGTCACTCCCTTGCAGGTGTTGAATATACCTGAAACTCACAGGTGCTGGGGGACGCGTGCCCTGAGTGTCATCTGGGCGGCCTCGAATGCCCCACAGTGTCCTCCTGCACTTAAGCCCCCCAGGGTGCGTGCGGACATCCAGGGAGTTCCACAAGCTGTGGAGGTTCCACAACCTTGGGTGGGAGGGAGAGGGTGAGAAGGGTGAGGACATCCGGGGAGTTCCCCAGTGCGGGGCAGAGCTGGCGGGGAAGGGAGAGGGTGAGAAGGGTGTGGACGTCTGAGAAACTCCCCTGTGCGGGGTCAGAGCTGGTGGGGGGAGGCTTGGGCAGGAAGGAGAGGGTGAGAAGGGTGTGGGCTGGCATGGCTGGCGGGAAGCACCACCTGAGGGGCTGAGAGCGCAGGTCTGGGCACCAGCTGGGGTCAGGGGGGCTCCAGGCCTGTAAGGACGTTCAGTGACACCTTTGGGGTGATGGCCCCAAAGGCAGGGTTGGGGTGGCGAGGCGGGGCCACCCCTCTGTGTGCATGGAGGCCCCTGGGCAAGATCTGCCACCGATGCCCCCTCCTCACCCGGGCCCACGAGGGCAGGGCCCTCTCTGACCTGCCGTGCCCTGGTCCCTAGGGGGTGCCGGCAACAGGGAAGCTCACACCCCGCGTGGACTTCATGCCCACACCCCGTGCTGAGCCCCGACCCACTGAGCGCCCAGCTACACGCTTCCCATGCATCGTCCCCAGAACCTCACACCTACCTAGTTGGGGGCCCTGCTGTCGTCCCCTCCTTTTAGAGATGAGGAAATTGAGGCCCAGGAAGGGGAGGTCTCTTGTCACAAGCATGCGTGGGTTGGGGTGGGGGGAGCCCCAGCAGGGTCCACACACTGGTGCCCAACCAAGCTCGCCTCATCCCCTGAACCTGGTGGATGGAAGGAGGGGAGATGGGGAGACCCTGCCTCAGGCTCCCCAAGCTGGGGGTAAAGAAAAGGACAAGGCGGCAGGGCTGAGCCATGCCCTCGCCACCACCCACCCACCCCCAGAGCAGTGGTGATGCCCGTGCTCATGGTATCTTAATTGAAATCTATCAGCAGCCGCAGATGGTGCGGGAGGAAGCATTTAAGCAGGTCCTGATTCCAGCATCCTGCAGACGAGCCCTGACAGGAATGTCAACAGCGCCGGTCCCTCCTCTGCCGCACCACCCTCCCCATCCCCTCTCATTGAGTGCTTTGTCTTTTCCTATTGAGTCATGGGAGCTCTTTATATATTAAGGTTATCGATCATTTGTCCAATACACATGATAGGTATTAACTTCTGGCCATTTGTCTTTCAGCTTTTTCTTTTTCTTTTTTGGGGTCATGTTATTACTTATTTCCTAGGAATTTAAGATGTTTATGCACTCAGTTCTGCCACCCTTTTCTTCGTATCTTTTCTGGGTTTTAGCCCCTGCTGTCCTTTCCTTCTCTTCCTAGTTTTATTTTAAGTCTCCTCTATTTTTTCTTCTGTTTTTCTTCTCCTTTTTTTTTTTTGAGACGGAGTCTTGCTCTATAGTTCAGGCTGGAGTGCAGTGGCATGATCTCGGCTCACTGCAACCTTCACCTCCCAGGTTTAAGCTATTCTCCTGCCTCAGCCTCCCGAGTAGCTGGGATTACAGGCGCCCACCTCCATGCCCGGCTAATTTTTGTATTTTTAGTAAAGACAGGGTTTCACTATATTGGCCAGGCTGGTCTCAAACTCCTGACCTCGTGATCTGCCCATCTCGGCCTCCCAAAGTGCTGGAATTACAGGCGTGAGCCACTGTGCCCGCCTTGTCTTTTGTTTTTCTAGTGTTGTTTTAGGTTAAGAGCTTTAGTCCAGCCGGAATCCACTGGGGTGGCCATGTGAGGTTTAGGGTCTTACTGGTTTCTGTCGTTTGGCCGTGTACTCTGAGATTTGGAGGCTGGGAGCTGGTGAAGGAGTTGGATCAGGGGCCCAGGGAGTCTGGGAAGAACAGCAGCACTGTGGCTGGGGTTGGAAGAGGGGGAGGCTGAGGGGAGAGCTGGAGAGAAGCAAAGGCTGAGGCGGGGAGGGAGGGAGGCAGGGAGGGAGGGAGGCAAGTGAAGGAGGGAGGGAAGTGAAGGAGGGAGGGGTGGAAGAAGGAGGGAGGAGGAGGCAGGGGGCAGGAGGCAGGGGAGGCAGGGGCAGGAGGCAGGGAGGCAGGGAGGGCAGGAGGCAGGGAGGCAGGGAGGGAGGGAGGGCAGGAGGCAGGGAGGCAGGCAGGCAGGGAGGCGAGGGAGGGAGGAGGTGGCGTGGACTGGAGGAAGGACGGAGAGGAGCCCAGGCCCCAGGTCCCCACATACCCCTCCCTCGGGCGTCCTGCACAGCAGCCCCCAGGACACCGCTCATGAAGCGTCACTCAATCCAGAGGAGTGGCTGATGGAGGCCTTTGGGCCCCAGTGGCCATTTCGTGGTGGGAAAAGGAATCTTCCAGCATCCCCGGCAGGGGCGGTCTCCCTCTCTCCCTATTCCTGCATCGTCTGATTTGTTCTGGGTAAGGTCTGAATAGCAGCAGGGAGTCGGGGCCCTTCTGCCTGGGTTCGAATCCCAGCAGTGCCACTCACCAGCTGTGTGACCTGGGCCAGCTCCTTAACCTCCCTGGGCCTCATTTTCCTCCCCTGTAAAATAGGGAGTCATACGCACTCCTTCCCCGGGGCCTTGGGAAGCAGCAGTCAGCACCTGGATAATGTGTGCAGTGGGCCAGCCCTGCCAGAAAAGCTGCCCAGGGATTCTGTAATTAAATCGGACTCACTCTAATTCCACTGGATTCACTCATCTGCACGAAGGGCTGAGAACGGTGCTGGGCCCTCGTGAGTCCCGTCCAGGTGGCGTCTGTTGTCATGATTACCTCCCACCTGCCCTTTCGTGGATGATGCTCTCCTGGCCCCTCACGTCAGCCCTGTGCTAGCTGAGCCGGGGCCCAGAGAGGGAGAGCGGCGCCCTGAGACTCAGCAGCAGGAGAGTCAGGGAGGGGGGACACCGGGTGAGACCCCAGGCTCTCGAAGCCCGTGCTCTGGCAGGTCCTTGGGGAGGAAGGTGGGTTGGGCGGTCAGCTTTGCTGTGACTCCTCCCACAGCAGCTGCTCCTGGTTCCTGGACCTGGTGACTGGGACCAAAGCCTTCTTGTCCGGGCGGGATCAGGGAGGATCCGTGCAACCTCCAGCCGGCACACACTGACCCCGGGAGGTGTGGAGACGGGGAGAGGCAGGCAGGAGGGAGAAGCGGACGGAATACCACTCGCTGCTACCCACTTGTAAATCATTTCATTAAATGCCCTCTTAATCCAAAGTAATCACACCGGCAGTGAAGCACCTTGGGTGTCTGAGCACATGTGTTTATGGTGAGGGAGGCCTGGCATGAGACCCCGGGCATGGGCAGGGCAGAGCTGAGGTGGGGCGGGGACAGCAGGAGGGAGAGAGTGGAATGGGGGCACAGAGCCGGCCTAGAGGGATGAGGGTGCTGCCTCCTGCCTCCCATTCATTAAGTCAGTGCTGGGTGAGCACCATTGTGCCGGGCCCCAGCCCAGGCACTGTGGTCAGCAGTGGTCAGGTTGGACATGCCACTCTCATGGCGCTTCCGCACTGGCGGGGAAACTGACAAGGTAGGCAGCCGGAACCCTGAAAGATAAGCACCCACAGGGGCAGAGGAGGTCCTCAACGCTGACGGGAGGTCAGGCAGCCTTCCAGAAATGAACAGAAGGTAACCAAGTGAGGAGGAGTAGGGACAAGCATCCCTGGCAGAGGGAACAGCATGTGCAAAGGCCCAGAGGCCTGGTTTAGAAAATGTGAACACCAGATCCTGTCTGGCTCTGGCTGGAGTCTGGGTAAGGGTGCTGTCACCCCCACCTCCTCCCGCCTCCTGCAGTCCTCCCGCCAGCTCAGAGTCCCAACGTTTGAAAAGCATCACAGCTCCACTTACAGGGAACAGAGAAAACCAAACATGAAATCTGTCGGTCCTCAGTGACTGGCCCAACACAGGCCGACAGGAAGAAGGAAGTAGCCCAGGGCAGACTGCACGCACTTGGTGGCTGTCCCTTTCTGTCCTCAACTGCATGAGCTCAGCTATCATTTATCATTTCTCCCTGGGGATTCGCTTCCTACGCCCCTCAGCTTCTCCCACCATTTTCTCCCCAACTTCAGGCCTCAAGAGGATCCACGCCCTGACCACACAGACTGCCTACGAGCTGCACGTGGACCTGGAGGACTTTGACAATGGCACGGCCTATGCCCGCTACGGGAGCTTTGGCGTGGGCTTGTTCTCCGTGGACCCTGAGGAAGACGGGTACCCGCTCACCGTGGCTGACTATTCCGGCACTGCAGGTGAGGCTCCAGCTGCGGCAGGGATGGGGAAGGGCGTGGCCTGGGAGGATGGAGGATAGAGGAGGTCCTGCCCTCCAAAATGATCAAGGCTCATGGATTTGCCCCCTTTGAAAGTAATCAGGTTTTTGAAAAATAACAAATATTGGCCGGGCGCGGTGGCTCAAGCCTGTAATCCCAGCACTTTGGGAGGCCGAGACGGGTGGATCACGAGGTCAGGAGATCGAGACCATCCTGGCGAACACGGTGAAACCCCGTCTCTACTAAAAAATACAAAAAAAAAATCTAGCCAGGCCCGGTGTGGCATGCAGTCCCAGCTACTCCGGAGGCTGAGCAGGGAATAGTGTAAGCCGGAGGCCCGAGGAGCTGCAGTGAGCTGAGATCGGCCACTGCACTCAGCTCAGGAAAGACATGAGCCAGACTCCGTCTCAAAAAAAAAAAAAAAAAAAGAAAAATAACAAATATTGATAAACGACCAACCCCACATCACAATCAGAGGCCTGAAACCAATCTAAAATTTTTTTTTAAGTAATAAATTTTTCAAATTGAAAGAGTGAACAAGACAGAAAAGGGAAAATTTTCTTCCTTACCAAGGATTCCTCAATCCCTGTCTTCATCGGCTGATTCCGTTGCGTCATACAAAATGAGCTGCTGTGAAGCTACCGTTCGTTTTTTCATAATAATGTTAATTATGCCCTTCGGCCCTCTGGGGTCAGGGTCGAGGCTACTGGCCTCCACCTCCAAGTCCTACTTGGTCCTCACCCCTGCAAGGCAAAACCAACAGAGCCTGGACTGTTTTCCCATTTTGCAGATGAAGAGACTGAGCTCAGAGCCGGGAATCAGGAGACCCGGGGTTCGGGCCTGCTGGGTCTCTAAAGTGTGGTGGCTGGACCCCCTGGGCTGGGTGTCCCCTCTCAGGCCGAGGAGGAGGAGGCAGGAGAGGGAATGTGGAAAAGCCGGGGGAGGGATAGAGACCGCCTAGACCCAGGGGCAGCCCCAGGCACGCCCGAGGAGGGACTGTGTGCGTGTGACCTGCATGGACACACCGGGTGTGGAGGGGTGGGTGTGGAGGGGCAGGTGTGCGTGCACGCGTGCACACCAGTGTGTATGTGTGAGAGCACGTGCGTACGTGTATGCACTCACGTCCAGGTTCGCGTGCAGTGTCTTGGTGTCTGCTCACACATGCAACACCAGTGGGCGTACCCGTGCCCCCCGTGCCCACACCTGTGTGCACCCCTGCACAGGCGACTCCCTCCTGAAGCACAGCGGCATGAGGTTCACCACCAAGGACCGTGACAGCGACCACTCAGAGAACAATTGCGCTGCCTTCTACCGAGGCGCCTGGTGGTACCGCAACTGCCACACGTCCAACCTCAACGGGCAGTACCTGCGTGGTGCCCACACCTCCTATGCCGACGGCGTGGAGTGGTCCTCCTGGACCGGCTGGCAGTACTCACTCAAGTTCTCCGAGATGAAGATCCGGCCGGTCCGGGAGGACCGCTAGACCGGTGCACCTTGTCCTTGGCCCTGCTGGTCCCCATCGCCCCATCGCCCCATCGCTGACCCCACCTCACTCCTTCGTGAATGTTCTCCACCCACCTGTGCCTGGCAGACCCACTCCAGCAGGGAGGGGCTGGGCCATCCCTGACACGAAGCCCCCGGGGCTGGTGAAGTCACACATCACCTTCTCACCGTCCCCACCCGCTCCATTTGGCAGCTAACTGATCTCTTGCCTCTGTTGATGGGGGCTGGCAAACTTGACCCCAACTCCTGCCCGCCCCCACTGTGGCTCCCGTGCTGTTTGCCGTCCCCTGGCCAGGATGGTGAAGTTTGCCCCAGGCAACCCTCTGCTCTGCCCACCCAAACACCTGGCATTATGGGGACAGAGAGCAGGGGGCAGACAGCACCTCCGGAGCCCTCTTAGTGGATTGTGTGGAACGTCAGGTCGCTCTGAGGTCAGGTCTGAGGCCAGTGTCCTCCAGCCCTTCCAGTGCCAACCCTCACCCCCATTTCCCTAGTGCCCAGATAACCCACCTCTTCCCCCAGGGCCTCGGCCTGGCTGTGGGCTGGGTGGCCCCATCCTACCCTGAGGCCAGGAAGGGGAGCTGCTGCCTTTGGGGACCCACGCTCTAAGGCTGAGACCAGTTCCCTGGAGGCCACCCACCCTGTGCCCCGGCAGGCCTGGGGTCTCCAGTCCCCTTACCTGCTGTACCCACCTGCTCTCTGTCTCAAATGAGGCCCAACCTATCTCCCACCCACCCATCCCATTTCTCCTGCCTCTGGAAGGTGGGTGGGGCCCTGCACCGTGGGGCTGGGCTGTGCTAATGGGAAGCTCTTGGTTTTCTGGGCTGAGGCCTAGGCAGGGCGGGGATGAGGCTTGTACCACCCCCACCACCAATTTCCCAGGGACTCCAGGGTCCTGAGGCCTCCTGGGAGGGCCATGGGGGCGCGACCCCCTCCCTGAAGCCACTATCTCCATGAGGAGGCCAACTCCTGCCAGTGACTGTGGCCATCTGGACCCAGGCCAGGCCCAGCGAGTGGTCAAGGGGCAGGGACCACATCACTGGGCAAATGGGGTCGAGGGGACTGGGGCACCAGACGAGGCACCACCTGGACACTTTCTTGTTGAATCTTCCCAACACCCAGCACGCCGTCATCCCCGCTCCTTGTGTGCACACACGCAGAGGTGAGACCCGCAGGCTCTCAGGACCAGCAGCTGCAAGGGCAGGGCTGGAGCCGGGTCCTCGGCTTTCTGCTCAGCAGCCCTGGACCCGCGTGCATTATTGCGTCAGGCCCAGGTGCAGGGCGGTTTTTCCAAGGCACCCCGATGTGGGGCCTCTGAGAGGGCTGGAGTCAGCCTGGGGGAGCTGCCCAGCAGCCCCTCCTCAGGCAGGAGGGGAGGTGGCTTCCTCCAAAGGACACCTGATGGCAGGTGCCTGGGTAGTGTGGGGTTCCGTTCTCCCTTCCCCTCCCACGAAAGTTTGTGCTTAAAAAACAATCAATTTGACTCGGCACCACTAGGGGGGCGGTGGGAGAGGCCGTGAGACCTGGCGTCTGTTCCAGCGCCACCAGGTCACCCACATGCACAGATGTCTGCAGCGCTTCCCTCTGCCGTGGCTCTGGACTGCCCTGCCTGCTGGACAGGACCTGGTCCCTGCCCTCTCAGTCCTCAGCTGGATGCAGATACAGCCAAGAATCAGGCGGTGGCAGCCCAGTGTGGCTGGGCTGGTGGATGGAGCAGCCCAGGTGCAGGGCCACGAGGGGCAAGATGTGGGTAAAATGACCACATGAGATTCAAAGGGCAATCCCCCCTCAGCTCCTCTTCCCACCCTCTAGAAGCCAAGGGAGCCCACCCAGACCACCTGGGTTCCCAGGGCACCCTGTCACATTGCAGAGGCCGGGTGGAACTCAAGTTCTCATCCCAGGAGCCCCCACCGACAGGCCCCAGGCGGGAGCTACCAGCCTCCTCATGCCAGCGGCTGCTTAGAAAGTGCCAAGCGCTTTCTGATGTGTCATCAAACAAACTCCTGGTGAGTGTGAAGTTAATGGACTCACAGATGTGTGGGTACAGCAGGAGGCACCAGGGCCCTCGTCCCAGGGCTTGGCTACGGAACAGATGCATCATGGCTGGAGCCTGGCAAGGGGCTGGGGGCAAGTGGAGGGGGCCTTTGGGAGCCTGTGGTCCAGGTCCAGGCAGCATCTGTCCTCAGCGGCCGGCTGCACTGGAGATGCCTGTCCCTTCTAGAGCCCTGTTACTGCCCTAGAGCACCAGCCCCCATCCCAGACCAGGAGAGGGCACACGGCCCCACCAAGCACCAGCTGAATGGGCACAGAGCTTGACATGGTGGGGAGGGCCCAAGCCAGTGCACTGGCCCCACCCTCCCCAGGGGCACCTTCAAAGACTGGCACTGGGGAAAAACGGTCCCTGCGCACCTGCTCTGGGCCACAGCCTCTCACCCTAGCCCTGCAGAGCCTGCAGTCTGATACCAGTGCAAATGGCTGTCATCTGAGACTGGAGGACGGGGATGCTAGGAGAGCCCTGGGCGAGGGACAGCTGGAGACCTGTGGGCTGACTGACCAGGCCAAGGGCTGGCGTGTGCACAGGGTTGCCTGGGACCCATGGGCCCCAAACCCTGTCCCTTGGGGCCCAATTTGAGGGCGGGTGCTTGTGGCCCTCCATCCCACAATGCCGCCTGACTGAGCCGCCTCCTGCTTCTTCATTTGAGGGGAGTAAGCTGAGTGGGAGGGGTCTCTGCATTGCCACACTGGGACTTGGAGGCGGTGCACCTGCGCCGTTGCCTCTCCACGTGCACAGGCAAGTTCTGTGGATCAGCAATGGCCTTCCTCCATTCCTCTAAACTTTGCACACATCTCAGAGTTACACCAAAGGCCATCCAGCTGACTGCCTGAGCACCAGGGTCCAGAGGATGGAAGGACCCTTGGTTTCCATGCTGGTGGCCTCAGCACATTCAGCCGGAGATAGGAACAGAGCTACGAGCCGTTCTCAAACGGCTTTCCCCTGCAACTGCATGTAAATCGGTTTTATAATGTTTGTCTTTGGCAGAAAAGCTGTACCACCAGCGCCCTGGTCCCCCTTACCCTTCCTGCCACCTATCCTCATCCACACAGGCCTCTGGCTGGCTTGGCTGGGGCCAGAGCCCTGGAAGATGGGAGCCAGGGACTCTGGAGGCCCTGTCACCCAGGGGCGGGTCTGACCAGGCAGAGATCTGGAGGATTGTTGAACCATCTCAAACCATGAGGACGCTGAGTCCAGGGAGGGGAAGGAAGAGGGGGAGGTACCATTTGTGTGAGATGGGGGGACAGGGGACATGAAGAAGGCCCGTGGCCAGTGGCAGACCCCTGTCCTGTGACTTCAGGGGCAATGCACCAGCAGGAGGACCCAGCAGAGGACACACAGAACCCGCAACAAGGAGACAGGACACTAAGCTTTGACCTCAGCAGACCGGGCTTCCCCAGGGCCTCCATTTCTTCATCTGCTTTCAGAGAAAAGGGTGTCCCCAAACTGTGTGGCCCAAGCAGCCGGCAGGACTTGGCAAACCCAGAGGGCTGAGGTCAGGCCTCGGTGTGATTTGTGGGGAATATGGGGGAGCTCTGGCCCAAGGCTGGCCACGTTGGCCCCCTATGCGCTGGCAGGTGTGTGTCTCGGGCCACACAGCGCTGGACAGGGCTGCAGAGGGAGCTCAGAGGGCCAGCACAGTGACTGGTGGAAGAAGCCTGGTACGGGAGCGTTGCTAGGAGAGGCTGTGGGTGCTTGGTGTCTGTGCGTTCTGTCTTTAATAAAGTCTCGTGGTGACCCAGCTCCGGTCTCTGCCTCCAGCCCAACTCCACGCCTCATGTCAGAGCTTGAGTGGATCAGATACCCACGTGTTCCAGGACTGCCTCTTGCTCTGTCTCCCCTGAACTCCCCCCATCATTATTTTTAGAGACGATCTTGTTCTGTCACCCAGGCTGGAGAGCAGTGGCACAATCACGGCAAACTCCTGGGCTCAAGCGGTCCTCCCACCTCAGCCTCCTGAATAGGTGAGACTACAGGTGCGCACTACCACACCCAGCAATTTTTTTTCTACTTTTTGTAGAGACGGGCTCTTGCTATGTTGCCCAGGCTGGTTTTGAACTCCTGGGTTCAAGCCACCCTCCCGCCTCGGCCTCCCAAACTGCTGGGATTGCAGGCATGAGCCACCGCACCCAGCCACCATTTTTATTAGAGCAGCCAAAAGGCATTTCCCAGATAGCTTTGGACTCACCGGGGCTGCTCAAGACCCTCTGACTGGGCCAGTTCTGGGCTTTGCAAAGACAGCCTGGGCCTGGTCAGGCGGACGCAGGGCCTGCCTCCTGCACAAGCTGTGCCCAGTGGGGTTGGTCCTCCTGGGGCCTGGGCTCTGGAGGATGAGCCTGGGGCCTGGTCCATCGGTGCATCCCTCCCGCGTCCCCGGGGTGATAAACTATCCCGTGGGTCCCTCCTGTGGCTGGGCCTAGAGTTCCAAGGAACTGAGACACTTTATTAAGAACGAACAGTCCCCAGTGGCTATTTATTCATAAAACCAATTTGAGGCTTACGGATAAAACAATCCCCGGAGTTTATTTAATAAAATCCAATATTTATTGAGTGCCTGTGTTGGAGGTACTGCATGGGGCCAGTAGAAAGAGCAGCAGTGGTGATGCCCTGTGCTCGGCCTCCGTCCGACACCTGTCGGGGGCAGGCAGCCGGGGAATCTCACACCCCCCTGTGCAGCCAGAGGTTTCCAAGTTGGGGTTCACAGAACACGAATCCCTCTCTTCCCTCCACCACGGACTCTCACTCAGCCAGCATAGTGCCCGCTGCTCTGACAGCTTGAGGGGGCAGAGGTGGGGTGCCAGAGGAGGGAGGGCAGAGGTAGGGGGGCAGAGGTGGGAGGGCAGAGTGGGGGGTAGAGGTGGGGGCAGAGGAGGGAGGGGCAGAGGTGGGAGGGGCAGAGGTGGGGCAGAGGTGGGGACAGAGGAGGAGGCAGAGTAGGGAGGGGCAGAGGTGGGGGGACAGAGGTGGGAGGGGCAGAGGTGGGAGGGGCAGAGGTGGAGACTCTGGGGATGGGACTCCTGAGCCAGGCCTCAGAAGTCACAGATCATGGCCACCTGCCTCCCACAGGCCACACGAACCCCAGGTGCAGGTGTGCCCAACTCAACTCCTTTCCCGCAACCACCAGACCAGCCTGAGGCAGCTCCTGGAAAGGTTCAAGGACTCAGTCACAGAGGTCCTCAGACAAGGATCCATGCATTTACGCAAGAAATGGTGCCCAGCAGCGTGGGAAGCGGCTCCCCAGGGCAGGAGGGGTTCAGCCGGCAGAAATGGAGTGGCAGTTGCCAACAGCCCCGGGAACCCGGGCTTAGTTGGGGGCCACCACCCTGTGCCCTCCCCAGCAGCAGTGGACACCGCCTGAGAGGGCACCATGCCACCCCGATAACCCCACCCCACCACACAGGCACTGCGGTCATCCCCAGCCAGGCGGGGAATCGGAAGCTCAGTGAGGTGGAGGTTGGCTGTGGCTGAGTCTGGTGTGGAACCCAGTTTGGGAGTGACATGTGGCTAAAGGGGGCTGGAAGGGAGGGGTCGGTGAGCTGAGCCAGGGCCTGAGCTTAGCACAACCAGGCACTGTCACCCCAGTCCCAGCCTCCTCACTTTTGAGAATCCTGGGCAGGCGCTGCTGGTCAGCTTGGCCGTGCAGGGACCTGGCCTGGATCTGTCTGGACAGTTTCCCAGGGAACCCCACAGGCTTTGGGGGTGGCCCACTGACTCCACTCCCAGAGTGGCTTCCTGCAGCACCAGCCCCACCACCCTGGCACCTCGCCTCCCTGCATTACCCGACAGCATGAAAAGCCTCCAGCACTGGAAGCCGCCCTGATGGGTACTGCCACTCTTGGACTGCTCTAGCCCCGGCCACCCTGTGCTCCCAGGCAGCCCCAAACCTGCCCACCTGGGCTGTGGTGGCAGAAACAGTGGCACAGTTGTCATCCCCCAGCTGCACAAGAGGTGAGGGAACCCAGATGCTTCCAGGGGCCCAGGAAGGGCATCTGAAAGCACTTTTTCAGTCCGGGAGTTCCAGGGGTGGAGGGGACCAGGCAAGCCCCTGGAGTCGGCAGGTTTGGTGCCAAATCCAACACCTGACTGGGCTCCAGGCACCCCGGTCTGATGGGGGCAGGCGGGGACCTGAGGCTGGGGAACATGTGGGCCATGTGGGGACCCTCATCCTCACCCCCAGCATTGCTCCCACCCCAGACCCGCCCCTCACATGCAGGACGTTCTGTGGCCACCACTCAGAGCCACAGACCTCAGTCCTGAAAGAGGACTCTGGGCCCTGGTGGTTTCAAAGCAGAACCTTTTCTGGGAGCCCAACATGTCACACACAGGAAAGTGGGGCTTGGCCTGAGGGGCAGAGGGGCGCGTGCGAGGTAGAGTGGTGCGTGTGGGGTACAGGGGTGCCTGAGGGGAAGAGGGGTGTCTGCAGGGTAGAGGGGTACCTGTGGGGCAGAGGGGTACCTGTGTGGGGGAGAGCGGTGGCCTTTGGGACAGAGGGGTGCCTGTAGGACAGAGGGGTGGCCTGTAGGGGAGAGGGGTGCCTGTGGGACAGAGGGATGCCTGCGGGGTTAGACCCCACGTTACCCTCCCCAACTTCCATGGCCATTCCTGAGGAATTCTGCAAAGCACAGCTTGGGAACCTGAACCTCATTTTACACCACAGGGCACTGAGGCACCCAGAGGGCAGGCATCCGGTTCAGACTCACAGCATGGTAGGGACCCACCCTGGGAGGCACCCCATGGATAACCGGCACTTGCTGTCTGAATCAACCAGCACTAACCAGGGAGACAGAAGGACACCACACCCCGTCTCACGAGCACACACATACACATACACACGTGTGCACATATGTGGGTGCACGAACACACACACACACAGAGGATAGGGGCACCTCAGGCCATCGGAGGCAGCCCCGGCCTGGGGGATGGAAGCCGGTTCTGGCCAGCACAGCTCAGTCACCAGCTTCAATCCACAGACTCTCCGCTCGAACCTGGGCGCTCAGCCCTGAAGTGGGGGTTGAGATTCCAACGCCTTCCTCAGGTCACTGGGGAAGTGTCCACAGGCTCTCTATTCCCATGACTTCTGACCCCCCAGCACCCCAGATGCAGGGGTAGGTCAGCTGGGTGAGGGCCCCTGGACTGGGGGAGGTCCTGTGTGCTGTTTCCGACAGTGGTGGGGTGGGGCCGCCTCATCACCCACCTGCCTGCTTTCAGTGGAGGGAGAATCTCTGCCAGGCAAGGAGCAGAGGCTGGGTCCTCCCGCTGGCCTCCCAGAGGTGACCCTCAGCGACAGTCGGGGCTGCCCAGGGCATGGGGCAGGAGGGGCTGGGGGCCACAGGCAAATGCTCCACTGCTGTCCGGGGCATCTGCGGTGCCCCCTTGGTTGGTTCCTGGAGAACATGCCGCCGAGGGCTCCACCTGCCGGGGAGGTGCACCTGGCTTAGTCGCACAGTCCTGTGCCTCTGAAACACGGGCCTCATGGGTTTCTGTGACTTTCCTGCCCATGGGAGCCATCCTGCTAGCTGGGCAGGTGTGTTGGGGGTAGACGTCCACCCACCCCATGTCCTCTCCGGAGAGTGAGGGGCCGACCCAACAAAGACAGGACCCTTAGGGTGATGAAGGGTGGGCTTGGAACCCCCACCAAGGGACTCAAGGGTCTGTGCCCGCAATTTGCAGTTAATGATGCTGTCTGCTCTCCTCCAAAGGGCAGCCCGCCTGCCCTCTCATCAGACCACATCCTGTGTTAGGTTTTTTTTTAATCAATGCAGTCAGCACTGCCCCCTTCACCACCGGCGTCCCCAATGGAATCCCAGGGTCAGGAATCCGCAGCAGGCAGTCAGCACAGCAGCAAGCACACTGCGGGCCATATAAAGCAGGGAGAGCCCAGGGCCCATGCCTCCTGGACCAGGACCCAGAGCAGCTCTGCCCAGCCCAGCCCCGGAGCCCAAGAATCCACCAGCCAGCCCTCCTGGGAGCAGTCCCAGCCACACGGTGAGCACAGATGCCCTGTCCCCAGCAGGAACTGCAGCTCAGGCCCTGCCCGGGCAGGAGCCAGGCACGGGCAGTCAGAGGGCACACAGACGCCCAGGGAGGGAGGACCCGGAGAGGGGACACCAGTGCCTCACATGCCAACAGCCCGGAGCAGCACAGATTGGTCACGGCTGCCCTGCCAGGGCTGGGACCCAGCCTCACCCCTGTGCTTTCCCTGCTGCTTCCTGGCTGTGGGGCCTGAAGCCGTGACTCACGCTGGGGCCCCCTTTCCAGTGATGAACACCCCCAGTTTCTACCAGATTCTCAAAGGGGTGCATGAAGGGGTCCAGGGCCTGCTCTGTGTCAGGGTGTCTCCTTTCTAGACACCCAGTGGCTACTCCCAGGTGGATTCATCCACCAGGATGGAACGGTCCCCGGTCCACATCACAGCCAGCAAAGTGCTTCCTATGAGGAGGGAATGGGGCTGGGCCCCTGCAGAAAACCACCTCGTGGAAGCCCCACTCTGTGCCCTGATGGGAAGGTTTTCCTGGTGGTATATGAGGGAGGTCGCTCCATCCCTGGGGGACGAGAGAAGCTTAGAACTGGATTCGGGTAGAAATTGGGGTTGCGTTTATTATTTTTTAAAAAGCTTCCTGGCTGAGCTCGCTTCTTTGAAATGTGTTCAAGGGAGCCATTTCTGGAAAGGGCTCTGGGGACTCCTGTACTGTCTTCTCCAGGGCCGGTGCTCTCTATTCTAGCCTCAGTTTGACTCAGCAGAGGACAAGCCAGCTCCAGCTCCCCCGCAGTCACTGTCAAAAAGGCTTCCTTTGCCAGACAAGGGAGCAAGTGCTTCCAAGGCAGGTTCATTCCAGGAGGATGGGCTTCAGATACCCCGAGTGCCATGTGGAGTACAGAGCAGGGACTTAGGGCACGCCTTCCTGAGTCAAGCCCAGTTAGATCTGGGACTGAACTCCAGCTCTGGCACTGGTAAGGCCATGAGATCTGGGGCAAGTCACCTCAGCTGTTTGAGCCTGACGCCACGCCTGCGAAACAGGAGGGTTGGGAGGACCTAGCAGATACGTATGCTTCTTGAAGAAGCCGTCCGGCCATTACAATTGTGAATTCAGAGCCTCCACTTTCTAGCTGTGTGGCCTGGGCACAATCTCAGTTTTTCTGAGTTTTGTTGCCTGAAAAAGTGTGACTGGCAGGACCTACCTAGCAGGATGACTAAGAAGATGAAGTACAATCACGTGAGAGCTCTTAGCTCGGAGCCTGGCAGGCCTATGGTGCCCAGGCCCCAGCGGCGTCTGCACGCTCCTTCCCAGGTGGGTGTCCGAATTAGGCCAGGACCATCAAATCTGTTTCTGGCTTTCAGGAGCAACTCGTTCCCACGTGAAAGAGACATTAGCAGGATGTCCCAGCTAAACGGCAGAGCTAGACCCATTTAGTATTAAGTTGAAAACTAAGGGAGATTGATGCTTTTAACTTTCCACCCCACAGTTCTGCAATGATACGGCTATTTTATAAGAGAAAAACGAGCATAAATTTGCTGACTCTCCTGGGGCCGCCTGGGCACTGCTCTGCCATCCAGCAGTGGATTTACAGCGCTAAGCTGCCCAGGCAGGCAGATCGTGGGGACTGCAGGAAAAGAACCGGCCTAATTGGTACAGTCACCTCCAGATCCTGCTAATACAACAGTGGCCTAGTCCCAGCATTGCTCAGAAGCCGGGCTCAGCTGAGCCCCCTGCTCACACCTATGCTGGCGGCCTGTCCCCGGGAAACATTGTGGTGAGTTGCGCTTGGCCACATGTGCAGCTTGTAACTCTGCCTCTCTTTCCTCTGGGTCAGATGGTAAGGTCCTACCCCCTGGTCTGCCTCCTCCTCCTGCCGCTGGGCACCTGCTTTCCTCTACTGGACAGAAGAGAGCCCACAGACGCCATGGGTGGCACTGGAGCCAGAGAAAGCTGGGCCGACCTGGCCGAGGGGCCCCGACCCCACTCTGTGTGGGGCTCCTCTCGGTGGCTGAGAGCTTCACAGCCACAGGCCCTGCTTGTCATAGCCAGGGGGCTGCAGACATCGGGCAGAGAGCATGCTGGCTGCAGGTTCCGCTTCGGGAGGCAGGATGAAGGCAGTGAGGCTGACAACTTCCTCCCTGCCGGAGGGGTGAAGGCCAGCGGCCCGTTAGGGAATCTGGCTGAGGAGCTTAATGGCTACAGCAGGAAGAAAGGCGGCTTCAGCTTCCGCTTCGGTCGGCGGTGAAGGGCCAGGATGCCTTGGACGGGTTTGCTGTTTGGACTCACCCCCATTGCCTTCACTCCTGCCTTCT
Source organism: Papio anubis (assembly GCF_008728515.1). Lineage (NCBI taxonomy): Eukaryota > Metazoa > Chordata > Mammalia > Primates > Cercopithecidae > Papio > Papio anubis. The sequence goes on along the minus strand of NC_044988.1, from coordinate 100,577,216 downwards.
CCCCCAGTCTCGAAGACCACGACACCCAGATGGTGTAGGCATGGTTACGATGAACGATCCATGGAAGGACAGGGTAGGAGTGTGCTTACTTTTGATTTCCAACTTTGCTGAAGCGAAAAACTAGGCAGTGTCAAAAAGGAGGCTGTCTTGGCGCCTCGGTCGTCCCAGCCTCTTTCTTCCCCTGGAGCTCTGACTCGGAGCAGCCCCCTGGCCCCAGGGGCACGGAGCTGAGGCTGTGGCTGGGCCATGAATGGGAACAGCAGAACCAGGCAGCGGGCTGAGGGCTTACAGTTGGTTAATCAAAGTTGTGACAGTCTATAGGGACAACTGCAGCTGACATCAGAGTGCAAATGAGTACATTCCACTGGGTACAGAGGATGGTTCTGAAAGTTAAAAACGGGAAAAAAGAATCCGATCCCCTTCTCCATCCCTTTAGCACCAGATCCCCCTGGCAAGAAGCCCCTGTTGTGGTGTGCCTTCCCCTCTGACAGCGGCCCTTCTCCACAGCCCAGTGTTAGCCCGGCCAGGAGTCTCCTGGGAGATGCATTGGGAAGGAATACGTTTTTGCTATAGCAAGGTTGCATTTCATTTGTTCAAAATCAGAATATGTCGTGTGTATCTTTTCAAATAAAAGGTGTGACAACTGCAAAACCATACTGGAATGCTGGCCGCCCCCACAGTCCGGGTTCTGGGTGCCTTGCCTTTGGGGAGATGGAGCTCCTGTTGCCTGGACCCAAACACCCCTCCCCTAGATCCCTATAACTGGCAGTTGGTCACAGGTGCAGAGGAACACAATACATGTGCTTTTCACTTCCACTCGGCTGCTCCTTCCCAGGTTTCCTAAGAGCTAGGAGCATTCGGAAAACAATTTCTCTGTGCCGGGGAGAGCCCACGCTCAGCCGGGAGTGGCTGCAGGCCTGAGGCCAGGCAGAGCATCCGTTTCAAACGCGCCTTTGGTGTCTCCTGCATCCCATCCCGTGTCAGAGGCAGCCGTCGGATGCTGCTCACTCCCGGGCTGGCTTCCGCTGCTGAGATGAGAACTTACATTGATGTTACTATGGCAACCCCTCCCCTCCTCCTTTCGAGCTGCAGCTTGCCCCTGTTCACAATTGAATAATTTCCCATTGAGCTGTCACAATTAATTGGTGGATTTTTATTAGCCTTTTAGAACCACACTGGGCTGGGCCCAGCTTGGCACCTTGGAGTATTTCACAGTGTTTTCCATGCTATTAGTGACTTATACTCCTCAGTAGCAGCTCTCAATCCTTGGCAGCCAGAAAGCCACTTCATTAAGGGGTGACAGATCTGAGCCACAAAGAACCAACCTGACTGGGGAGCAGAATGGGTGCTGAGATGGGAGAGAACACTGGAGTCAGAACATCACCCGGTATGAAAGCTGCCGCCTTCTCCGGGAGCTCCTCACCGCTTCCCCACCGCTTCCCACACAGACACTGAGGACCCCTAGGCTTGGCGCATGTGCCCTGAGTCTTAGGGCTGCTGTGATGGGGACAAGACAAAGATTCCTGAGGCTGGTGGGGGTGGGGGTGTGGGGCACATTGTTCTCTTGGGCTCTGCCATTGTCCGAGGACACAGTGGTTCAGGATGCCTCCTGCAGAGGGATGTTGTCACCACTTGCTAACATGACACTGATGGGGACGGACACATCCCCGGGGTCCTTGCTCTAAGGATGGCCCTGGCACAGGGTGAACAGATTCGCTCACCGTAGGTGTGCTCATGCACCCCATTCTGCTTGACTCAAGGGAGGCGGAGGCAGTAAGCTAGATCAATCCCTTCCTTGGCTCATTCACGCAAAGCAGCCAGAGAATGTGCTCACCAGAGACCGGGTGAAACACAGCAGACTGAGGGCAGAGGGACACCCTGAAGCAAGGTCCCCGGGCCACCCGTCACTTGCCAACTTCTGCACCCTGAGCAAGGAGTCACCCACGGCCAGTACTTTAGAGAACACCGAGGCTGAACCACCCTGCACATTCCACAGGCTCTTTGGGGATGCACTGGCTGGTTGTTAATTTAGCAGGATTAGATTAACCTTGATGGAGAAACCTGAGATAAACAACACGGGGGTGGGGGATGCCTTCAAAGCAGTGGATATGCTGTCATTATGCTTTTATCATTTTAAAAAACCCAACAAAGCTATTCTTTCCAGTTTGCTTGTACACTTGAGCTCAATAGCCCTGAAAATCCGAACAATCAAGCTGCTAAGGGCACTGCTGTCAAATCAACTCCCGCTGGGCTTGGCTAAGCTTCCTCTTTAACCCCGTGCCCCGCTGCCAAGCCCACCGTGTCTGTCAAGGTCTTTGGGCCTCTCATGCCACCCCAGTGCCCCCTCAGCCCTCGCTCTCTCCTCCACAGGTAAGATTACCCCTCTCCAGGAGGGTGAAGGTGATACTCCAGAAAACATTTATTTTGGAAGCAGGGAGATGAAGCTCCCCTGAGCGGTGCTGGCTCACTCCACCTGGCACGGCAGTTCCAACTCCTTCAGCCCAGAGCACCTGCGAGCTGCCTGCATCTGCTCGTTACATTTATCCAAGACACAAGGCGGTCTTCATCTTGGTGTGTAGATCTAAAGGTATTTAGCTATCAAGATGAATGGAAAATAATTGTCTTTTCCTGTATGTTCGAAATATTAATAAAAATATTTAAGAAAAAAACCCCAAACAAAACAGGCTCCTGGGGGCGGCCAGCCACAGACAGCTGCTGTAGTCATCAAGAGGGAAACCACCTCGTCCTAACTTTGCCCAGTGCCAAAGACGCTGCTTGACACATTTCACTGAAGAGCCCAAACCTGACACAGTACTTTCCAGATTCTGGGCGGGAACGGGGTCTTGCCCTGTGCTGCTGGTGCTCCTCCAATCCATAGTTCCTTGGCCCCTCAGAAATGCCCTCCTATAAAAAGAGCTCAGAGGGTTCCCTGATTACAGCAGTGGTATCCACTGGAGTGTGGGGACAGGGGAGCAAAACGTTAGGTGACCCCCAGGGACAAGGGCAGTGCTGAGAGGGACACTATGGTCAGTCTGGTTTCACCTAATGTCTTCTTGTACGAGGACATTTAGAGTTTGCTTCCCCAGGGCACTCCATTCAGGAAGGCCTCCTGTAAAAGATCTCTGCCGCCCAAGTTGCTGGGCTGGCTATAATATTTGGCTGCTTCTCTTCCACTGTGGAGGGACGAATCCGGCCCTGGGCACAGCTCTCTCCTGGTCCTGTTGGGGCTGTCTGCACTGTCTACAAATTAGGCTGCCATGGTAGGCACATGCTGTGTGACCTTGGCAGAGCTGCTTGACATCTCTGAGCCTCTCAGCTTCCTTACCTGTCAAAGGAGGACAGTAACAAAAACTCCTTCATTTAAAAAAAGTGGTGGGCTTCGCTGGGCGCGGTGGCTCACGCCTGTAATCCCAGCACTTTGGGAGGCTGAGGCGGGTGGATCACGAGGTCAGGAGATCAAGACCATTCCGGCTAACATGGTGAAACCCCGTCTCTACCAAAAATACAAAAAATTAGCCAGGCGTGGTGGTGGGCGCCTGTAGTCCCAGCTACTCGGGAGGCTGAGGCAGGAGAATGGTATGAACCCAGGAGGTGGAGCTTGCAGTGAGCCGAGAAGGCATCACTGGACTCCAGCCTGGGCAACAGAGCAAGACTCCGTCTCAAAAAAAAAAAAGTGGTGGGCTGGGCGTGCTGGCTCACGCCTATAATCCCAGCACTTTGGGAGGCCAAGGTGGGCAGATCATGAGGTCAAGAGATTGAGACCATCCTGGCCAACATGGTGAAACTCCATCTCCACTAAAAATACAAAAATTAGCCGGGCGTGGTGGCGGGCAACTGTAGTCCCAGCTACTCTGGAGGCTGAGGCAGGAGAATCGCTTGAACCTGGGAGGCAGAGGTTGCAGTGAGCGGAGGTTTCGCCATTACACTCCAGTCTGGGAGACAAGAGCAAAACTCTGTCTCAAAAAAAAGGAAAAAAAAATTTTTTTTGAGACAGGGTCTTACTCTGTTGCCCCAGCTAGGGAGTCTAGTGGTGTGATCATAGCTCACTGCAACCGCCGCCTCCTGGGCTCAAGCAATCCTCCCACCTTAGCCTCCTGACTACTGGCGCATGCCACCCAGCTAGTTTTTGTATTTTTTGTAGAGATGGGGTCTATGTTGCCCAGGCTGGTCTTGAACTCCCGGCCTCAAGCAATCCACCCACCTCAGCCTCCCAAAGTGCTGGGATTACAGGCATGAGCCACCCTGCCTGGCCTTTTAAGAAAATGTCTAATACCTTAGGTTGGTGTTTTGTAAATAACAACAACGGACCTCGAAGGCAGGACTCGAAATGACGTGGAAACTGCCGGGTGTGTGCACACTGGTGCATTTTTCTGGGGCTGGGATCCAGTTTTCATTAGGTTCTCAGGAGGTTTTGTGACCCAGAAAAGGTTAAGAAACCACTGTCTTAGAATGTCTAGACCAAACTCAGCTTTTTAAGCTCAGGTGACACCCAGGAAAGACGCCCATTCGGGAGGTGAGAGGCGTCCTCCTCCACACGGCCCCAGTGTGGCCGACTGGCCTCACGTGCAGGAGCTGACTCTGGACATGATGACTCTGGACACGCAGCCTCAGTGATTAGCGCTGGGAGGGCAGGGTGACAGTCCACATCTGACACAAGGAAGCAGCCACCAGCTGTGGCTGTCACCAGAATTGTCCTATGTCTTCGTTCAGACCTGGGAGAAGCAGCCATTCAAAGGACAGCCCTGAGAAGCCCCAGGCTTGGTGGATCTGGTGGCCAGCTATGGTTCAACTGGCAAGGAAACTGGGGGCCCCAGCCTGGTTTTGTCCCTGTAAAATGAAAAGGGGAGAATCTGGTGCCTGGCACTGCTCACAGCCACTCACTGTGAGAGCCCTATGGTGGGCGCCACCAGCCCCGGCCCGGCTGGAGTTCCACCTGTCACCCGCCGCACAGCACGTCTCGCTCCAGGTCTCTCAAGGGGAGCTTCACCGAACTGTGATCTTCATATGCTCTGCTAAGCAGGATTCGCACCCCTGACAAACCCGCTGGCCTGATCAGTATCATTATCAGAGTGCGCTACTCACTTCCCAACTGCCCCTTTCCAAGCTATAAGCTCGGTGGGGACTAAGCCAGGAAAGGGTGGTGGGGCTCAGTCTGAGATGGCCTTCCCAGGCCCCAAAGGCCAGCACACCTCTGCTCCTTCTCATCTACACAAAGATCTAAAACACCTGGCTCAAGGAACATAAGTGAGGACGCCTGGAGGCTTAGGGCGGAAAGGTGGAGAGAGAACAGGTGCAGGTGGGGAGGGATTTGCCCTCAGTCAGCAAGGAGCACAGGACCTGACCTCCTCACCCCACTTCCATGTCGCTGCGACAGCCTGACACCGCCAGTCAGACGTGGCTTGTACAGTGGCACAGCCCACTCCCAGTGATGCCGGTGGGGCCAAGCTGCCGGCAGGTAAGTGCCAAGGGTACAGGAAGGGTCAAAGCATAGCAGGGCAAGTGCCTGAAAGATGGCTGTGGGCACCCAGGCCGCAGAGGCTCTGGGTAGCTGGGGGTAACCTGCCACTATTCTGCTCTTAAGACCTGATGCCGGACCCCAGCCCTGTCGGGAAAACCGGAACCCACTATATCCCGGCCGCCCCCCCATCACAGGCTCAGAACAACAGGGCAGGATCACAGGCCGAAGCAATCTGCCAAGGATTCTAATGTAAACACTGATTTATTTAAAAAATACTACAGAGGACAGATTTGGATTCAAAAAAAACACAGAGAATCATATACAGAAACAAAATGCACTGGACCCAGAGAAGCAGAGGAGCCACCACAGGCATCCGAGGGAGCAGGGCAGGGCGCTGTGCATACGCCACTTATAAAAGAGCGTCTATAAAAGATGCATACCAACAGATGCGTGTAAAATAGAGTGGCACGTCACGTTAACAGAAAGAAGGGACCAGTACCTCATGGAAACGGGCAGTCGGGGGACCTGGGTGGGCGCTCTGCTTTGTCTTCAAGGCCGCTGTCGGTGACTAGTGCCTCCCTCAGGCTGCGTCACAGCCGTCGGGGGCAAAGAGGTGATGTGCTGTAAGAACCGCATAAAACGATCCAGAGGAAACCATTTCTACCAGAAAAATAAAGTACAAGTTTAGGTGATGAGCACAAAGCTAGGGCCTGTGCGAGGCTGCTGGCACGAGGCAGCATGGGAGGCGGGAAGGTGGCTCCTCCTGGCTCTCCCAGCGTGAAGCCTCGGGGGTGGCCACCTGCCCACTGCTCTTGGAGTTAGCTGTTCTGTCAAGGTCCAGGAGACCCCGGGTCCCTGCCCAGAGTCACAGCCCCTGTACCTGGGCTCCAGCCTGGGGCAGCCTCGGGGAGAAGACGGCAGGCGTGCTCTGTGAAACACTCGAGGCTTTCAGTCAGGGGCTCCATTTGTGGTTTTCCTAACACTCCCTGATGACCCCCACAGAACATGAGGCTATGTCACTCACGGTAATTAAATAAGACATTCGCCCAGTTAGAGTGCAGCCAGGACCAGGACTGCCCAGGCCCTTTCCTCCTGCCTGTGCACAGGTGCCCAGTGGCAGCTCTGTTCTCTCTCAGGGCGGCTACAGAGAGGCAGGGCTTTGAAATGCTTCAAGAAAAGCGAAGACTGTCTTGTCCCAAAGGAAAGGGCCTTGGAAGAATCTACTTTGTCTTAGAGGAGTGGGGGAGGGGAAGGGCCCTTTCAGGGCACCCAGATGTGTGAAAGGAAAGTTCACTCTGGGCCCTTGCAGACCTGCCTGGGCCCAGTCTGGGGCTATTTGGCACCAGCTGTTCACCCAACTAGCCACTGCCTCCCTTGTCCCCTGCCTCCATTCTGTCGGGGGAGGGATGTTGGCAGTGACAGTGACCTGCCACCCTTGAGACTCAAGCTTTCTTGCCAGGATTCACAGTGCACGTCACAAGAGAGCAAGAGCTGCGCTCTGGGGATGTGGAGAGGACAGATGGAAAGCACATGCCCCGTGCCTCGATCCTTTTCAGCTCCCACCTGCCCAGGACTCAAAGGCTGGTTGGCTTTAGCACCCTGTTTTCCACCCAAATCAAGAGCTGTCCTGCACATGAGGAAATGGCGAGTGCACCCCACCCCGGGCAGCAGCGGAGGGCAGAGTGACCAGCCGTGATGCATGCCCGTGTGTGCCCTTCCCGAAATGTGGTTCTTGAAACATGTCTTCAGCACAGGACAGGCAAGGCCAGGGAGTGCAGGCAGAGGGCCTGATGCACAAGGCCTTGGTTCAGGCTTCCATTCTTGGAGAAGTGGAAGGAGAAGCCCAGCCAGGGGAGGAGGGGCTCCAGAGAGAAAAAATGAAAAGGACACTCCACATCAGCTGTTCCCACCTGGCCTGGAGAGCTCAGTCTGGAGCACTAGGTGGGAGCGGGGCTGGCGGGTCCTGGCATGCTGACTGCAGTCCACGGAGCAGGAACTCCACAGATAAAACTCGAGGACAGAGATGGAGCAGGGAGCCCGGGTGGGGAAGAGGAAGGTGCGGGAGGGGAGGTGGTGCAAACGTAGGTAGTAGAGCTGGACTCCACAGGGCCCTCAGCTCTGCCTGGCGCAGAGCTCCTGGGCCAAGGTGCTGACTCACTGGTCCCTTGTCAGCCACTGTCACGGGTATGGGAGAGCCCGCATGTGCTGCAGGCAGCTCCGGCGGGCCTGACACCTGACCCCTGACTGCTGCTACCTCTGCACTATGTCACTGATTTCCTTCACCGAACTGAGGAGCTTGCTGAAGTCCTGAGTGGCTGCCGGACCACTGCCTGCTGTCGCCGGGCAGATCTGAAGCTCCCGGAGATTATTCTCCAGTTTGTTGATGGCCTCTCGGAAGGCAAACTTATTCCTCATTTGCTGGATGGAATCCACGTAGCTCACGCAGAACGTGTAGAGGTTTTTGCCGGCCTCGAGCACCGCACTGTGGCTGGCCATCTGCTCTGAGTTCCTAGAGATGGCGAGGCACAGCGCCTCGGTGCTGTCTAGGACCACGCCCTTGGTGATGGCGCCACTGGCGATCCGCTCTGGAGGTTGGCGGGTTTTCCGAAGAGACACTCGGGTTGATATGAGAGGGATGAAGGCAGCGGAAGACGGCTGGTCCCCTGCCAGGGCTGAGGATGCTGATGGCAACGTGGAGGGAACAGGGGCTGGGCTGATGGGGGTCCCCGACGGCTTGGTGGACTGTGGCTTTGGAGTGGCCGGGAGCACGGGCTTTTTGAGTCCCTCTCCTGGCTGGCTGGGCTTGGCAGCATCACTGTTCACAGCATCAACCAGACTCGTGGCTTTTGTCTTTGCACCGGGGCCTGCCTCCCCAGCCGCCTCCTGGCTCGGGCTCTGCGAGGGCTTTCCTCCAGCCTTCCCTGCAGAAGCTGCTGGTGGGGGCGGCGGGGCAGGTTTGAGCCTGGACAATTTCCCCTTGTCCCTTCCTGGCGACTCAGAGGAGTGCTTGTGCCTCCTTATTCTGGACTCCTCGGCGGGGCCCTTGCTGGTGCCTCCTGGTGCACCTAAGCCTGCTTTGCTGGTGGGGGTCACTGGCTCAGCTGCAACAGGGGTCCCTAAGGCACTGCCCTTTCCAGCTTCTTCCTTGTTGGGGAGGCCTGAGGCAGGGGCCATCATGACCTGCCGCCGGAGGGGTTTTGGAGTCAGGTTGGGCGGACTGGAGCCCGGGCTGGACTCCATGATGTCTTTGAAGACCTCATCAGCAGCTTCCTCGTTCTTTTTCACCAGCCTGGGCGGGGGCGTTACTGTGCCTCGGGCCACCTGGTCAGACCTGTTCTCCCCTGCCCTCTTCCGAGGCAGAGCCGGCTTCTCACTTTTGTGCCCTCCAAATGTGGACGAGTCAAACTGTCTTCCCGTAGACTGCAAGTCCCGAGGCAGCGTGACCGACCTCCACTCTGTGTCCTTGGCCCCGTGGGGAACGCAGGAGGCCGAGCAGGAGCGCAGGAAGCGCTTGCTGGAGCTGCCACCACCCTCCTCCTCGCCAGTGGCTAGGCGGCTGCTGGTCAGTGTGCTGGACTTCTTCCACAGGTGGGGAGACCGAAAGCCTGAGCCCCCAGACTCCCGGAGGGCTCCATTGGGGACCCCAGCCCCATTGCTGGGCTTTGGGGACTTGGCTGGGTCAGCTGTGTCCAAAGGGGTGAGAGCCAGCGCCCCATTGCTGATGTCTCGGCCCTCTTCCTCGCCGGCCCCTCTGCGCTCCGGCTGACCGTCCATCTCCCGGAAGGAGCTGCTGCGTTTGGGAGGGGTTGGGGCTGTCTTCTTCTTCTTCTTGATCAAGGCGCTGAACAAGTTGGTCTTTTTGTCTTTGGGGAGAAGGCGTTCATCCTCATTCAGGCCGCCCTCCAGGGGACCTCGCTCTTTTCGAGGGAGCAATGGAGACACGGCAGGCTCATGGTCCAGAGGATCTGAAACGCAAGGGGAAGAGCTGACAACTCCAGACAACTCCAGAGGCTAAGGCAGGAGAATCGCTTGAACCATGGAGGCAGAGGTTGCAGTGAGCTGAGATCTCGCCACTGCACTCCAGCCAAAACAAACAAACAAAAAAATTGTCAAAGGTCAACCCTTCTTATCTCCTATGCATAATGGCCCATTGTCCCTTCCCCACAGTGGGACATAGCCCCTTATTCCCAGAACTCCTTGTAGGCCTGTCAGCTAGCTGGCTGGCAGGAAAGCCACAGGTTTTGACCCTTTGCTTGGCCTTGTCATCGTTTTTACTCACCAGAGAGTGATGTGGGTGGGTTGGGGGACTGCTGCCTTAAAGTAAACCACTGCAGGGATGAAAAGGCCAGGGCCATCCAGCTTTTTGTTCCCATCTTCAGGGAAAGAGACCAAAGCTTTTCTTTTGAGTTGGAGTCTCGCTCATTGCCTAGGCTGGAGTGAAGTGGCGCAATCTCAGCTCACTGCAACCTCTGCCTCCCAGGTTCAAACGGTTCTCCTGCCTCAGCCTCCCAAGTAGCTAGGATTACAGGCACACGCTACCACGCCTGGCTAATTTTGTATTTTTAGAAGAGACAGGTTTCACCATGGTGGTCAGGCTGGTCTCAAACTCCTGACCTCAGGTGATCAACCCGCCTTGGCCTCCCAAAGTGCTAGGATTACAGGCATGAGCCACTGCACCTGGCTCAAAGCCTTTCCTAACAACAATCCTAACAGCAATGACGGCTTTATTGAGAGGAACGTGACACGTGCTTCACCTTTACAATGTCATCTGCTGTGCATTCTCACAACAGCGCTGTAGCACGGTTACAAGTGAGAAAGCTGAGGACAGACGGAGAGAAGGGACTACTTGCCTGGCCTCATGGATGGTGGGCATCAGAGCTGGTTATCAGATCCAGGCCTGTCTGAGCCCAGATGCTTGGGTGCTCCTCTGGGAGGATGGGGTGGGGGCAGCCCCCAGCTTGTGCCAAGGGAGCCTGACCTCATGATTCGCCCACCTTGGCCTCCCAAAGTGCTGGGATGACAGGTGTGAGCCACCACACCCGGCCAACAGTTTTTTAATGGGCACTTTTAAAATATGAATCATAGCTTATAAGAAATCTTTTTGGTAGCCAGAAGCGGTGGCTCCCATCTGTCATCCCAGCACTTTGGAAGGCCAAGGCGGGTGGATCACGAGGGTCAAGAGATCGAGACCATCCTGGCCAACATGGTGAAACCCAATCTCTACTAAAAAATGCAAAAATTAGCTGGGCATGGTGGCACACGCCTATAGTCCCACCTACTCAGAAGGATGAGGCAGGAGAATTGCTTGAATCTGGGAGGCGGAGGTTGCAGTGAGCCGGGATCACGCCACTGCACTCCAGCCTGGCAACAGAGTGAGACTCCTTCTCAAAAAAAAAAAAAAATCTTTTTGGTGTTGCCAAGCTCCTGCTAGTGAATAACAGAATTTTCCCTCAGAGGTCAGCTTGCAAGAAGAGGTTTTCTGTTGGCACCTGTAACTCAGAACAGAGGTACCAGTGTGCATTTATCAGAACCCAAGGCAGCACGCGGGACATCTGAATCAGGGAACGCCAAAGCCCTCTCAGAACTTTAATCTAGTGGAAGGAGGCCAGGAGAGTGAAATTGCAATGAATTATGCACCACTCGGTTTCAGCACTGAGCAGTTGACACCCTTGGCTCACCAAGAGATCACTATCAAAATACCCCTCAGATGAGACTGACGGGCATAAATGAACATGACTGCTGATCACACAGCGTTCCCACAGAGGCCTCCCCCCACTGCTCAGCCACCCGAAATCAGGAAAACCAATAGGAGGAGGGAGGGTGGAAGCTTCTGGACAGTCTATATGCCATAACCTCCAAGGGGGTGAGTGAGATGACCCAGCAGGGGTGAAGCATTGTTAATTTGGACTTATTTAGCATGCAAGCCTTTGAAATGTGCGTTTTGGTACATAACATACACACTATACTCCTACGGTAGTGGACGTATGTACTTTATATACCATATATATGGGCTGCATGTTCAGTTTTTTTTTTTTTAATTTAACTAATATGAGTATGTGATAAAGAAAACTCAGGTTTATAGATTCTGCTGTCAGTAAACATCCCACCATAAATCTCCATGAAGTGGGGATTTGTCCGGTCCCTTCACATGTACCCAGTCTGTGGTCCATTAGAATGGAGTCCACTATTGCCATCCCCAGGATCCTCTACGAACCCAGATGCTTGGCCTAGCCCCCACCTCCAATATGGTTTAGCTGAGTCCCCACCCAAATCTCACCTTGAATGGTAATAACCCGCACGTGTCAAGGGCGGGGTCAGATGGAGATAAATGAATCATGGGGCAGTTTCTCCCACATTCTCGTGGTAGTGAATAAGTCTCACAAGATCTGATGGTTTTATAAAGCGGACTTCCCCTGCACAAGATCTCTTGCCTGCCACCAAATAAGACATGACTTTGCTCCTCATTCGCCTTCAGCCATGATTGTGAAGCCTCCCTAGTCATGTAGAACTGTGAGTTGGTGAAACCTCTTTCCTTAATAAATTATGCAGTCTTGGGTATGTCTTTATTAGCAGCATGAAAACAAACGAATATACCCTTCAATGCTTTTGTTCAGCTGGTCTGCAGCAGAACCTGGACTGCTGGTTCTGGGGGCCAACCACGAACACAGAACAGAGCCTGGCCTGTAGGCACACTACATAAATGTTGGCAAATATTATTATTGCTAGTGTTTTGAGACCCTCCTGAGCTGATCCCAACTCCCTCGCTTGCCTAGGCAATGGCACCAGAAACATGTTCTTCCCAGAGACCACCAGGACACGGGCTCTGTCCACGGGCGTGTCCTGGTTCCGCCTGGCTGCAGCGAGCTTGTTACATCAGTGCCTTCACCCTGAGCTGCTCATCACGCAGCCTGGTGATTACTATTGTTGCATCTGCTCTGAGACAGCAACCACAGATGCCGCGGGTAACAGGTGGGAGATGGGCTAGCTCCTTGGCGGGCTCCAGAAGCACCTCTGCCTATGGGACTGAACTGACCGCTGGAGCCTATGCTCCTCAGGGACTCCCAGAGGGAGGGGACAGGAGGCAGGTGGGGAGAGGAGAACCTTCTTCCTTCCAAAGCTGAACCACTGACACAGGCTGTGGCTGCACTTCTGTGTGGGCTCCATTCACAGCTTCCCTTTGGCCTATGCTGGCCCGAATGTAGCCTCTGGCAGGGAGGGGAAGAGCAGCGGGGTTTCAGGGGAGTGGGGGACATACCGCTCTCTCCCTGGCCCTTGGAGTGAGGCATCTCAGGCACGTCGGTGGCGTCTCTGTGCTCCGCAGCTCTCCTGGAGGTCCTCGTCTTGGTGGGCAGCTCTGGGGCCTGCAGCAAGGTACTCATAGCCCCACGGATGCCTTGTTTCCCCAGCTCCTTTTCCACTTCTAAGAATCACACAGGGACAGAAACAAAAATCCAGTAGCCGTCAGTACTGGTGTTGGCTTGGTATGGTGATTCTCTTTCTTTGTAAGATAACAGTGCTCATCTGCACACAACTAAAGAAAAGGCACGTGGATGCCAGAGAAACAGCCCTTAGCATTTCTCAGAACTCTGCAGGGCTGCAGCAGACAAGAGAGCAAAACACTCCACACCTCTGCCCAGCTTTCTGGTCTCAGGACAGGCTGGTCTGTGAACTTCCACCAGGAAGTGAACTGAATGACCCAGGCTGCAGTACCCCATGGCCACCCTTTCACTCCACTGCAGGTACCCCGGGATGGGTACTTTACCGTCTGAGATACTGGATTCCTGGAACATTGTTTCAAAGGCTTGGTGGATTTCAGCAAAGGAGGGCCGGTCAGAGGGATTCCACTGCCAACCTGGACAGATGAAACCCAAGTCAGATCATCCATGAGATCTGGCTAGCAATACAGGGCTAGCAGTATTCAAGGAAAAGTCTAGAATGAAAGTAGCATTCCAATCCTGCTAACCATCTTTTGCTGCAACAAGTTAAAATGACAAATGTCATCATGTCCTATTATAGACATTAAGAGTTTGAAAAGACATTAGATGCTGGCAAGAATATGGATTGTAAAACCCCAGAGAGACAGTGACAGCAAGAGCTGCATTTACAAATATATTTTTCCCAGCCCCACTCTAGTAGGTGTAGAAAATTACTAAGCTGTTTCAAACAGCTCACCTATCTCATTCTTTCTTCATGGTTATCAAAGTCTGAAGTAAAGAAATTCTCACGAAAATGAGACTAACATTAGGACTAAACAGACTAAAAAAGCCTAGTACTGGGGACCAGGAGCAGTCACTCCCATACCCGTCTAATTGGAGTATACAATGGCATAACCTTTTTTAACAGTTTGGTAAAATTTATCAAAATTTAAAATCCACGCAGTTCTTTGAACCAACAGTTCAACTTTTAGAAATACCAGCCAAAGTGCCCAGAGATTCGTGTACATGAGTATTTGTTTCTGCTTTGTTTATAATGGCAAAAATCAAACAAATGTGTAAAACAACCAATGCACATCAAAAGAGGACCGGATGAATGAGTGAAATCATTTAATGGAGTGCTAGGCAGCTACATATAAATAAGAGGTGGGGAGAGGGAGAGATCTGAATACATGGACATGTGGGAAAACAGTGTAAGAAATGGCCGTATAAATACCTTCTAAGATATATGAAAACATCCTGTGTGTGCACAGTACAGATAACATATATGGAATTAGAAAAAAACGACTGGATAAAAATTACCTCACGGCCAGGTGCAGAGGCTTACGCCTGTAATCCCAGCACTTTGAGAGGCTGAGGCGGGCGGATCACCTGAGGTCGGGAGTTGGAGACCAGCCTGACCAACATGGAGAAACCCCAACTCTACTAAAAATACGAAATTAGCCAGGCGTGGTGGCGCGTGGCGCATGCCTGTAATCCCAGCTACTCGGGAGGCTGAGGCAGGAGAATCGCTTGAACCAGGGAGGTGGAGGTTGAAGTGAGCCAAGATTGTGCCATTGCACTCCAGCCTAGGCAACAAGAGCGTTGAAACTCCGTCTCAAAAAAAAAAAAAAAAAAATCACCTCGTGAGCTTAGCTACTATAGCAGAAGGTCTGAAGGTAGGACCCAGGAATCTGTATTTAGGAATACACCCAGGTTTGGTAACTCTCAATACCATTTTTGCTTTAAAAGACAAGTCACGCACATACTATCTATCTGTAAATAAAGATCAATAGGTATCAAATGGCTACATTAGCTGCTTCTGAAGAACTGGAATGGAGAGAGCTCATGGAAAAACTTTCAACTTTGTGTACACACTCCTGCATAGTTGGAATTTCCTGGAATGCCCACATATACTTGTGAGAACAGGCTGAGGAAGGCTTACATGCTCGCATGAGTTCATAGACCTTCTCTGGGCAGCCTTCTGGGCGCTCCATGCGGTAGTCCTTCTCCAGCAGCTCATACACCTGGGACAGGTCAATTCCCGGGTAAGGGGACATGCCATAGGTAGCAATTTCCCAAAGCAATACTCCAAATGCTGAAAGAAAACCGAAAGAGGCTGTTCAAGATGTGTAGCATTTCACTACACTACATTTAAAATCGGTTACATCTGCAGCAGACCTCAGAAGGGATGGCCCCAGCAGCAGCCCAGGCTCTGACATTTTACCAGACTCTTTATCATCAGAAGACCAGGACAAGGCCGGGTGCAGTTGCTCACGCCTGTAATCCCAGCACTTTGGGAGGCTGGGGTGGGAGGATCGTTTGAGGTCAGGAGTTCAAGACCACCCTGGCCAACATGGCAAAACCCCATCTCTACTAAAAATACAAAATTAGCCAGGTGTGGTGGTGCACAGCAGTCGTCCCGGCTACTTCAGAGGCTGAGGCAGGAGAATCGCTTGAACCTGGGAGGCGGTGGTTGCAGTGAGCCGAGATTGTTCCAGCCTGGGCGACAAGAGCAAGACTCCATCTCAAAAAAAAAAAAAAAACACCAGGACAGAACAAGACTCAGTAAACTTACCCCACAGACAAACATGCTGGAGGAGGGCAGAAGATGAGTTATCAGATCCTGTGGGGTATTTTAGGTAATGTGACCATCTTGCCGGGATATGTGGTAGAAGGAAACTGGCACTGGAAGTCAGCCGGCCATGTTAACTCATAGCTCTGTGACCAACCAGCTCTGTGCCTAACTGGCCACCACTGCTTTCCGGGTGCACAAGACTATCTCCAAAGCCCCTTCTAACTCTAAACATTTCATAAAAATCTTACGAAATCTTCGAATGTTTTGAAATCTCAGATTATTGCCTTGAAATTCCATTTCCCATTAAAGGGTAAGATTCCTTGGAGAAACGGGTGATTCAGGCCTGGGGCACAGAATGAACCTGCAATAATCTTGTCATTTGAGGGCATGGATATCACAGAAAACTACACAGGTAATGTCAAAATGACTAGGAGCTAATGTGAAGTTCCCACTGGCCAAGATGAGACAATCTGAGTATCAACAGGGAAAATAACCGCAGTGGATTGAAACACATCAAATATATATAAATCTGAGAGTTCATAATAATACCACAAATGACAACAACAAAAACCTAGTTGGCCACCACTGAAGGGTATTAAGAAACTAACTTGTGCACTTTGGGAGGCCGAGGCGGGCGGATCACGAGGTCAGGAGATTGAGACCATCCTGGCTAATGCAGTGAAACCCCGTCTCTACTAAAAATACAAAAAAAATTTAGCCGGGCGTGGTGGCGGGCACCCGTAGTCTCAGCTACTCAGGAGGCTGAGGCAGGAGAATGGCGTGAACCCCGGAGGCGGAGCTTGCAGTGAGCTGAGATCGCACCACTGCACTCCCGCCTGGGCGACAGAGGGAGACATCATCTCAAAAAACAAACAAACAAACAAAAAAAACTAACCTGTGGCAGGGCATGGTGGCTCATGCCTATAATCCCAGCACTTTGGGAGGCCAAGGTGGGCAGATTGTCTGAGCTCAGAAGTTCAAGACCAGCCTGGGCAACATGGTGAAACCCCATCTTTACTAAAAATACAAAAAAAATTAGCCGGGAGTGGTGGCAGGCACCTGTAATCCCAGTTACTTGGGAGACTAAGGCAGAAGAATTGCTTGAAACACAGGAGGCGGAGGTTGCAGTGAGCTGAGATCAGGCTACAGCCTGTGTGACAAAGCAAGACTGTCTCCAAAAAAAAGAAACTAATTTGTTATTTTAAGAACTGGTAAAAGGCTGGGCGCGGTAGCTCAAGCCTGTAATCCCAGCACTTTGGGAGGCCGAGACGGGCGGATCACGAGGTCAGGAGATCGAGATCATCCTGGCTAACACGGTGAAACCCCGTCTCTACTAAAAAATACAAAAAACTAGCCGGGCGAGGTGGCGGGCACCTGTAGTCCCAGCTACTTGGGAGGCTGAGGCAGGAGAATGGCGTAAACCCGGGATGTGGAGCTTGCAGTGAGCTGAGATCCGGCCACTGCACTCCAGCCTGGGCGACAGAGCGAGACTCCATCTCAAAAAAAAAAAAAAAAGAACTGGTAAATAAAACCAAAGAAGCAAGAATTGATCCTGCTCTTCCTATATGAACTGTACCACTGAGTAACCAAAGAGATGAGGAACCGTTTCTCCTCATACAAGTATTCCACTAACAACTGAATAGGAATGACAGAATTAGAGAATTCCCATCTGGCAACACCTAGTAAACTATTGGATCTAGGCACTGTATATCAATAACTGTTAAAAATTACTCAAAAAAATTTTAAAAAGATAGAAAATCAAGCATTTTGGGGCCGGGCGCAGTGGCTCACAGCTGTATCCCAGCACTCTGGGAGACTGAGGTGGGCAGATCACGAGGTCAGGAGTTCGAGATCATCCTGGCCAACATGGTAAAACCCCTGCCTCTACTAAAAATGCAAAAATTAGTCAGGGGTGGTGGCAGGCACCTGTAATCCCAGCTACTCAGGAGGCTGAGGCAGGAAACCGGAAGGCAGAGGTTGCAGCGAGCCGAGATTGTGCTACTATACTCCAGCCTGGGCAACAAGAGCAAAACTCCATCTCAAAAAACAAAACAAAACAAAAACAAAAACAAAAAGAAAGAAAATCAAGCATTTTATGTCTACTGATGGAAGGGCACACCATCTCTTCTGATCCACTCTTACTAAAAGAAAAACAGTCAAACCTGAATGTGATGAGGCTGTCCAGATTCAGCCACCCTTAACTAGGAACACGGAAGCCAGAGGAACATTAAATCACACCATTGGAGACAATGGGCAAAACTCAGAACATAAGAAACTCTGCGGAACAAATGATGGTTTCTTCAATAAACAAACAGCAAGGGAAATAAAGACATGGAGAGGGGGCTCACAGAGGACACTGTTTTAACAGACAGATCAGCAGATACACTGTGCACCGTATTTGGACCTCAGGCCAAAGGTTTAAAAAAAAAAAAAAAAAAAAAGGTGGCTGGGTGCAGTGGCTAACACCTGTAATCCCAGCACTTTGGGAGGCCAAGGCAGGTGGATCACCTGAGGTCAGGAGTTCTAGACCAGTCTGGCCAACATGGTGAAACCCCATCTCTACTAAAAATACCAAAAATTAGCTGGGCGTGGTGACGGGCACCTATAATCCCAGCTACTCAAGACACTGAGGCAGGAGAATTGCTTGAACCTGGGAGGCAGAGGCTGCAGTGAGCCAAGATTGTACCACTGCACTCCAGCCTGGGTGACAGAGTGAGACTCCCTCTCAAAAAAACAAAAAGAAAGGAAGAGCAAGAAAAAAAGGGGAAAAAAAAGGGAAGAGCAAGAAAGAGGCAGAAAAACAAACAAACAAACAAACAAACCCTCCCGTAGCCAGGAAGGACCACTTCAGTGCAGCAGCAACCCTTACCCCAGACGTCGGACTTGATGGAGAACTTGTTGTAGGCCAGGCTCTCGGGTGCAGTCCATTTGATGGGGAACTTGGCTCCGGCATGGGCTGTGTAGGTGTCCCCTGTCATCAACCTGCTCAGGCCAAAATCAGCTACCTTCACCAAGTGGTTCTCCCCTACCAGGCAGTTTCGGGCAGCAAGATCTCTAAGAAAGAAAAATGTTCACCCATGAGAGCTCCTGGCCAACTTTCCACTTCACAAATCCACCACTGTTGAGCAAAGCTGCAATGCTGACAATGGGGAGATTGAGTCCAGTGCCCTGGAAATTTGTATTAATGCCCACTGCAATTAACACAGTGCCAGCCTCCCAGCAAACACACCTTGAGATAGATCCCAACATGGCGAGAGGCTGGTGCTGGGAGCAGGCTCCCTGGCCCCATGACCTGGAGCAAGTTAATTACCTTGGGACTCAGTTACCTCATCCGTAAAATGAAGACGATAATAATGGCACCCACCTCTTAGGGCTGCTGTGAGTGTAATTAATTAATATGCTAAATGCTTTGATTGATGTGTCGAGAATATTAAGTGCAGTTATTGCTACTCTATGCCAGGCACAGAGACAAACACTTAGCCCAGTCTTTGATTGCAAGAAACTTCTATCAGAGTACATCTCCACTTGTCCTATCCAGACTTGATGGGACAAAATAAAAGAAAGCCCATGACATTCTTTACCCAAACTGTGTTTCCTACTTCCCTCTTTCTTCCTGATGTGTACCCAAATGTATCCTAAAAACTCTCTCCTGTATAATCTGTTTCCTCTCACTTCCTGATTCTCCCAGGGAGGTAGGAGTCTAATCTTTGGTTCATGAACATTAACCATGAAATCACAAGGCAAGCGGGAAGAGGGGAATGACAGGAGGCAGCAGCTTGAGGCGATGGTGCATGAGATAGCCTGATCGTCAGCAACGAGAGTGAAATTAAATACAGAAGAGTTGTGCCTAAGAGGATTTTGGTAAAGCATTTTAAGTTCGCTTGAATGAAGAAGGAACAGACCTGGCCGTGCCAAGCAAACCGGAAGTCAAGCAATCTCAATTTGCAGCATCAGAGGGTTCACTTTCCTGAAAGCCAGGGGTATCTGGATCAGGCTCTCGTGGAGCATAGAAAATCTGTCTTACAAGGAGCCGCCAGCATTTCACACATGCTACCCTTATTCCTTGCTATGAAATCTCATGTAGAGGTTTCATACTTGAGCTAATTGGGAAGGAAAGGTCACAGTGGTGGTGTGGAGAACATCTCATATAAAAGACGCCAGCAAAGCCCATCAGGCACTGTCCTGCACAGGCTGTCGCTTTGCTAGGAAGCCATTTCCACTAGCAAAGAATTTGAAGACCGAGATAATTGTGGCACATTTGAAGGTCAAAACACTTCAGGGTTTAAAACAGCAAAGACGCTTAATTTAGACCTCCATATATACAATTCTGACAATTGTGGAAACATCCCTGAACCCGAGGACAGCAAGTGGAGAATGAAAAGATAATAAAGAGAAAGCAGGAAAAAAAACCACACACACTAAAAAACAAAAGCCATGTACTGGTTGTTCCCATGAGTTTGTGTAAAAGCAATGCCAGTGGCTCCCAGGAAGAGGCCATTACTGATGGACGCTGGCCGCGGAGGAACAATGAGCACTCTCTTTCACAGGGGCTGTGATTATTAGGAAGGACGCCTTTTATGAACTTCATTTAATATTCCACTTAGCCCAAAATGGTTCAAAAATGAAATATTTCTTACTCTGGGGATTAGCTGCTCCACTGGTCCAGGTCTAGGCCTGGCTGAATTTAGGCCTGGACACATGCCCAAAGCTGGCTTTGCCAGGAGCCTAGTGTTTGCCTTTGTTCCAAGGTCCAATGTGTTGCCAGCACTGAGGTTAGAATCTGTACCCTGAGACCTCCAAGGCTGGGGCTTTTTGTAAAAGGCTGCTCAGCTCCACGCCCTGCGACTCCGTGGTGCAGGCTGCCTGGCCAGGCCCCTACCTGTGGATGAAGTTTTTCTTCTCCAGGTACTCCATGGCTGACGAGATCTGAGTGGCCATGTACAGTAGCACCACGGCGTTCACTTCCTGCCGGTTGCACTCCCTCAGGTAGTCCAGCAGGTTCCCGTAGGTCATGAATTCGGTGATGATATAGAACGGGGGCTCCCGGGTGCAGACCCCTGCCAACAAGACACCAAGGACTTCAGCACGTGGCTCCACTCCCGACTGAACAAACAACTGTCTAAAGAAAAAGCCTTCTGAAGGATACTGACTCCGCTTCTAAGTCCTGGGCCCAACTTCCAACATGGTCCCAAGCACCTGTGTCCTGAGACTGTGCTCATGTGGGAGGGACATGGCCAGCCTCTTTTCGTCTTCTCAAGCCAGTGAACTTGAATTTACACAGGGAGAGGCTGCCACAGAATTCAGAAGCAGACCTGGCCCTACCTCAAATGATCTTCACCACCATCAGTTTAGCCCCAAATGGTTATGTCTGATGGTTATATGTCTACTCACAGAATCACTTCAGTGAGAAAACTCTGGAAAATGCCCAAGTTTCAGAAACTAATTTCAGATTTGCATTTGACTGCTTTTAGGTATCCACTTAAAATAATCACATTCTCTCTCTCATACATACATGTGCGTACGTGCACACATGCACACACCCATCCCATACAGGCCTCATTTTACTGGCGGCTGAACGTCAGCAGAGCACAAGCGTTCCAATGAGTTTCATGCAGTGAGCCGCCTGTGCTTCTTCTCCAGCACCTGTGTCACCCTGGAGGTGTGGTGTGAGACCCTCTCTTCACAGCCCCAGGCTTACTCACCAAGCAGCTGCACCAGGTTAGGGTGTTTGATCTCTTTCATGACTGCAGCTTCTTTCAAGAACTCTTCCACCTCCATGGTGTCCTCCTGCAGAAGGAAAAAACGAGGGTGAAATTATTTCAGGAAGTGCTTTTCAGTGGGTAAGTACTGGAATGGTTAACGCAAAATGGAGCTTCAGTGCACACTTGTCCTGGGCTGCCTTTTGTGACAGCCACATTGTTGCAGACAGGTTCCATGACAGCTGAACGGCAACCTGATGGCACAAAGAATTTTCCCCTTTGGGGACAAACTTTTCAATTCTCCCCCAGGGCAACAGGGCAAAGCTGGCTTGCATGTACAGACAACCTGCTTCTGGTGCCTGCTAGGCAGGCCACATGTGCTTCCCCACCTCTTGGAGTTCGTGGTGGCGTGGGAGAGCTATACAGGCAAACACCACAGACGTGGCACTCTTTCCCCGGGGAACCTGGTTTCCAAGGGGTGCTAACACACTCACCCTAAAAAACATCACCTGAAGAATCTGAAATGCACCTGATTTAAGGGAAGAGACCCTGATGACAAGAAAGAGATATTGCATCACAAAGAACGAAGTCTCGAAGTATGGTAGCAACAGAGGATGTTGAACTGTTCTGGCACGTGGTGGTGGGCTCTTAATGAAGCAGTCATCGCTGTCTGTCAGGTCAATTACTCAAAGTCTAAAATCATCCTCACCAGCAGCTCCCCTACCAACAAATTCACAACGATCATCAGTACATGTCACATTTTAACAAGTCCACAGTACCTAAATGCCAAGGGGGAGAAAAAGATAGGAGCATGGGCCCAGCACAGACGGGCCGTGACTTCTACAGCTCCTCTCATCTTTTCAGTCTGGGGTCAAGTCTGAAGTGCTGTGGCACTGAGCCCTGGGGAGAGCCCATCACACAGAGCCTTGACCTTGGCCTACATCACTAAGCCTCTTTTTGACTTAAAAAATGCTACTGTCCACCGAGCCAACCATCAGAACAAGAAGCAGGTGGGTGTTAAATGATATGGTCTGTTTGCTGCGAAAACCTGGCTACAAAGGCCAAGAGAGGAAGCGAGATGCCTCCAAGTTTCAACAGAGTTTGGAGAGAAAGACTGTGCAGCAAAACAGAGTGAATGGCTGAAAAATTAGGCTACCCAAAGAGGAAGGCTTGATCAACTTTCTGTTAAACGTAGAACCTTATATGTTCTGGCCCCTTTGGGAGAACACAGTGTCCTGACGGTCCTGCTTGCTGTGGCTGCCCCAGTTCCCCACCCTGCTGTGGAGGAGGCTTCCAGAGGACGGGTCAACCTTTACTTACAGCCTTCTTGCTTTGGCCAATCCTGTTTACAAGTGAAGCGTGACCAATGAGGCTATGTGTCAGCCCATTATCTCTTAGCTCAGGGCTCCGAGAGGCTGAAACTTGGAAACAATTTATTGCTCTTTAAAAATGGTGAGCTGCTCTTAATGTCAATTAAACCTCGTGGGTAGTCACTGTGCCAAGCTGTCCGAGGGGGAAAGAGCTCACCCCTGCCGCCACCCCATTGGCCATTTAATTCTTCTGAGCCCTCTCTGCTCCGTAACATGCTCAGCAGACCATGCTGTTTTTGGCATGGAGTGCTTTGATTTACCAGGGTGACATGCTAATGTCAAAGGCTGGACAGCGAACGCCTGCCAGCATCCGGGGATTCAATGATGCTCATGTACAGGACTGGGGCTTTAAGAATCTTGCTTGATCAACAATATGGTTACAAAGTAGCTCTCAAAGGAAGCTTTCTAAACAAGTGGGGTTTTTCTTTTTTGAAGACCACATAATAAACCACACACAATGAAATCATTTCATAAATATCATTTGCTTTTATAGCTACTGACCCTCTTCTAAAAGACCAAGTAATAATCTTGACAGGCATGTACATGCAAAAGGAACATGGCTTTCAAAGGCAGCCCTCTTCTCATCTGTCTCTCTTTTCTCTCTTACATACACAAAAACACACACGGGAGGAAAGTACAAATAATTCCTTTTCTTACAGAAAAATCAATGTGAATTTGTCTCCCCCTGCTGGAATCAGACCTTGTTCAATTTATAATTTTAACCATTAACAACAGCAGCCGCGTGCAGTGGCTCACACCTATAATCTCAACACTTTGGGAGGCCAAGGTGGATCACCTGAGTTCAGAACCAACCTGGCCAACATGTTGAAACCCCATCTCTACTAAAAATAAAAAAATTAACCAGGCATGGTGGCGCATGCCTGTAGTTCCAGCTACTTGGGAGGCTGAGGCAGGGGAATCACTTGAATTTGGGAGGATGAGGTTGCAGTGAGCTGAGATTGCACCACTGCACTTCAGCGTGCGGGACAGAGTGAGACTTCACCTCAAAATAGAAAACCAAAACAACAACAACAACAACAACAAAACAGCCTACGTTTGTAGTTGTGTTAAACTGGAAATATCCTGATGCAATTCTGTGACATTCCTTTACTTTCATTAAAAAATTTCCTATCGTTTTGTTGAAGAGAATTCTCTTTATATAGTAAAATAAAACTAACTTGGATGAATGAGGGTGAAGGAAACACTTTGAGTGAAAGCTATGAATTTTCAGCCTGCTCTCTTCTGTGCTTGTTAGGGAGGGAGATGAGTCAACTGGCCTCTCTTTGCATGGACTGACTGGGCTGGCTCAGATGCAAATGAACATTCTGGGTGGTACGGCAGAGTGGTTAAGAGAATGACTTGTGAATTATACTGACTTCGCTCTGCTGCTGTGTGACCATGGTAAGTTACTCAACCCCTCTGAGTCTGTTTTCTCATCTGCACAACAGAGAGAATGTCAGTATCTCCCTTGTGCACAGAGTGCCAAGAGCAGTTCCTGGAATGCGGCCAGCACTCACTCAGCAGTGCTTGCTTTTATTACTAGTAAGGCAGTTTATCTCTATTCCTGAGTAGACAGAACAGACAGCTCATAGAAAACAAAAGGCTGGTTCTTTAATGAATATTAGGGTTGTTTGTCTTCTCACAGATGCATTCTCCTAGACTCAACATCTCACAGGTATTTCTTTTTTTTTTTTTTTGAGATGGAGTCTCACTCTGGCCCAGACTGGAGGGCAGTGGCACCATCTCAGCTCACTGCAAGCTCCACCTGCTGGATTCACATCATTCTCCTGCCTTAGCCTCCCGTGTAGCTGGGACTACAGGCGCCCACCACCACACCCAGCTAATTTTTTTTGTATTTTTAGTAGAGACGGGTTTTCACCATGTTAGCCAAGATGGTCTTGATCTCCTGACCTTGTGATTCGCCCACCTCGGCCTCCCAGAGTGCTGGGATTACAGGTGTGAGCCTCCATGCCCAGCCCTCACAGGTATTTTCTAATCAGTTTCCTCCTTTTTGCTCACCCTCAAGCATAGGTATTCTACAGCATGAAAAAGAGCACTGTTTTTAGAAATGGCTTGGCCTCTCTGGGAGGCCAAGGCAGGCAGATCACTTGAGGCTAGGAGTTCGAGACCAGCCTGGCCACATGGTGAAACCACGTCTCTACTAAAAATGCAAAAATTAGCTGGGTGTGGTGGCAGGAGCCTGTAATGCCAGCTACTGGGGAGGCTCGGGCAGGAGAATTGCTTGAACCCGGGAGGACGTTGCAAGGAACCGAGATCACGCCACTGCACTCCAGCCTGAGCAACTGGGTGAAACTCTCTGTCTGGGGGGGGGGGGGAAGAAATGGCTTGGCCTTCCAGCAGTTTCTGTGTAGCAGGCTCTCAATGTCTCGCTCTCAGCAGGGATCCCTCTCCCTGAGCAGGGCCATTATCTACTGATAGATCAGTTTCCACATCTGTTTCTGGTTAACCAAATGCTAGGTGAGAGAGGTTACAGGCACAGTGAAACACCACAGGGATTATCCCTATTTCCAATATTCCTTCACCCATCAGATGAATCAGGATCAACATGGCTAAAAACACTGAAGAGACTGCCGGGTGCCGTGGCTCACGCCTGCAATCCCAGCACTCTGGGAGGCCAAGCAGGGCGGATCACGAGGTCAGGAGATCGAGACCATCCTGGATAACACAGTGAAACCTCACCTCTACTAAAAGTACAAAAAATTAGCCGGGCGTGGTGGCGGGCACCTGTAGTCCCAGCTACTTGGGAGGCCGAGGCAGGAGAATTGCTTGAACCTGGGAGGCGGAGCTTGCAGTGAGCTGAGATGGCGCCACTGTACTCCAGCTTGGGCGAGAGGGCAAGACTCCGTCTCAAAAAAAAAAACAAAAACAAAACACTGGACAGAGTTAGACTGAGGAAGGCAGTTCATACTCCAGACGTGGGACTTGAAGCTCGAGAGGAAAGCCCAAGAGAGACCACCTCGCAGAGGAGCCCCCAGAACTCATCTCCCTGGCCAGAGGAGAACCCACTGCAAGGAATGCCTGTCTTTCAAGAGTAAGTGCAACCTGGCAACAGCAGGCTCTGAGCTGCATGGCCTCTCTCCCTATGCGTGGCCCTCCTTGTGCAGCCAGAGAGCCACTGCGTACAACTGCCAAGTGTACGACTGCCCTTCTTCTCGGCTTCTTTCTGGAGCTCCCCAAGTGACACCCATTTCCTGGGAGAAATTAAACCGAAACACACTGTGCTGGGTGGAGGAAACGTGCACTCTCTCAATACCACTGGGGAGTGCAAATTGATGACACAAACTCCTTGGAAGGTACTCTGGCAGTACGGTCAAGGCCATACGTGCACATGGTCCCTGATCCGGTAGTTTCAGGAAGCTGACCCACCAGGACAGTTTAACATACATGCAAATGAGGGGAATCCCTGTGCTGCTGTTTAGAGGAGCAAAATACTGGAAATAAGACAAAGGCCCACTGAAAGTTGGTACATGTTAAAATATATCCATACAAAAACAAGACAACCTTATGTGTATCGATAAGGAACAACTGCCAAAACACATGATGTGGACGACAGAAGAAAGAGATCTGTCTGTCACATATGCGGACTTAGGAAAGACACAGAACTCGAGGGCGGGATAACTTATTCAAAAAAATACATCCTGTACATTATTTTCCACCGTTTAGTAAATTTGTCAGTTAGCTCATGAGTCAAGCTAAATGCCACAGCTCAATCACCAGTGGTCTTTTCCAAATTCTATTACTTAGAGAACTGATTCACAGAAAAAAAAAAAAAAAAAAAAACACTGATGTACAAACTTCGAATACAGCTCGTTTAAAAATTGCTGGCTCATAGCTGGGCACAGTGGCACAAGTCTGTGATCCCTGCTACTCAGGAGGCTGAGGTGGGAGGACTGCTTGAGCCAGGAGTTGGAGGCCAGCTGGGCAACATAGTGAGACCCCATCCCCCACTTCAAAAAAATTAGGGCTTCTTGCACTTGACTGTTGGTTTTCTTAAGCACATCCTCCCTTTAACACAGATAGCAAGACTATGTCCTGCCCAATACTGTCAAAATTCAAGGGTGCAGTTCCCAATGAGCCTTTGTTGTAATTCCAGTTTCCCATCTGCATGGGGACAGCCTAGTGTCCTCCTTTTTTCCTGTTCTCTTCCCTCTTCCTTCTGCCTGAAAGGTACATGACCCAAGGCTGTTTTACTTGTTCACTACGGAGTCATGGTTAAAAGTAGGCCCTTGCTCCCCCTGCTGGCAAAGGAGGACTCTGGCTCTGTCCTTGGAGAAGCCAGCGATAGGAAACAGGCTGGATGGGAGGAGAGTGGGGGAAAAGGTGATTTTTTTTTAAAGGCATAACTGTGGCTTATGTACATTTTTTACGGTGTTCGAGAAATAAGAACCTGGGTTCAATTTAAAAAAAAGAAGAGCTGAGCTCTCGAGTTGAGTGCCCTGGTTCAAATCCTGATGCTGCCACTTCTGGCTGTGTGACCAGGTCAGTCACTTAACCTCTCTCTCTCCCATTTTCTCAGCATTAAAATGTTGATACAGGGTGAATGTCCCTTAACTGAAAGGCCTGGGACTACAAGGGTTTCAGAGCTCGGATCTTTGCATATTTGGGGATTGCCGCACTGTATTACCAGATGAACACCCCAAATTTGAAAACCCAAAATCTGAAATGTTCCAATATGCATTTCCTCTGAGCTGCATGCTGGTGCTCAAAAAGTTTTGGATTTGGGAGCATTTAGGATTTGGGATTTTAGGGTTCAGGATGCTCAACCTGGAAGGATCTTAAGGTTGTGAGGATTCAATGAGATGCAACGTGTAGTAAGCACAGAGGCCTCTGCCAGGCACACAGTAAGGGCACGATGAAAGCTGAATGTTAGCTGCTGCCACGATTTAGAATCCACTCCAGGATTTCAGCTTTTTTTTTTTTTTTTTTTTTTTTGAGACAAGGTCTCACTCTGCTGCCCAGACAGGAATGCAGTGGCGCTATGACAGCTCACTACAGCCTCAACCTCCCAGGCTCAGGTAATCCTCCCATGTCAGCCTCCCATGTCCTAGCCTGTAGCTCGGACTACAGACATACCACCAGGCTTGGCTAATTTTTTTGGTATTTTTTGTACAGGCAGAGTTTTGTCATGTTGCCCAGGCTGGTCTTGAACTCCTGGGCTCAAGCAATCCACCAGCCTTGGCCTTCCAAAGTGCTGGGATTACAGGTGTAAGCCACCGTGCCCGGCAATTTCAGCTTCTATAGCAAAGGTAAATGCCCAATATTTACACTAATCTTATTTGGCAAATAGGCAACATACTGCAGGGCCATCTGCGCATGGCTGGGAGGAAGGAGGGCTGATTTATTTAGCAGCTGCTTAGTACTGTATTTTCAGTTAACACACCTCCAGAAAGGGACATACTGCCTTTTCCCTAATTAGATACCACTCCAGGTGAATGCCCACAGAAATCCACGCAATGACATCCTGTAATTCTTTACCAACTGTGAGATCGTAAGTTAATTAGGCTCTTGGGAAAAATTATTAGAAGTATAATTAAAAGCAGAGTAACATTATTAGTAAAGCACAGTCTGAAAGGCACCCACTTTAGATTCAGTGATATATAAGAAACCCACCCCCCAAACCACACCGGTCTCCAATAGGTACCCTCCTCTGGAGTGTCCTTCAGTTGTTCAGAAAACAATGCTACAGCATCATCTACTGAAGTAGCATTTCCTCAAATGTCACGTTGTACAACCTGATCTTGGAAGTTTTCAGACAAGCCTTTACTGGTTGAAATCTAGCGTATTTTGCACTTTGAACCTTCCTTCGTTTTACAAATCCTGGTAAAAGTGTGCTGAAATCTAGGCCTTTCTCAGTTTGCTGACCCAGTCAAGGCCCCATTTTTTGGGTCTGCTCTTCAACCCTGTGCAACCCAAGGAGCTGGGGCACCTGCACAGTCCCCCAGTCCCTCCTTTGTTCACCCCCTGGTAGTGTCCCGAGAACTGCTGCGCTGCAATTCTTGCTTCTATTACCTGGACCACGCCATGCCTCAGGTGAAGAACTCTGTCCCATTCATTTTCTAATCCCAGTGTTGAGCTCAGTAACCATCAAATAGAAATGAGGAACTTGATAAATATTTATTCAATTAAGAAAAAGTCCAGGGCCGGGCGTAGTGGCTTATGCCTATAATCCCAGCACTCTGGGAGGCCACGGTAGGCAGATCACTTGAGGTCAGGAGTTCAAGACTGGCCTGGCCAACAGAGTGAAACCCCATCTCTACTAAAAATACAAAAATTAGCTGGGCGTGGTGGCAGGTGCCTGTAATCCCAGCTACTCATGAGGCTGAGGAAGGAGAATTGCTTAAACCTGGGGGGCAGAGGTTGCAGTGAGCTGAGATCATGCCACTGCACTCCAACTCGGCAACAGAGTAAGACTCTGTCTCAAAAAGAAAGAGAAAAGAAAAGAGTCCTATCTAAGAAATATCCAGGGTCCTTAAGGTAATCCAAACCATGCCCCCACCCCAGTGCCAGTCCTGCCCAAAGACAGGCACGAGTTGAATAAGAGATCAGGGAGCCACCTTTGGTTTCCAGGACTAAAGAATGTGATCTCGGCCGGGCGCGGTGGCTCAAGCCTGTAATCCCAGCACTTTGGGAGGCCGAGACGGGTGGATCACGAGGCCAGGAGATCAAGACCATCCTGGCGAACACGGTGAAACCCCGTCTCTACTAAAAAATACAAAAAACTAGCCGGGCGAGGTGGCGGGCGCCTGTAGTCCCAGCTACTCGGGAGGCTGAGGCAGGAGAATGGCGTGAACCCGGGAGGTGGAGCTTGCAGTGAGCTGAGATCCGGCCACTGCACTCCAGCCTGGGCGGCAGAGCGAGACTCCGTCTCAAAAAAAAAAAAAAAGAATGTGATCTCTTCTCTAAAGCAGCCACTTTATACCAGCCAGAAATCATACTTCCCATTTCACTATGTCTTTGGGTGAAGGCATCAGGTCAGAGAGTCCCTAAAAGGCAGGCATGTGGCTGCAACCAGTCTCAATGTGTGCACCTGACTTCTGAGACATGTACAAATTAAGCTCTATTTTTCCCAGAGGATGTTTCGGTTCTTTTCTAATAGCTCTAAAAAGGGGCTCCCTCTGTTGATTTCTGTGCACAGGTCAAGGTAATCAAAGTTCATTTAAAACAAGTGGAAATAATGTAAGTCAACACTAGGGGACACCCTCGCCACAGGGAAAAGCCTGGAACACATTTTGAAGAACGCAGAGGGCTGAAAATGAAAACTTCTTTCCCTTGGCGTCCTAAGGTTTTCAAAGAACTTCAAAAGAAGAAAAAAACCTGCCTGGAAACTACAAACAC
Source organism: Papio anubis (assembly GCF_008728515.1). NCBI lineage: Eukaryota > Metazoa > Chordata > Mammalia > Primates > Cercopithecidae > Papio > Papio anubis. Next base: position 100,547,343 of record NC_044988.1, on the reverse strand, counting down.
TATTCATTAGTGGAGAGGTAAAGTCCCAGTTAACAAGAAAGACCAGACTATCTGAGCTGGTAAAAATCGAGTTTCCTGGACGCCTTTCTAGCGGGGGCACTTCCACCTCTGCCTGCAGGAGTCTCGGCAGCTGCAGAATTGGAACCCACTGGGGATGCCCAGGGCACCTGCCTTCCAAATCAGCCAACAAAAATCCACAGAAGAGTCAAATGCATTTTGGTTAAATCTTTCAAAACTCAGAGATCTTTTTTTCCTCCTTAACTCTCAGTAGGAAGTGATCTCCATGCCACACGAACAGCATGGAAATCCACGGCTTTAAAAGAGTCTTGCCATAGAATGAGAAAACTTCTCCAAATGACTAATCTTTTTACACCAAAACCCCTCCGCGCTTGTCAGCTCTCACTATATGTGGAAACACACTCGGACTATGAGAATGATTCCACTCCTACAAAGACACAAGGACGATGTAAGACGGAAAAGTCATTTCTGTGGCACCAATGAAGCGCTCGGACGGGAGGTAGGCTTCCAGGCAGATGCATCGCCTAATGCCAGTAGACACCTTGCCCCCGCCAAGTACCCTGGGTGGCCCCGGCGGCCCCAGCCTACCTTCAAGGTCTTCACGGCCACCGTCAGGCTGTATTTCTTCCACACACCCTCGTATACCTCCCCGTACTGGCCCCCGCCCAGCTTGTGCTTCATGGTGATGTCCGTGCGTTCCATCTCCCACTTGTCGTAGTTGGGGGACACACCGTAGACGGTGGGCTTGTTGCGCTTGGGGGCTGGATAATGGAGCGTGGTGATGAGCCCGTCGGCCACTGTCGAATGATGATGAACCAACTCGGCCAGGGTGTTGAAGCGGCTCTCGGAGGAGACGTAGAGCTGAAGGAAACAGGGAACAGCCTTCAGCCCACAGAGACAAGCAAGCTCAAAGAGCTCACGTGAGCCAGTTTGGCTAAGCCTTAATTTACTGCACAGCAAAACCTCACATAAGCAGCTCTCCACACAGGACAGAGTGTTTAGAAGACCACTGCTGCTGTCTTTCTCTATGAGTGCTCTAAGTTACTTGCTCAAGCAGAAAGGCACAATAAAGGGCCTCAGGGCCTCTGTACCTGCTGCTGCTCCCTCTGCCTGAAATCTCCCAACCCCTCATCTTCCATGCCCAGTTCTTGCTTCCCGTTCCAAGGCCAGTTTTAATGTCCGTGAAGTCTTCCCCAACCATCCAATCTAAAGTCATCATGCGGCACAGGTCATCCTACCACCTGTCTTACTTCTCAGCAATGGACCCACCACTAGCTCATAATTTCCTGTTTATCTGCTTAATTACTGTCTGTCTCCACCTAATAGCATGGAAGCTTCATGAAAGCAGAGCCTTAAGTTGTTTTCATTCCAATGTTGAGTACAGGAAATCAACATGTAGTAAGTACTCAATAAACAACTGTTGATTAAATTAACACACAGTAGAACTTGGTGGGTAGTTGCTGGTAGGAAAAGCAAAGAATTTATTTAATTTATAATTTAAAAGGGATAAACCTAGAATGAAATAGTGATCAGAAGATGAAAACCACTAAACACATCCAACACGAGGAAGCAAAAGGAAGGATTTACAACACATGAGCATTCAGTCCCTGTGTGAGAGCCACAGCAGGTGAGGACCTAGGGTCAAACCCTCCATGTAGAGTTTGCATCTGGACACAACAGAGATGGAGAGGAAGGAGAAGGAGCAGGCTGGCAGAAAGCAACAATGCAGGGGGTGCCAGCTACCTGTTTTCTTCTCTTTTCATTGGTGTGGTAAGGGAATACTTCCTTACCAAAAACAATTCCACATGAAAATCCACATAAAACATCTGGACTCCAGACACATAACTGAATCTACTGGCTTGCTCAGGGCAGCCACCCTTCACTGAAGGTGAAGAAGACTTAAAATCACGACTAGGCGTTCAGAAGACTTGCCCAAACTGCAAAGACGTGGGAAGAAGGAACAGATTTGGGACAGTGGTAATGCTTAGGACGTGAGGGAGAAAAGGGAACAGGATCAGGCTTCAGCTGTAACTGTAATATCTTTTTTTTTTTTTTTGGAAATGGAGTCTCGCCGTGTAGCCCAGGCTAGAATGCAATGGCACGATCTCGGCCCACTGCAACCTCTGCCTCCCGGGTTCAAGCGATTCTCCTGCCTCAGCCTCCTGAGTAGCTGGGACGGCAGATGCCCACCACCAAGCCCAGCTAATTTTTTGTAATTTTAGTAGAGACAGGGTTTCGCAGTGTTAGCCAGGATGGTCTCAATCTCCTGACCTCGTGATCTGCCTGCCTCGACCTCCCAAAGTGCTGGGATTACAGGCGTGAGCCAGTGCGCCCGACTACAACTGTAGTATCTTATTACTTAAAAAAAAAGAAAAGGGAAGAAAAAGCCTGAAATATACGCAGCAAGGCCAAGGCCTTTGGCTGTGGGTTATGTCAGGCACCGTTACTGTATGTCTGTAATAGTAAATAAGAAAAATGTTTTTAAAAGAAGGTAGCAAAGAAATATGCAAATTAGTCCCACTGACAACCCTCAAGAAGGTAAAAAGGATTTGTCAATAGGAAGGTTTCTCTTTCTTTTGTTTTGCTTGGGGAGATAACACAAATGAATTCCAAAAACTTAGGCAAGCCACAGGCACACACTTTGGGGTTACAATCTTTTGGTAACAATCTTACTAAAATAAAATTCTGAGAAACGCAAAACTTGTCCAGAAAGACAAGGAACTTGCTCCTAGTGTAAGGACTGTGGCCTGGGGACACTGGCTTATCCCTCTGCAAGACAGGGCCTCTGAATGGCAAGACTTTATAGGACATGGCGGCCCCACTTTTATTCTTGAGAGCACGGAAGAGAAGAAGCCTCTGAGTGAACTGCTCTAGGGACAGACCATGAGTCACGCTCAGACCCGCGAACGTGCGCATAGGAATGCATCGGGGAGCGGAAGTCGGCACTGCTGAGGGCTGCCGTTAGCTTCATACTCACACAGCGACATACTCACTGTCTTCAGTATTAGTCACCAACACAAGTGCTGTACACAAAGAAAATGGAGCGGGACTTGGGGTCAGCTCCCAATCCCTGACCCTCTGGAAGAGTCTGTCAGCTGTCCAGTTACTTCACTGCAGGTGGCAAGTGCTCCAACCCCTGTTCTCAGGTTAGCTCCGCTGATGGTGTGCTCCCTACCAACGAGTCTAGAGAAGCGAGAAAAGCCATTCCAAGACATTCCTGGAATCAGAGCACCACTCCCACCTTGGAAATCACTGGCACAGTACAGGGTCAAAGAGCCCGTGTGGCCTGCTGGGCTCCAGGGCAGGGCACCTGGGAGCAAGTCTCATTATCCTCCTCTCCCGTCGGAGCAGGAAGCACAGGCCTCAAAGGAGTGCTCCCCAACTGGCGGATCTGGTTCCTTCACTCCAGCGTGGAATGCTAATGGCTCCCCTAAGTCCTAGTTTATGCAGAGTTTCTTGGGCTCATTTGATTCCCCCATTGGCTACTGTGTTAGAGATTTCAGTTACAGGAGGTTTCACTGAATGGCCCAACTTTATCCTTTTCAATAATTAAATTTACAGACCTTGTGACTTAGTTCATTTTTCAACATAAAACTTACATACTGATACTTCCTAAATATTAAAACCATTCTCCCTCAAAGGCACTGCATATTCGGTTCACAGCCATCTTCCCTGTGTCCCACTAACAGTCAAGGCTGGTGCTTGCTCCTGATTAGTTCTAGGTTTTGAGCAGCATTTGTTGGGGAACTGTGTGATCATCAGGAATTCATGGCATGTTCAGGGAAGAAAGTAAAGTCAGTGTCATGAATGCCATGTCATTATGCTATGCATCTGGTTCCGTTAACACTCAGGTGCTCAGCCAGGGCTGCTGCCTCTTCCTAATCATGCATGAACGTGAAGGATAGGACTTGTCAAAGAAACTCTTAGAAACAGTGTTTTGCTGGGAGCAGTGGCTCATACCTGTAATCCCAGCACTTTGGGAGGCCAAGGCGGGCAGATCACGAGGTCAGGTGTTCAAAACCAGCCTGGCCGACATGGTGAAACCCCATCTCTACTAAAAAAGCCGGGCATGGTCGTGGGCACCTGTAGTCTCAGCTACTTGAGAGGCTGAGGCAGGAGAATCACTTGAACCTGGGAGGCAGAGGTTGCAGTGAGTCAAGATCATGCCACTATACTCCAGCCTGGGTGACAGAGTGAGGCTCTGTCTCAAAAAAAAAAAAAAAAAGAAACAGTGTTTCTTCTGACAGCCATACTGACAGGCTAACAGAGCTTAGACTGTGCAACCTTTGGCTGCCTTGGGCCCAGGAGAACCACCTCAGACATACTGTTTACAGGTTGCTCAGCCAGGAAGCAAGTTCCCTCGAGAGCTGCTCAGACACCAGCAGGAAGGCAAGCCTTGCAGTACAAAAGAACGGTCCAAAGCTCCTTCACTGGAATAGGTGAGCCATGTGCTCAGCTTTTCACCAGGAGGCCTATGCCTGCTGAGCCACTGTCAGGGAGGGTAAACCTTAAACATCCAAGAGGCTGGTCCCTTCCTGCCACTCGGCTGAAGCTTAGGGCCCTGGATCTGTCACTTCAGCAGACCATGAAAACAAATGTCAACTGGGCAAATGTCTTTCAAGAAAAGGAAAGACTCTATTAAGGACTAGAAGGAATTGAGGAACGTGACAGGGGCATCTCACACAAGTCAATGAGGTGTGGACAAAAACATTCAGAACTAAGAACTTTAGGCAGGAGGTGGTGAAGAAAAATCAATCTTCAATTCTGCTATGTCGACGGAGGGTTACAACTTTGGGAAAGTATCAGAAAAATGACAATCAAATCCCAGGGTATCCAAAGAGTTTTGAGACTGTCAAGGCTCCTAGGAAATGGCAATGGCTCAGTTTAGTATTGGCCCCTTCAAGAGTCCAGCTCATAACTCCCAGTCCCCAACTCTGAGCCCCGAGCTGGTGGTCCTGGGCTGACTGATGAGCCACAAGGGCTGCTGAAAAGCTCAGAACATGAGGAGAGAGGCAAATAAGAGCCAATAAGGAGGAAGCAGAAAGAAACCCTTGGGGGCCTTATAGAAGAATCTTCTAAATTCAGTTGTTTTCTGAAGATGAACTAACTTAAAAATAAGAACCAAACTTACTCAACCCCAGTCTATTCCTCCTATCAGTCTTAACTTTTCCCCTTAGAAATCCAAAAAGGATTGCATCAAAGTTCTGCTATGTGAGCAGCATTTTTCAGCGGCGAGCCACGTGGTCACACACATAGCTGTGGGAGCTCCCTCTAATGATGTTCACTCATTCCAGCGATACGATCCCACCCAGCACACGCTCCTCGAGTGCGGCCCTCACAGGAAGGAACCTCTGCAGAAGGTCTGCTGGATGACACTGTGGGCTCAGAAGTCCCCAGGTGCCCAAACAGCTGATAGGAGAGTCTTTGCCGGAGGGGGAGGGAGGAGGCAAGACGCCAAGGAAAGTGTAATGTGTTGCCCAGTGGCGGACACTGCCTAGTCAGATGAGCTCCCTGTGCTCTACCTGGGATGAAACAAACCCACCTGGCACATACTAGCTTTTAGACAGAGGCCTCTTAGGCAGATTCTCCTTCTTTGGATGAATCTCAAATTCTGCAAATCACGTATCCCATATGCAAGTCTTTCCTTGCCCCTTTGAACAGTATTTTATAACAACCCCTAGCTAATGAGCTGTCACACTAGATCATGCCTGCCTGCATCTGTTCCAAGGTTGCTGATTAAACAGCTCTAGGGAAAAGAAACCATTATCCCGTTCAGTGCAAACCTCAAGTGATTATCTTGGTGCAGCATGACTTGCCTTGGATAGATAGCACAGATGCGAAGCAAGCTGTCTGCTGCAGAAAATCACCTCCTATAGGTGGTGCACCCTGGTGTTCAGATTCACTAGAAAGGTACCCTTGTGGTCTGAAGGCTCTTTCAAAGGGCGCAATGCCCTGAAGTACATCCCTCAGAATGGAAGGACATAGCTCCACCTCCGGGATAAGAACAATAACCCAAAAAGCAAGCTGACAGGCCCATGTCTAGTCACACATGGACAACAGGCTCTGTTCTCCGACATACACACTGCGGTGTTGGTACTAAAGAATTCTGCAGTGGTGGAAAGCATCAGATATGGGCAACAGGACTTCAGCCAGAAGACTTTGGGATGTGAAGAAAAATAAGAAAATTTAAAAAGGAAGTATATGTACATTCATATGGTACAAGTGAATGTGTGATGACAGCCAAAAAAAAAAAAAAAGTTAAAAAGCTAAGTGGGGACTAGCCTATCAGATACCACAACACAGTATAAAGCTACAGCAATTACAAGTTTGGTACTGGCATACAGATAGACAGACCAATGGAAGAGAACAGAGAGGTCAACAGGCCTAGATACACATATACACTTGGTATATTTCCAACATGTAGGAGAAAGATGAATTTATTAAATGGCATAAAGATGACTCAAAATATGCCACATGCATATTCAACATAATGAGATGCCAGTCTTTGCCAGTCAGAGTGACAAAGATGTTTTTACATATCTAATAATAAACTGTTGGTGTGGGTTAAGGGGAAACAAGCCCTTTTGTGGATTGTTCGTGGGAGAACAAATTTGTACAATTTCTATAGAGGGTGACTTGGCAATGCACATAACCTTCAATCAGTTCTAGCGACTTATCTACATACACTTACACCACACACAAAGAAGCACGCGCAGCACATTTTCAAACCAGGCCGTGGGCCGCTAGTCAGTCTATGAAATAAATTTAGTGGATTACAACTAGAATTTTTTAAAAAATGAAACAGAATGAAATACAAAACAGAATGAAATACAAAATCAGAGTGCATTACACACAGTAAGGTGGGTAAGACTTTATGAAACTTTTGTTATATTTTGAGGGCTGGGTGGTGATGTAAAATGAGTTTTTCTTATAGCAGACCCAGATTTTTAAAAAGGTTTGAAAGCCACCTCATATCAGCATTATTTATAATAACTAAAGATTGGAAGCAACCTAAAAGTCAACCAGCAGGGGACTACTGAAATAAGTGACAGTCCATCCACGGTACATAGTCACTGGTAAGATGAGGCAGCTCTAAACTTGTTGCCATAAAACAATCTCGAAGGTGTATTATCACACGGGAGAAGCACGATGCAGAACAGCCTGGAGCATGCATCATTTGTGTGCCTTTTTGAATATAAACATCCATATAAACATCTATATACCATCCATCTATGTCCAGGTAACTCTGGAAGGAACTAGTAACAGTGCTTGCCTCTGTGCAGGAAAAGTGAATTAAGAGACGACCTTTTTTTTTTTTTTTTGAGACGGAGTCTCGCTCTGTTGCCCAGGCTGGAGTGCAGTGGCCGGATCTCAGCTCACTGCAAGCTCCGCCTCCCGGGTTTACGCCATTCTCCTGCCTCAGCCTCCCGAGCAGCTGGGACTACAGGGGCCCGCCACTTCGCCCGGCTAGTTTTTTTGTATTTTTTTAGTAGACACGAGGTTTCACCGTGTTAGCCAGGATGGTCTCGATCTCCTGACCTCGTGATCCGCCCGTCTCGGCCTCCCAAAGTGCTGGGATTACAGGCTTGAGCCACCATGCCCGGCAGACGACTACTTTTTACTGTAATTCATCTTGTTCTTTTGAATTTTTGTAACCACATGCATGCATTACATACTATTAAAAAAAAAAAAACAGACTGGGCGCAGTGGCTCATGCCTGTAATCCCAGCATTTTGGGAGGCCAAGGAGGGCAGACTGCTTGAGCTCAAGAGTTTGAGACTAACCTGGGCAACATGGCGAGACCCTGTCTCTACTGAACATACAAAAACAGCTGGGCACGGTGGCTCATGCCTGTAATCTCAGTACTCTGGGATGCTGAGGCAGGTGGATCACCTGAGGTCAGGAGTTCGAGACCAGCCTGACCAACATGGTGAAACCCTGTCTCTACTAAAAATACAAAATTATCTAGGCGTGGTGGCATATGCCTGTAATCCCAGCTATTTAGGAGGCTGAGGCAGGAGAAGTGCCTGAACCCGGGAGGCAGAGGTTGCAGTGAGCCGAGATCGCACCATTGCACTCCAGCCTGGGCAATGAGAGCGAAAATGCCATCTCAAAACAAACAAACAAACAACAGCTGGGTGTGGTGGTGTGTGCCTGTGGTCCCAACTACTGAGGAGGCCAAGGTGGGAGGATCACTTGAGCACGGGAAGCAGAGGTTGCAGCGAGCCAAGTTGCACCACTGTACTCCAGCCTGGGTGACAGAGTAAGACTCTATCTCAAAAAAAAAAAAAAAAAACACAACGAAAAACAAACATACACCATCCGGACCACACCAATCCACCTATCTACACTGTACCTCAACTACAGCCTGGTGCAATAGAGCAGACTGTGGGGATCCAAGCCTATTCCATCAATGTCTCACTACATTGGTATCAGCAAGATCTCTTTATGCCTCCCTTTCTGCAAAGATGCAGGTATTACAGCAATACCTCAGTCAACGTTAACTCCTCCCTTCTCTTTATGGACTCTGAAGGACTATTTATATGAAGACCACAAAATCACATATGCCACCTCCCTTACAACAATATGCTTTGGGTTTGGTAAGCTGTGGGTCTGATCCTGGTTTTCACTGAAAACTGCATGTGTATATGCACGTACGTCCACACACCTCTCCATGAATGTGTTCATCTGAGGAAGAAGCCCACATGCCAGGCTTCTGTGGGGGAGGGGATATTAAAGTGGTCTTTCGCTCTGGGAAAGCTAACCTATTATTTGAATTTTTCTAATTGAGGATGATTACTATCATTATAAAATATATCTTTTTTTTAAGGAAGAATCTTATTGTAAAAAGTGTGTCCAAAACCCAACAGATATTCCTCCTATTTTAAGTAACTTGCTAACAACAAAACTCTAGCAAGACAATAAGGGAATCATACTGGGCCCAGGAACTTGTAGTATCACAGAACCAATCCTCAATAAAGGGTCTTCATAAGGCTAACAGAATGACTCCTACTGTTTACTTGAAAGATTCTTTAAACATCTTCCTGGTTGAGCTTTCCTGCAATAATTTATCAATCCGACACCAGGACCTCTGGGTTCCCCTGCCCCGGGCCCACCAGCCCCCCTGCCAAGGGTCCCCTACCTTGCCATCAGAAGCAGTGTTGATCCTGTAATGGTACACCCTCCCTTCGTATCTCAGCGAGATGGACCTCTGGCCAGGACTGCTCTCACTCTCCCGCACCAAGAAGCTGCCATTGATCCCGCTGCTCAGCAGATACTCAGCGGCATTGCGGGACACAGGCCCATGGTACCAGGAGTGTTTCTCCAGACTGTTGACTGGCGTGATGTAGTTGCTTGGGACCCAGCCTTGGCCATTTTTGGTTTGGGCTTCACACCATTCCCCATTGTGATTATAGCCTAAGACCCGGAGCTTTTCACCTTAGAAGAAAGGAACCAAATCAGAAATATCAGCTCTGGAAACCAGCTTCATTCTTTTTCATTGATTCTTGTGTAACTACTAAAGATTTCCAAAGTCCTAAATACCAATTTCATTTTAACAAGTCTACTTAAAGACATGCATTTATAAGTGTATGAGAATACACATTTATATCTGAAGCTTCCTGTTTGTACGGAACAGATAGGTAAGTATATATAGCCTCAGTTTTTATAATCAATTATGTTTATTCAAGTGCTCTGTTCCTAATATAAGACAACATTTTAGGGAAATAATGCTTTTTCTTAGGGAAAAATTGCATTCAGTATTTTGTTCAGCTGTCCTTTTCAGTATAAAACATAGGGCAAGTTCTGTTTTTGCTCAGGGCTATTGTACAAGAACTCCTCTAAGGAGAGGCGACTCCCTTAGAAACATGCAGTTGTTGTTTTGGATATCCCTGAATTCCAGATTTCAAAGCCGCTCCTTCAATGAGCAAAGGGTGGCAGGTCAAGCTGCAATTCCCAGATCTCTGTTTCCTGCAGCCACCACTAGCTGTCCACAACCCTTTTACCTTTAGTTATGCTTAGAGTGTTATCTCCACTGGCCACAAAATCATACAGTGCAACGAAAAGGTTGGGGTCATTTTCACTGGGTCCAGCGAGAAGGTTTTCCTTGGAGTTCCAACGAGCGGCTTCACTCAGACCCTGAGGCTCAAAGTCAGATGCTACTGGCCGCTGAAGGGCTTCTGGAAGAGAAAGGGGGGAACATAAAAAAGAAAAAGCAAGAGCAAATCGGGAGAAAAAATTAGTTTTATTTTCAGAAGCAAAAATATTTATGTTTCCAACATTATACATCCCTAATTTATTTCATTTATTAACATCTATACATACTATTATTATTAAGGTGGTTTTAAAAAAACTCTTCCTTTACTAAATCTTGTGGAAAACATTAAGTATTTTCATTCCGAGGCGGTAATTATTGTTCCCCAATAGTTTGAGCTTTTAAAATTCATTGATTCAATATAAGTTTAGTCAAATTAAAACAGTCTATCCACATATGCGTTCCCCTTTGCTTAAAATACGCAGTGAAAGTTTCTTGTTTTAGCTGGGCACGGTGGCTCACGCCTGTAATCCCAGCACTTTGGGAGGCCAAGGTGGGCGGGATCACCTGAGGTCAGAAGTTTGAGACCAACTTGACCAACATGGTGAAACCCCGTCTTCATTAGCCATACAAAAATTAGCTGGGCATGGTGGCGCGTGCCTATAGTCCCAGCTACCCGTGAGGCTGAGGAAGGAGAATCGCTTGAACCCAGGAGGTGGAGGTTGCAGTGAGCAGAGATTGCGCCACTGCACTCCAGCCTGGGTAACGAGAAAGTCCGTCTTAAAATAAAAAGAAAGAAAGAAAAAAAAAAAAGAGGCCAGGCGTGGTGGCTCACGCCTGTCATCCCAGCACTTTGGGAGGCCAAGGTGGGCGGATCATGAGGTCAGGAGATCCAACATGATGAAACCCCGTCTTTACTAAAAATACAAAAATTAGCCGGGCATGGTGGCAGGTGCCTGTAGTCCCAGCTACTTGGGAGGCTGAGGCAGGAGAACTGCTCGAACCCGGGAGGCGGAGGTTGCAGTGAGCTGAGATCGCGCCACTGCACTCCAGCCTGGGCGACAGAGTGAGACTCCATCTCAAAAAAAGAAAAAAAGAAAAAAAGAAAAAATAAATAAATAAGAAAAATCAAATTGTGCAGAAGGGCTTAATATGAAAGATAAATACTTTCTATCCCAGTCCTCTCTGCTCCCAGAGGCAGAGCTGTTTTTTTGGTGATCACCCCCACCTCTCTTAAGTATCAGCTGGAGCCCTATTCTCAGCAACAGACACACACCTTCACTGCTTGTTCTTCCAGCTAGGACAGTGTTTCTGAAGGACTTACTTCACAAGACAAGGCTATTAACATCCTACCCATCCTTCCAGCTTTCTTGCCCCCACGGCCACCCTCAAATATGATCTTCTGTACATTTTTTTTTTACCTTGTGCAAATTATTATTACAGAATAGAAAAAACTGTTACTAAACTCTTCCATGTTTTGTCTGAAACAGATTCTAAAAGTTGGAAACCAATCAACAGCTCTTAAATTAGAAAATGTGTGAATACTATTCATTACAGGGTCAAATAGGTTATTATTTGTTTCTGAAGTTTCTTCTAGTCTTTTTTATTTTTAACAGGGCTGAAACTCTCCAGAATTTTTTTGTGCTAAAGACAAAGTGTAGACGGGTTCTTGCAAACCAGCAAATCAAATCACCTAAAGTAGATCTTAACAGTTTAAGAACATTGTGGAGTGAAATCCAAATTACTCATTTAAGGAGCTACAATTTAAAAATCACTAACTGGGCCGGGTACGGTGGCTCACGCGTTCGAAACCAACATGGGTAACATGGTGAAATCCCGTCGCTACTAAAATAGAAAAAACTAGCCAGGCATGGCGGCAGGTGCCTGTAGTCCCAGCTACTCAGGAGGCTGAGGCAGGAGAATCGCTTGAGGAGGCAGAGGTTGCAGTGAGCTGAGATCTCATCTCTGCACTCTAGCCTACAGACAGAGTGAGACTTCGTCTCTAGCTGGGAGACAGAGTAAGACTCCATCTCAATAAATAAATAAATAAATAAAACAAAAATCATTAACTGAAGTAAACTGTCAGGAACTGTTTCTCTGAAAGAGTAAATCCCAAATAATGTCATTATGATGTTTAGTAATTTTTATGATCTTAAATAGAGAGGCCCGGCGTGGTGGTTCAGGCCTGTAATCCCAGCACTTTGGGAGGCTACGGTGGGCAGATTACCTGAGGTCAGGAGCTCGAGACAAGCCTGGCCAACATGGCGAAAACCCATCTCTACTAAAAATACAAAAATTAGCCAGGCAAAAATACAAAAATTAGTGGTGGGTGCCTGTAATCCCAGGTACTCAGGAGACTGAGGCAGGAGAATTGCTTGAACCGGGGAGGTGAGGCTGCAGTGAGCTGAGATTGCACCACTGCACTCCAGCCTGGGCAATGGAGTAAGACTCCGTCTCAAAAAAAAAAAAAAAAAAAAGAAAGAAAAGAAAAAGAGGAACACTATAATTTGAAAAGAACTTAAGGATCTACCAGATGCTTGAGCCAAACACAAATGGTAACAAAATTATGTTTTAGTTTTCCTTCTCTATGGATTTAGAGGATCCTCACACATTCTTTCCTGGGTAATAAATAACACCATCTCAGGGGTGGGCCTGATTCTGAATTCTCTTAAAAAAAAAAAGGACCCACCTGAGAGACTAGCCTAAACTTCTGGAAATATGACCAGAGAACTTTCAGAAATGGATGTGCTCTAAAATATCTCTTTGGGATAAACCAACAGAACATAAATCATAAAGGTCTTCAAGTCTAGCTTCTGTACTACTAACTGAAGTCAACCTTCAGGAACTGTTTCTCTGAAAGGATAAGTCCCAAAATTACATTATTATAACAGTTGGTAATTTTTCTGAATGGTGGGGGCAAAGATAATTTCAAGCAACAGTCTTGCAATACTGCCATCTCCTAGAGTGTGGAAGAAGCTTAGTCATACGTTAGGTTCCCTTTGTCGAGTATTTACATTGGCTCTAAAAGTACACCTAGCGCCATCACTATTAGGGATTATCAATTTTATTAAAATATGTGATCTCCGAGGTCAGGAGATCGAGACCATCCTGGCTAACACAGTGAAACCCTGTCTCTACTAAAAATACAAAAAAATCAGTCAAGCATGAAGGCAGGCACCTGTAGTCCCAGCTACTTGGGAGGCTGAGGCAGAATGGCGTGAACCCAGGAGGCGGAGCTTGCAGTGAGCCGAGATCGCACCACTGCACTCCAGCCTGGGTGACACAGCGAGACTCCGTCTCCAAAAAAAAAAAAAAAGTGATCCCCCACCCCCATCTAGTTTACGCTGGTTTGGTAGTCTTGACTGTAGGGCTAAAGGCTGGTTTGGCAGTCTTGACTGTAGGGCTAAAGACTGTCCTTTGAAATGTAGGTATGTGGGGCTGGGCGTGGTGGCTCATGCCTGTTATCCCAGCACTTTGGGAGGCCAAGGCAGACAGATCACCTGAGGCCAGGAGTTTGAGACCAGGCTGGCCAACATAGCAAAACCCTGTCTCTACCAAAAATACAAAAATTAGCTGGGTGTGGTGGTACACACCTATAGCCCCAACTACTCAGGATGTTGAGGCACGAGAATCACTTGAACACAGGAGGCAGAGGTTATAGTAAGCTGAGATCATGCCACTTGCACTCCAGCCTGGGCAACAGAGTGAGGCTCTGTTTCAAAAAATAAACAAACAGAATGAAATGTGGACATGTGATTAGAGCTTGATGTTTTCTTTTTTTTTTTGAGACGGAGTCTCACTCTGCCGCCTGGGCTGGAGTGCAGTGGCAGGATCTCGGCTCACTGCAAGCTCCACCTCCCGGGTTCACGCCATTCTCCTGCCTCAGCCTCCTGAGTAGCTGGGACTACAGGCGCCCGCCACCTCGCCCGGCTAGTTTTTTGTATTTTTTTTAAGTAGAGACGGGGTTTCACCATGTTAGCCAGGATGGTCTCGATCTCCTGACCTCGTGATCCGCCTGCCTCGGCCTCCCAAAGTGCTGGGATTACAGGCTTGAGCCACCGTGCCCGGCCGATGTTTTCTTCTGTAAGTCCTCCCTATAATGAATGTATCATCTCACTTCCAGCTTCAATTTCCTACAGATGGAGGGAGAACTTAGAGCCATTCACTATGCATTCCCACTGTCGAAGCTTTCTAGATTTCTGTAATCCATTCCAATCATTTACAGTTGTCTTACACCTAATTCTGTAGTAATTTTTAGAAGTTATCTTCCTGGCCGAGCGCGGTGGCTCACGCCTGTAATCCCAGCACTTTGGGAGGCCGAGACAGGCGGATCACGAGGTCTGGAGATCGAGACCATCCTGGATAACACAGTGAAACCCCGTCTCTACTAAAAATACAAAAAATTAGCCAGGCATGGAGGCGGGCGCCTGTAGTCCCAGCTACTTGGGAGGCTGAGGCAGGAGAATGGCGTGAACCCGGGAGACGGAGCTTGCAGTGAGCTGAGATTGCACCACTGCACTCCAGCCTGGGCGACAGAGTGAGGCTCCGTCTCAACAGAAAAAAAAAAAAAAGTTATCTTCCTCTACTGAGTCTTTCTAAAGCATACATCTTAATTTTCCTAGAAACAATTCCCTTTTCGCCCTTGCATTTCATTGGTTTCATATTAACCAAGTAATTACAACAACAGATATATCTGAAAGAAACAGGCTTGGAAACAAACACGACTGGCTCTTGTGGACATGTGCAGCAGCAGACAGTGGTAGTGTGGCTACCCCACGGCACATGGGAACTATGGAGGCATGTTTTATAAGGAAGTGAAGAGTGCTGGTCAATTTCGCAGGTCAGTCAAGTGGAAGCCAGTTAAGAGCTTCCACCGTCATTATATTAGAAAAACTGTCAGGCAGAGCATTATTGACACACAAGGACCTTACATACCAACAAGAAAAAGCAAAATCCCTCCATTATGGAAAAAATGGGCAAAGCCATGAACCAGCAATTCACAAAAAATTTACATTAGCATTAAAGGTCAGGCACGACGGCTCACACCTGTAATCCTAGCACTTTGGGAGGCCAAGACCGGCAATCACTTGAGCTTAGGAGTTTGAGACTACCCTGGCCAATATGGTGAAACCCCGTCTCTAATAAAAATACAAAAATTAGCTGGGCATGGAGGCGCATGCCTGCAATCCAAGCTGCTAAGGAGCTGAAGCGGGAGAATCACCTGAACGTGGGAGGCGGAGGTTGCAGTGAGCCACGGTCACGGCACTGCACTCCGCCTGGGCAACAGACTGAGACACCATCTCAAAAAAAAAAAAAAAAAAAATTACCATTAAACATGGAAAGTGTGTGAACTCTTGATAATAATCAAGGAAATGCAAATTCCTTGCCAAATTTGCAGACACATCTTTTTGACACTGACGGCCAGTACGGGTAAGATTTCATAGAAACGGGCACTCTCATACAATGCTAGTAGTAGGTGTATAAATGGAGGGCAACTGGAATATGAACCAGAAGTCTATGAAGAATTTAATATCTGATTTTTTTTCTTACCTCTAGGAATTTATCCTAAGTGATCAACACAATGATTTCTATACACTAATTTTAAATAACAGCACAGAAAAGGGCAAGTACAAAATATCTATCAACACAGAATAAGTTTGTTTATGCTGTATCCATAAAATAGGATATATTTTAATAGCCACTCAAAATATTTTTGGAAAAAATATTCAAGTTTGAGAACACATTCACAATAATATATTAAGTGTTTATATTACAGTTCAGTATATAGGCAAGGTCCTAATTATGAAAAAATTGAAAGAAGACTAGGAGGAATTTCAAACTGTGAACAGTAGTAAACTCAGGGTGGTGGGATTTTAAGTGCTTTAAATTTTCTTTTTTCTTTTTTTTTTTTTTTCTTGAGACGGAGTCTCGCTCTTGTCACACTCAGGTTAGAGTGCAATGGCGCGATCTCTGCTCACTGCAACCTCCGCCTTCCAGGTTCAAGCAGTTCTCCTGCCTCAGCCTCCTGATTAGCTGGGATTACAGGCGCCCGCCACCACACTTGGCTACTTTTTTTGTATTTTTAGTAGAGATGGGGTTTCACCATGTTGGCCAGGCTGGTCTTGAACTTCTGACTTCAAGTGATAAGCCTGCCTCAGCCTCCCAAAGTGCTGGGATTATAGGCGTGAGCCACCGCGCCTAGCCTTAAATTTTCTTTATACTTTTCTATATTATGGTATATTTCTCACAATAAATGTGGATTGTTTTTATTACCAGAAAACAATGACATAGAAAAACTTTAATAGAAGCCAACTAAAGTTTGTTTGTTTGTTTGTTTGTTTTGAGTTGGAGTCTCACTCCATCGCCAAGGCTGGAGTGCAGTGGTGCGATCTCGGCTCACTGTAACCTCCGGCTCCCAGGTTTACACGATACTCCTGCCTCAGCCTCCTGAGTAGCTGGGATTACAGATGTGAGTCACTGCGCCTGGCTAATTTTTTTTTTTTTTGCATTTTTAGTAGAGACGGGGTTTTGCCATGCTGGTCAGGCTGGTCTTGAACTCCTGGCCTCAAGTGATGTACCCACCTCAGCCTCCCAAAGCGCTGGGATTACCGGCGTGAGCCACCGTGTCTGGCCCTAAACTTATATAATTGATAATGTAACATGAAAAAGCATGCTGGGGAGGGAGGCCTCCCTCAGGCTGTCCTGAAAAGGCACTTGTGTGCCTCCCTCTAGTGCGTCAACCTCGTGGCCATGAGCATACAACTTTGGCAGACCAGGCCCACACAGGAAATTAAACCAAAGTCATGAATACAGAAATGCTTTTCTTCTCGAATGCCATTTGACCTCTTCTATCAAACATTCTGACACATCTGGATTTGATCAAAGTTACATAATCGGGGAAGTGGCCTGGAAAACACCTGGAATAAGCAGAATGCAGATCCCCGCCCAGAGGTGGCCATCCACTTGAAGTGTGGGTTAAAGTGGGACGGTCCCAAACATGTCGACAGATGCTGGGAATGTTATGCAAGAGGATGAGGCCTTTGTTAGGAAGGAAAGGGCCTCCCACTGCTTTTTGATTCAACAGGACTTCAGGCGATCCAAGGCAGTCTCTCAACTTTCCTCTCCAGTTCTTGCTCTATTCCATAAATTAATGGCCAAAGCCCAAAGGGAAGTATTGCTCATGCATGCCTCTGGACCGAGACACTGAAGCGTAGCCACAGTCCAACACCAAAACCTTCCAGTCAATTCCCAATCCAGGCTGATGTCAAAATTGACTCACAATGTATAAATGCCAAGTTACTTGCTTCATTTCATAGTGAACTATGCTCGTCAACCTTAAAAATGATCACAGCTTACAAGGCCAAAGTTGCAGAAAGTACTTAAATCTTTCTTGCTTAAGACATGAACTTTCCACCGGTCCCTCTGTTAGGAAATGAGATCCCCTAAAGAAGCCCGAAGGCTTCATTCAAAAAAAGATGCCCCAAATAGTTCCCTTCTTCTGTTCTTCCAGAAGATCTTTTGGCTATTGTCTTGGGAAATAAATTTTAGCATCTGCTATTATTCTTACTTTTTTTAGTGAACATTTTCTGCAGCCTCCTTTCAGAGTCACACTTTAAATAGGTTTAAGATCTGGATCTTCAAAAGCGCCTCTCACTCCACTTAAAACCATATTGTTATTTTGTCATAATGTTAACAAAAAGTTTTCCACTCACCAACTAAACTCAGAAAAAGTCACTAATTAGCTAGCTGAGCACCAAGAACAGTGACATCTAAAAAATGCCTCAAACCTCTAAAAAGCTCTGGCTCTGGCTATGAGAGTATAAAATTATTTGGAAATTTTGTAAGAACCAGGCCACTGAATTCACTGGAACTGTGCATGATTAACTTGTTTAGACAGTATTCTAAGAAAATGGTTTGGGTCTTTAAAGTAGAATTAAACGATCGTCTTATATAAAAATAATCCTTTCTCAAGCTGTGAGTCACTGATAAAAAATGTTGACAGAAGATTCTCGGACATGGCCTATCTGGCCTAGACTCCAGGGGCTGCTGGTGCTACGCCGGACACTGGCCAACAGTCAGGGAAGGGAAATGCCCATGAACCCCAGCACCGGCTACTTCACAGCCCAAGGGGGGACTTGACCTCCAGGAAAAACATCCCCAGGAAGCTTCCCACCTTCCTGCTGGCACTTGTGCCCAACCTCATAGTTCCTACTAGAGTGCAAGGCGGCCAGCTATGGAGCATTCATTACTGTTCACACTGCAGGCTCTCCGGAAGGTTCTTGGAGACGGTTCAGTATTGGGGGGACAGGAGATGGAGCATGTCAGACGTGACAAACGTTCCCTTTAATTTTGCTCACATTCAATTATTTAAACTTGTGCTGCTTTATTCATATTTCCTTTGTGGGTCCTTCACTATTATCCTCCAGTTCAAGGAATCTCTGTAATTTAAAAATCTATAAAACAGATCCTTCTAAAAAGAGGCTTCGTGTTTTATTTCATACTCCGTTCCAATGGATGAGATCATGCTCAGACTATTCTCAAGTTATTTTATAACAGTCTCACACAACTTTTCAAAATATGAGCTTAGAGGAAAAGTATTACTTCCCACATTTTGAGCTTGATGAAAGTCATTTTATCTATTTCTACATGGTCCTTTATTTTGTAAATTTATACCTTCACCCAGAGAAGTTAAAATTATTAAAACACACACACACACACACACACACACACACACACAGACATACGTTTAACTGAACACAGCCTTTGCGTTATCTTCAGACCCCAAAACACTGTGTCAGCTGCTAGGGTGCAGGGAGAGGCAGGGCAGTGGTGGAAAGACGTAAAGAACCAGCAGTAGCGCCTGCTCCTCGTGGGAGAAACACAGCTCCTGAAAACTTACAGACTCAACAGCAAAAGTCTAATGGAAGGCCAGCGCTGTCCTGTGGATGAATTTTTTTTTTTTTTAATGGAGTTTCGCTCTTGTTGCCCAGGCTGGAATGCAATGGTGCGATCTCGGCTCACTGCAACCTCCCCCTCCCAGGTTCAAGCGATTCTCCTGCCTCAGCCTCCTGCGTAGCTGGGATTACAGCCGTCCACTACCATGCCGGGCTAATTTTTAGTATTTTTTAAAGTGGAGATGGGGTTTCACCATGTTGGCCAGGCTGGTCTCGAATCTGAGTCACCTCGGCCTCCCAAAGTGCTGGGATTATAGATGTGAGCCACGTGCCCAGCCCTGTGGATGAGTCTCTAAGTCCAAGAGCACAGACAGTGGGAGCCAGGAGTTGAGGGGGTGAGCTCACTGGGATGAGGAAGGGGACCCTGAACAAGACAGTGCCTCACAAGGGAAGGAGGATTCACCAGGGGCCCATGGCCAGCCTGCCACGCCAAGGCCACTAAGGTGGGGCTCCTTACTGTGTTGTGCTATGGACCCCTCTGGCAGCAGGCGATGCCTAGGGACTTCTCACAACGAATTTTTAAATGCACAAAATAAAATACGGAGAATTGCAAAGGAAAACAGTCTTCAAAAGACTTTTTGAAACAGTCCTCAAAATACTTTTAAAAACTTGTAATAATAATAAGCTCTTATTAATGTATTAAATAGTTGTGTCTTTGTTCGCACATTAAATAACAAGATCCAGTAGCAACTGTGTCATTTCAAAGTAGTGGTGCGAATAATAACCACAACTGTTACCTGATACGAAATACTGGTTTCTGGCCAGGTGTGGTGGCTCACTCCTATAATCCCAGCACTTTGGGAGGCTGAGGCGGGCAGATCACCTGAGGTCAGGAGTTCAAGACCAGTCTGGCCAACATGGTGAAACCCTGTCTCTACTAAAGATATAAAAATTAGC
This sequence comes from Papio anubis, assembly GCF_008728515.1. Taxonomy (NCBI): domain Eukaryota; kingdom Metazoa; phylum Chordata; class Mammalia; order Primates; family Cercopithecidae; genus Papio; species Papio anubis. Next base: position 100,527,441 of record NC_044988.1, on the reverse strand, counting down.
TGGGCATGGTGGCAGGCGCCTGTAATCCTAGCTACTCAGGAGGTCGAGGCAGGAGAATCGCTTCAACCTGGGAGGCAGAGGCTGAAGTGAGCTAAGATCATGCCACTGCACTCCAGTCTGAGTGGCAAGAGTGAAACTCGGTCCCCCGACCAAAAAAAAAGAAAAGAAAAGAAAAAAAGAAATACCTGGTTTCTACCAGAGACAGTCACAAGCACTGTAATATTACCGTGGTTTGTTACCTGTGTTCTTAAAAAACTGAAATGCTAAATTTTAGTAAGAGGTTAGTGAAATAAAGTTTTAATTTTTCCCATCAGAGGACATGGAGCCCTTGAATTCTATCCCAGACTCCCAGGGTCTTCCAGGTTAACAACTCTTGCACTAAGGAATTGGCTCAATAAAACCTTAGCATTCTCACAGGAAGAGCCTAAAAAGGAGACTGGGATAAATTAGTGAGAAGTCCAAATTATACAATTTTCTTTTAAAATAAATGCAGTTTTATTACTTTCCACTTATAGCCATTATAGGCAGTATATTAAATGAGTTTCTAGAGAAACCTCCTTTAAAAATAAAGTTATTTAAATTAGTCCAAGGTTTAAATATTTCCCCTGGAATCTTTTACATGACAATGTCTTAGCCAGACAATTTTTAAAAACCAAAATTCTCCATCCTAACTCCTATCCCTATCAACACTCCAAATCTTAACTTCTCTCTCTCTCTTTTTTTTTTTTTTTTTAAAGACAGAGTCTGGCTCTGTGGCTGGAGTGTGGTGATGCAATCTTGGCTCATTGCAACCTCCACCTCCCAGGTTCAAGTGAATCTCCTGCCTCAGCCTCCCGAGTAGATGGGACTGCAGGTGCGCACCACCATGCCCAGCTAATTTTTGTATTTTTAGTAGAGACGGGGTTTCACCATGTTGGCCAGGCTGGTCTTGAACTCCTGACCTCAAGCGATCTGCCTGCCTCGGCCTCAAATACTAACCTTTCTGAAGATACACAGTCCCTGTCCCTCTCCCTCAACCAGAAAGGGGGGGAAAAAATGTGTCACCTTCTAAGAATCTATGGTGAAAAAGTCTCCAATTACTGGAAGGGAGTATGAAGCCACTCATAGATAGAGATGCTACTATCTTCAAGGCCATTCTGAACACCTGCCATTCAAGCCCATGTCAGGACCGAGGCTGGAAGTCATCCTCTGTCAGTTCCCACCCTGCATCTTGGCACTTTTCCTCCTCAATCTCTCATCGCTTCTGTCCTTTCCATGTTCCACCACACCCTTGGCTGGGTCCCCCTTTGGCCATTCCACCTCCACTCCCTACTATCAGGGCCATCTTTCTCAAATGCAGACCTGACCAGGTCACTCTCTTGCTTCAAATCCCCTAGAGATGGCTGCCAGCTGAGAGGCAGAAGAGAGCGTGGGCTTGGGAGGTGGCTCTGTCTGCCAATGGTCAGCTACCACTTACTGGCAGTGTCATCGGGGGCAATGCTGGGATCATGATGTGCTTTGTAGGGTAGCTGGCAGCTTGTAGCTAACATGGGACATGTTTTTGAGGGCCTAGGCATGCACAGGCCCTCAAAAAATGGCTGGGGTTGTTATTCCTTCTACCACTATAGTAAAAGTCTGAGCTCCTGAAGTAGGCATGCCAGGCCCTTCAGGGTTGAGTCTGGGAGCATCTGGCCCTCTACCCCTGCTTTCCACTCCAACCTCCCCAAACTCCTTTCAGATCCCCCAGGCCTCCTGTTGCTTGCCTCTCCTGACTGCACTGTGACAAGTACCATTTACTCTCCCGAGAGTTCCCTCCCCAGCCACTTCTGCTCTTCCTGGCCTCCCTATCTCCCAGAAACCTTCTCTAACTGGTCCTTCCTCCTCCTATCACCTCACCCACAACAGGTTGCTTCTCCTTTAACCCATTGGGGTACCTGCTATCTGTCTCTATCACCATCCTGCATCTATCACCCAGTAAGCAATCTGTTCACATGTCCCCTGCAGTACAATAAGCATGGGCTCTGGTGGACAGGCCTTGTTCAAATCTCAGCACCAGCATGTCTTGAAGATGTTTGTTTCTGAGCCTCAGTTTCTCAACTGCACAACAGGGCAACAATGGCATGGCATCAACCTAGTTGGGTTGTCGGGAGGGCTCAATGAATCCCGCATGCAGAGAATTTCTGCATGGATGCCAACTGTGGCACCTGACACTGGGATGCTCACTGCAGAACAACTGTGCCTCCGCTTATCTTATACCACTCCTTCTCTTCTGCCACCACAATGTAAACTCCTGTGGGGTAGAGACCAAGCCGTCGTATCTCAGAGCCTTCTGTGCCTGCTCAGTGCAACGCAACGACACAGCACTGCTGGGTGAACTCAGATGTAGAACACCCTGCATATGTTTGTCCTTAGCAACAAGGTACTGAATAATGCAGTTTAATAATCTGTTAACCTGTAATAAGAATAGCAATAATGACAGATAGTAAAGTTGAAAAACAAATGCAATCTGACCAGGAAAACCTATATAAAAGCCTAGGGAATGCAATGATTTGTTTTGAATGAAATATAAACCATGGCCAAAATCCTAAAGGTATAATGTAAAAACACAGTTCTCTGTGCTTTCAAAAGAAATAGGATTTGCTCCACATTCCTAACAGACACCACAGTGAGGTCTCCGGACACCTTCCCAAAAGGTTCCGGGAATTCCTGCACTGGCCACAGATCCAAACTGTCCAGAGTCAGCCTGCTAATACCCACAAAGGCATTTTTATTGTCACAGGCCATTTGCAACAGACTGAAAGGCCTCCCCTTCTGCTGCCAACCATGGATGGTTTGAAAGCGTTCATTTCACATTTCCTCTTCTTTTAATATGTCTTCATGGACTCCTGCGTCAGCTGACACCAGAGTCACTGGGCTACCCAATTTCCCCAGAAAGCCTTGTTAGCCATCAGTATTTTTATTGCTGATCCGGGTAAATAAACATGACCCTCCCCACCTCATGGTATTTTGGCTTCAAAAAGCAATGCCTAATTCCATTCATGGCCTGTCTTTAAACACAATTTTAAGGTATTCAATGTACAACACTATTAGCTACATTTGAGGGCTTCTAAGACAGATAAAGACTAGGTTTCTATAGAGAATTTAAGAGTATGGCCGGGCGTGGTGGCTCAAGCCTGTAATCTCAGCACTTTGGGAGGCTGAGACGGGCGGATCACGAGGTCAGGAGATCGAGACCATCCTGGCTAACACGGTGAAACCCCGTCTCTACTAAAAACACAAAAACTTAGCTGGGCGAGGTGGCAGGCGCCTGTAGTCCCAGCTACTCGGGAGGCTGAGGCAGGAGAATGGCGTGAACCCGGGAGGCGGAGCTTGCAGTGAGCTGAGATCCGGCCACTGCACTCCAGCCTGGGTGACAGAGCGAGACTCCGTCTCAAAAAAAAAAAAAAAAAAAAAGAGTAATGAGGTTAAAGTTTATGCAACTTCACGTGAAAGAATAATAGCTAATACTGACTGATTCCGTACCAAGCGCCAGCACTTCATCTGCACTGAATCCCTATAACCTTATTAGGTAGACTCTATTATGAAGGCATTTGAGGGCAGGAATGGAAACAGAGACGTGAGGTTACTGATGGCCTCTCCCTCCAGCTACTCATCCATACATCAGCTTCCTGCCCATCATCTAACTGCCTCCTGTGCTTCACTTGCTCTCATTCTCTCTCCGTACCCACCCACCCCAGCCCCACTGGCCATCCTCTTCCTCTTTGTCCCCCTTCTGTCAGTCTTCTTTCCCTCCCAGCTTGGTTTCTTTTCCCTTTCCTGTCTCAACCTTTTTGTCTTTGTCTCTCAGTCTCTGTCTCTATAGATCTCCCCCTTCTGTCTGTCTCCCCTTCCTCCCTCTCTCTTCTTCCCACCTGTTTCTCTCTGTCTTCCCTATCGCCAGTACTCAACACACGCAATGTAACAAAAATATTTATGGTGTAACATGGTAAAAGAAAGTAGGATTTGAAAACCAACCTCTTCTTCTTCTTCTTTTTTTTTTTTTTGAGATGGAGTTTTTGCTGTTGTTGCCCAGGCTGGAGTGCAATGGCGAGATCTCGGCTCACTGCAACCTCCGCCTCCAGGGTTCAAGTGATTCTCCTGCCTTAGCCTCCTGAGTAGCTGGAATTACAGGCACCTGCCACCACGCCGAGCTACTTTCTTGTATTTTTAGTAGAGACAGGGTTTCAGCATGTTGGCCAGGCCGGTCTTGAATTCCTGACCTCAAATGATCCACCTGCCTCGGCCTCCCAAAGTGCTGGGATTACAGGCGTGAGCCACCATGCCTGGCCTAAAAACCAATTTCTAGAGCAAGCTTGTTCAACCCATGGCCTGCAGGCTGCATGTGGCCCAGGACGGCTTTGAATGTAGCCTAATACAAATTTGCAAACTTTCTTGAAAACATCATGAGATTTTTGGCCAGGTGCGGTGGCTTACACCTGTAATCCCAGCACTTTGGGAGGCCAAGGCAGGAGAATGGCATGAACCCAGGAGGCGGAGCTTGCAGTGAGCTGAGATGGTGCCACTGCACTCCATCCTGGGCGACAAAGTGAGATTCCATCTCAAAAATTAAAAAAAGAAGAGATTTTTGTGGAATTTGTTTTGTTTAGCTCATCAGCTATCGTTAGTGTTAGTGTATTTCATGTGTGGCCCAAGACAATTCTTCTTCCAATGTGGCCCAGGGAAGTCAAGATTGGACACCCCTGTTCCAGAGTAACCACTCTACTCATCTGAGGACAAAGTTACACTATCAAAACTAAGTAATTATAATTAGCAAGCTATTCCTAATAGCTTTGAAACTGTAACTTCACTATGTAAGAAAAGAAGACTGACCACAAGCTGGTAATTGTTGTTTGTTGTTGTTTTGTTTTTGGTTTTTTTGTTTTTTTTTTTTTTTATGAGAAGGAGTTTCACTCTTGTTGCCCAGGCTGGAGTGCAGTGGCGCAATCTTGGCTCACCACAACCTCCGCCTCTTGGGTTTAAGCGATTCTCCTGCCTCAGCCTCCCCAGCAGCTGGATTACAAGCATGCGTCACCATGCCTGGGTAATTTTGTATTTTCAGTAGAGATGGGGTTTCTCCATGTTGGTCAGGCTGGTCTCAAACTCCTGACCTCAGGTGATCCGCCCACCTCGGCCTCCCAAAGTGCTGGGATTACAGGCGTGAGCCACTGCGCCTGGCCAGGCTAATAATTGTTAAAGCCATATAGTAAGTACGTGGGAGTTCATTATGCTGTCTACTTTTGAGACAGTTTTAGGCTGAGTGAGGTGGTTCACGCCTGTAATCCCAGCACTTTGGGAGGCTGAGGTGGGAGGATTGCTTGAGCTTAGGAGTTCGAGATCAGCCTGGGCAACATAGTGAGACCCATCTCTATTTTTTTAAATTAAAAAAAAAAAAAAGAGATAGTTTTAAAAAGTGACACTAAAGAAGAATAAACCTATGAACTTATTTTATACATTGTTCTTCTGTGTGTTTAATTAAGATCCACCATTATGGAGGAAAAGTCAAGGTCTTCCAATGTCCCATTTGATCTTTAGTTCTTACATATTTAAAGAAGCTATCCATTTATTTTTTTTTTTTCTGCTTTTATTTCAGATCAGTGATTATACTGGCATGATTACAATGACTTGATTTTACAAGGTGATAAGTAGCACCAGATTTTCAGTTTTCACGTTTGAGGCTGTGGAAATATTGTCTCTGGACAGGAGAAATAAAATGCCAACCATGAGCCAATGGGAATTTCTCTTCCACATTTAAAATATTCACTATGGGAATAACAGAGGGTTAGAGGAAGAGAAGAAATTTTTCAGTCAAAAATCAAGGACAGGAAGTATTAATTATATGCATCAAAACAAACTTAGAAACACACCGTTTCATTAACAAGAAAAATTATGGGTGGAATCAGCTCAATTCTATCATCACTTCAACTATTAGAGAAACTGGTAAAGCCACCATTTTAGGCTGCTAAATATTTGCTCAAAATAACAACTTACTTTTCTGCTAGGCTCTTGTTCCGTGCCAGGCTCTCAGCTAAACAATTTACATGAAGTCTCTCAACAACTCAGTGAGGTAGGGATCACTACAGGCCTTATTTTAGAAATGGGAACACCAAGGTACAGTGAACCTCAGTGAATGCGCAAGACCAGCCAAGAGCACAGATGGCATCTGGGTCCAGGCTGGCTGGCTCAGGAACTGCCTGCCTGTGCAGAAGAATGGGACCCTAGAACACTGTGGGAGCCATAAACCTGCCTGGACTAAAGAGCATCTCAGAGGAATCTCGTATCAACATAATACAAACATACATTTAACTCTTATCGGTTTCAGAGCTTTCCTTCAATCATCTTATAGACCCTCAAAACAATCCTCTAAGGTGGCTGAACAGAGGATGGTCTCTCTGTCTTAGAGGTAAAAACATGGAAACTCAGAGAGGTCAGAGGAAAACTGGCATCTCCTGCCTCCAAATTGAAAAGTACTGCCACCTAAACGGGTGCCTTTCCTCTTCTCTAAAAACCTCAGAGCGCTGATATGAACATGAAGTGAGGCTGTACGTGAGCTGCTCAGGCCGGGGCCTGTGACATCGTAAATGGTCAGCAATGTTAATAGCACCCAAAATGAAATGGACGGACTGGCCTTTTATTAGGTAACAGAAAGAGTCTCACTTCTTTTGTTACTGAACAAGGGAAGTATCTGATGACCTCAGGAGAGAGCAGAAAGCAAGCATAAGCTTCTCCAAAGCTCAAGTTCTAAAAGCGAATCTGTAGGGCTGGCACCACATGAAGCATCCGCTGGAAAGTTAGCTGCTGAAAAGAAGCATTTAAAAGTGGGCCCTTAAAATAACTTTCAAAAGTTCAGGCTGAGGGCAGTGGCTCATGCCTGTAGGGATGCACTTTGGGGAGGCCAAGGTGGGAGGATCACTTGAGGCCAGTAGTTCAACACTGGCCTGGCCTGGGCAAACTAGCGAAAATAGTGAGACTCTGTCTCTATAAAAAAAAGAGAAAAATTTAAATTAGCCAGGTAGCATGCCTGCAGCCCCAGCTACTTGGGGAGCTGAGGTAGGAGGGCTGCTCGAGCCCAGGAGCTCAAGGCTGCAGTGAGCTGTGACTGTGCCACTGCAGTCCAGCCTGGGTGACAGAGCAAGATCCTATTTCCAAAAACAACAACAACAACAACAACAAAAAGTTCAAGAAGAGTGCAGTTCACAGACAAGTGTTTGATTCTACAGTACACAACTGTCACATACATGTACAATATTCATGCACAATGTATGTAAATACAAACACATGAACAAATGAAAATAAAATGAAAAGAAAACCCTGAATTCAAAAGGCTAGTGTTCATGTTTTCTTTGATGTCTTCAGGGGAAAGAAATAATCAGATAATTCAGTGTTCAAAGTAGACCAAAGATTGCAAAGCTAAATGTGCTCCTGGCAAATAGATACTGCTATAAACACGCATCTTCACAAAAAGCTGGAGAGCAAAATTCACATGTTATAAATGCTTATATGTGCACACAGTATTTCTAGAAGGGCACACATAAAACTCCAGGGTGATTACCTCTAGGAGGGGAAACTGAATAGTAGAGGGAATTACTTATCACTAAATACCCTTTTAGGATTTCTTACATACAGGTATTTTTATATACATTTAAAAAAATTTAATCCTACTGCTAAAGCTAATCATTTTGCCAGGATCAGGTTTCTAGAAGAGAGAAAGAGACTACCCTTATATTTCAGGGATTAATTGGAGGAGTTTCTGGAGATACCATTTTAAAAACCACAGTGAATTCCAAAAAAGACAAATTGTCACAATCAGTAGAGCATCCAGTGGCTAAAAGTGGGCTCTCCCGAGCCAGACAGCATGAGTTCAAATCCCAGTACCCCCACTCACTGACACTGTGACCCTAGACAAGTTACCTAACCTTTTGATGACTCAGTTTCCTCATCTATAAAATGGAAATAATCATAGTGCTATCATGAAAGATAAGTATATTAGATCACATAGAGTAATGAAACAGTATTTGGCACACAGTAAGCATTTAATAATTGTTAGCCATCTTTATGTTTACCAATGTTGCTTTGACAGCTAGGCTGAGTAGCAGGTAGCACGCACCATCAAACTACATTTATGGTGGAAGCTTCTTTGATAGAACGATGAAAAACTTGATCTCATTCAATTCTCTCCCTGACATGGGATGCCTGGGACCCTGAGTGGGCGTCAATAAACACTGACTGACTGACACTGATTGGCTGATTTAGGCTGTCAGTGAAAGTGGAAAGCCTGGATTACTTTTCCAGATGTTAGGAACTATTTTGCCCAAAAGACAAATAGCACTTTCAGTCTTTAAGAGACAATCACTGAGGCTTGTTAAATTCTACCAACTACAAAATAATTCTATTTACTTTCTCTAATTAAATATAACAACGAAAAGAAGAAAACTCAGTAAGAAAGAATTCCCAGAGTGACACCTTCCTAGATGAAGGCTTAACTCAAGGTAGTCTGCTGTACTAGAACTTTTTTTTTTTTTTTTTTGAGACCTGAGAGTCAACATTATAATTCATTTCAAGACATGTTGGAATAAGATGTTTTAGATTTTTCCCCAAAACAATAATTAAACCAGCCAGGTCCATACTAAATCTCCAGTTTACTCCCAGGAAAACAAAACAATGCGTGGCAAAGCCGTGACCTAAACTTTGCTCCAGCTTTGCAGTTACAAAAGTCCATTCATCCCCGCCTTAGGCACCCATCTGCAAAGTGGAGACGATGATGCCTAACACTAACTTGTTACAGATGTAAATGAGAATGTGCTCAGAATTTTGAGCAACTTGGAAAAAATAAGCGATGTATTAACTGAAGATGATTTGGACTCCTCAGACGTCAACTTTTAGGGACAAATAAACCATCTCCACCCTCCAAATGCTAGGCTCCGTGAGCCCACTCCACCTAGATGAGCCTTCTCTGGGCCATTCAGCCCCCTGGAATCCCAGAAAGAGAAGAGGAGTGAGGTACACAAACTGTGGCAAGAAGGGCAAACACGTTTCATCCACATCACTAGTGTGAGCTGCATATGTGACTCCAAGCAGGCATTCAGGGTACAGTCAGAGGTTAAGGAAAGAAAAATAGGTTATAAAATTAATGAGGCCTCTGTTTATTTCTCCTGCTTTTAAAAAAAGAAAACCATGGCATTCTAGCAGAAATTCTACTTGCTCTAAAGTGAGCTTCACAGTTCTACTCTTTTTTTTTTTTTTTTTTTACTGAGACAGAGTCTTGCTCTGTCACCCAGGCTGGAGTGCAGTGGCGCGATCTTGGCTCACTGCAACCTCCACTTCCCGGGTTCAAGCAATTCTCCTGCCTCAGACTCCCGAGTAGCTGAGATTACAGGCGTGTACCACCAAGCCTGGCTAATTTTTTGTATTTTTAATAGAAATGGGGTTTCACCATGTTGGCCAGGCTGGTCTCGAAATTCTGACCTCAAATGATCCACCCGTCTCGGCCTTCCAAAGTGTTGGGATTACAGGCGTGAGCCACCGCGCCCGGCCACATTTCTACTCTTATATTTTAAGTCTTAAATGAAAACAACTGTGAAGAACAAGTGCCACTCCATCTCTAAAGCACAGTCTTTCTGCTGAAGGCAACGATCTGGGAGCACCAGTCTCAAATCAGATCAATTACATAGCCACCTAGAAGCAGCGAAAGTGAAGACCCACAACTCTTAATTTACTTTTTTCCATTTAGAAAACTAAAGACTACAACAGGAAAGAAAAATAAAATAAAACAGATGTAATTAAAAAAGGAGAGTAGGTAGAAAGAACGCAAAAGTGAAGCCACCGTGGCCCTGAGCTTCACTTAAGGAACCGAACATGACACCCCAGTACTCTGGGGGACTCCTTGGAAACGCCTTCTTAAATGGGCTATGATCTCTCTCTCTTCCCCTGAAAAGTCAGCGAATTCCTAAGACCTCTTCGTGGTCTGCAGATAAGATGGGGGTGGGGGAGACGGAAAGATCACTTGAAATTCTGTATCCATAAATGGTAGAGTGGTGTTCCTTGTGTACATGATGCTTAATGGAAATCGCATGTTTTCACAAACACGGGTCGATCTTTTTAACACACAGTTCCAATTAACGGTGGAAATTCCATAACGTGGGATCCCAGGGATGTTAAGGCCTGTCGAGTTCACTTTCTCAAACTTTTTCAGGGGAGCCCGCAGTGTGGGGCCCCGGACGCCGCCGTCACCATCCGGCGTGGCTCTCCCGGGGCTGGCGCCGGGGCTGGGGGCCACGCTCCGCCGGCGGTGCCTAGGGGCCATCGCGAGAAAGAGAAAGAGACAGAGAGAAAGAGAGAGAGAGACAGAGAGAGAGAGAGAGAGAGAGAGAGAGAGACAGAGAAGAGAAAAGAAAAGAGGAGAAGAAGAGAGGAGAATAGAAGAGGAGAAGAAAGGAGAAGAGAAAGGAGAAAAAGAGAAGCCCCAGGGAGGGCGCAGGAGGGAGCGCGGGCGGCGAGGCCTAGGAAGGGCCCAGCAGCAGCGGGAGGGCGCGCGGCTACTCAGCCCAACCCGCGCGGCCCGGGCTTACCTTCCAGATAACAGCTGGAGGACGAGGACAGCCCCTTCTTGGATTTGCAGCCCACCAGCTTCAGGCAGATCTCCAACATTTTCCCGCGCCAGCGACGTCGGGGGGCAGAGCCCCTCTCCCAGCTCGGTCTGCGGGCCCGGCTCAGGCCCGGCTCGGCCTGCGCGCCCCCCCGGGCGCTCCCGGCCCCGCCAGGCCGCCCTCACCGCAGCCCCGCGCGCCCGCGCCCGCTCATGGCCGCGGCCGCGTCTCCGCCTCGCCAGGACGCGCCTGTTAACAAAGGGCCCGGAGAGGGCGCCAGCCAGGCCCGCCCCCGCCCCGCCGCCGCCTGCGCCTTAACCCCCTCCTGGCCGCGCCCGTCCACACCCTGGGGCCCCCGGCGTTCCCGAGGCCGAGCCTGGCCCAAAGCCACCGCCGCTTTCCAAAGCCAACCCGGGCCAATGGCGATCCTCGCAGGGGGAAGGCCGCGCGCGGCCGGAGGAGGTCTTTCTCCGCCTGGAAGCGAAGTCCCAACCCCGGCGGGGAGGATGCAGGCCTGCTCCACTCCACTTTAGAAGCCGCGCGCAACTCCACCGCGTCCTGGGGCGTCCCCAACCTGCACCGCATTTGGCGAGTTTCCCAGTGCGCGGTGCCAGGCAAACCCTCTGACCCGAGGACGAGGACGCTGGTGAAAATGCAAATTCCTCTGCAGTTACCAATACTAACTGGTCTCATTTCTACTCAACGCGCGTCCTGTGATTAAGGCTGAGGCAGTGGGTGTCTGGGGAGGAAGTCAGAGCTGGCACCCACAGGACAACCACACGGGCGCACGACACTCCGGTCAGGCCGCACACCCAGACCAGGATGTGAGGTCAGGCTGCGAACAGACGGGTGTGAGTTCAGAGTGAGAAGCCTTAGTCCCCACAATGAGAATTTTCAGATGCAGGGTCTGAGCCTCTTCTCTGATTCATTTTCTTTAACAGAGAACTTTTCCCCTTCCTTTGGCCGAGTGCCACGGGGTGAGGGTGGGGAGGAATCATTATTTAAAATCCATTTCATTCAATTCTTTTAAACTCTTGTTTGGACTGACCACAGACAATGTTATAAAGTAGCAGCAATCACAATCGTGTTATTGGCACAGACCCAGAAATCTAGGTCAGAGGGAAACAGTAAGGAACCCAATGGCACCAAATAATTCAGTAAAATCTGGTAAGTTCCCCTCATGACAGGAAAAGGAATTTATTTCATTTATTTATTTCATAAATGGTGTTAATCACAAAACTGCAAAAGGGGGAAGTTTAGTCCACATCTTCTAGCCACGAAGAGTAAGAGCTGACATGTACCGAGCTCTTCCCGTGTGCCATGTTACCTTCATTACTGCATCTGCGCAATTATCCTGTGAGGAAACAGATTATCCCAATTCTTCAGGTTAAAAAAACAAGCAAACAAACAAACAAACAAACAAACAAACCCCACAGATGCTCAGAGAAGTCAAACACCTTGCCCACAGCTGGAAACAGGCGAAGATGGACTCAACCCAGGTCTGCCTGGCTCCAAGGATCAGGCTCCTGACCAGTGGATGATGTTGCCCCTTCACACCAAGAATAAATTCCAAGTGGATTAAAGCACTGGATATCTTTGGTCAAATAACTAGCATTGTCATTATATGTTTCAGAGAAAGCCTTGGTTATGAGACCCTGGCTACTTTCTAGCCTATCCGGTAAGGACAAAAACCCGAGTATCTTGAGTACATCAGGAATGGCTAAGTAACAAGATCTTCACCTAGCTCTGCCAAAAACAGCACATAAAAACTCCAACTGGACTGGATGTGACTAGTGTATATCACAGGGGTTCTCGGCCAGGATGTCATTAACTTTTCACGTGTGTCCTGCCAAATTCTGATGAACATACAACATGCATTTTTACTGCAATTGAATGGACCTACTGCTAGAGTCGTGGTACTAGATCAGGCCTCATGAGCATCCAAGAGGGCACCATCAGGGAAGTTTGCAGCTCCCATCATCTGGAGATGCAGGACGACAGGGTCCCCAGGGGATGGGTGCAGTGACTCTGGATGCTTTCTATGATCTGGGAGGCGCTGTTATTCTGCTGGACGGCCTGCATGTGGTGACTGCTAACGTGTTTGGTGTTGTCTTGAATCTTTCAACCTCTACACATAATGCCAAAAATAACTCAAAAGGGTGCCACCAATACCAACAAGTGAAAAAATACATTATCTGTCTGTTTTGTTGCCCTTTTGGAAAGTTCAGGGGCCTTGTTTCAGACAATAAAAAAGTCTTTCATTATACAGCATTTCATATTAAAGGGCCATATTCAAATTGGCAGCTTAATGCCAGGAATTACACATTATTAGGCATTTTGGAAATTCTAGCCATATCCTTCAATACCGTCTGTTAATACAGGCCCAGATATTTGCTTGCCTTGTGCTGTACTTTATATTGGTATATAAGTTTATTTTTTAAAGCTAATTATTATTACTAATATGCTGCTCCTGAGTCTAAAATGATCTTATCCTCTTAAAATGAATAATGCTTATAAACTGTATCCAAATCTTTTTTAGTTATAAAACCATACATCAACAGATCTAACAAAACCCTAAATTAGTGGCAATGAATACTGAAAAAACTGCCAAACTCTACACTACCGTATCAAACCTGGCCTAGTCTCTCCAGATCCAAGTTTTGATGCTTTTGAAACTCACTTGCCAGATATGAAGAGCATTTTGTTATAAGCAAATAAAGGAGAGCTTCAATCTTCTTACCAAAAGAACACCCCAAGAAGGATTCCTTCTAATCAGCCTAAGACCTAAAAGCCATTAGCTAAAAAGACTTTTTAAAAAGAAAGAAAGGGAAAGGAAAGAAATTAAAGACTGTGAACTAACTTGTTTGCTATGTTGCATTAGTTTGGGAAGAAATACACTTTTAATGTGCATGTAATATGTGCCAGTCACTCTTAAGCCTCATAGCAACCTAATGATTTTGTATAGTTTAATTCCATTTCACAGGTAAGAACTGACTGGAGGGAGAGGGGGAAGTATTCTGTCCAAGTTCACACAGCCAGGAGATAGTAAAGGAGGAAGGTCTTGAACTTTGTAAAATGGCAGAAAATTTCCAATTTAAGTGAGAGGTGGATAATATAAATAAGATCAGAAGATGAAATAAATAACATTAACTGTTGGGAAAACATGTCTTAGGAGAAAGTAATTCAGGGAACTAGAGCTATTTAAGAATTTTTTTTTTTGAGACGGTGAAACCCCATCTCTACTAAAAGTACAAAAAAATTAGCTGGGCATGGTGGCGGGCACCTGTAATCCCAGCTAATCGGGAGGCTGAGGCAGAGAATTGCTTGAACCTGGGAGGCGGAAGTTGCAGTGAGCAGACATCGCGCCAACACACTCCAGCCTGGGCGACAGAGCAAGACTCCATCTCAAAAAAAAAAAAAAAAGAATATTAAGAAGGAAAGGATAAAATCCCCAATTACATTAAAGGGATCTGAACAATGTTTCTAAAAGTATAATCCATGGACAATCTATTTTGAATAATGTGGGGCTTGCTTAAAATGCAGAGTCTTGGTTTCTAGTCTAGAATCAGGATATGTGCAGTGGGCTGGATCTGAAGTTGATCTGCATGCATATGTAAGATGGAAATCCACTGTTTGGGGGCCAGGAGCGGTAGCTCACGCCTGTAATCCCAGTACTTTGGGAGGCCGAGGTGGGTGGATCACCTGAGGTCAGGAGTTCAAGACCAGCCTGGCCAATAAGGGGAAATCCCGTCTCTACTAAAAATACAAAAATTAGCCAGGCGTGGTGGTGCACACCTGTAATCCCAGCTACTCGAGAGGCTGAGGCAGGAGAATCACTTGAACCTGTGGAGGCTGCAGTGTGCCAACACTGCGCCACTGCACTCCAGCCTGGGCAACAGAGCAAGACTCCGTTTCAAAAAAAGAAAAAAAGAAAAGAAATCCGCTGTTTTGGAAGAGGGAAGAGTTGCTTATTTTCACTGGGAGTAGGACAAACAGGAATGGATATTTCTAAAATTTAATTCATTTGAAAGCAATTTCAGAATTTAAGATACGCATAACTCTAGAACAAGTTACCAAAAGAAGACTCTTCTTAGAAGATTAGAGGAGAGAGACTGAATTTTTTTTTTTTAATTTGGAATTTAGTCCTATTGAAAAGCTGGGCAGGCACCCACCATAGAAGTGGGTCAAGGGAAGGAGGCAGGATTCAGGATGCGGATGCTCCCATCTCTCAGCAGCAGGACTGGGTGTGAGTGCAGGTGGAACAGAGACAGATGAACCTGACAGGAGGCCTGGCTTGAGACCCCAGGACCAGATGACCCCAGGTCTGGATGACACCTTCACTGTTTCCAGCACAGCTAGTAGCTTTATGGGGAGAACAGCAAAGATCTTGAGGTATGTGCATACTATTTCACATGCAAATGCCAACAAAGCCCACTTTCTCTGATTCAGCAAACACTGTCCAGTGAGAGCCTGCCAGGTAGGTCCTCTAGCTCTGTGGGTCTAGTGTATGTCCAACTAAAGGATAAGATAGCTTAAAAAATCATTTCCGTCATACCAGTTTTTGCCACTGTATAGGGACATGTGCATCCCTTTAAGTCTCACATTTTTTCAATCGGGTAGCACTACCTGCTGGTCATGAGTTATGTGTGACAAAGGCTAGTGCTGAGTCTCAGATCTGCCAGTCACTGTGGGGCCATGGGCAATGACTTCACCTCTCAGAGCCTCGATTTTCTCATCTGAAAAATGGGAGGTGGTCATAAGAGCAGTTATCTCACAGGGTTATTATGAAGATTAGGAATCATGTATGGAGAGTGCCCGAAGCACAGAAGGTGCTTGATAATCAGTAGCTATTGTTATTTCCAAAAGAGGATTATTCCTGTATCAGGTCTATGTTCCTGCCTACATCTTACTGGGACTCAGGCAAGAGCTCAAGTTAACAAACATGCTATATGAAAATGATTCCAGAAAGCAGTCTGGAGGTTTTCCAAGAGACAAGGAAATCAATTTATCCTATGATGAGAAAGAAACACTAGCTATGAGGTAGGAGTAGCAACTAAGGTTCAAACGTAACAGAGAGCCCCACCTTTCATCCTAAAGCAAAGGTTTGCAACCACAGCTTCAGCAAAACACAAACCCCACACTGCTGCATCTTGGATGGGGGCCTAATTCAGACCCAAGATTTCGTGCACAGGCTGCACAGATGACTGTCCTTCAAATGACAATGATTTTTCTGTTAGTCCTCTTGGTATTTCCAGGCTATAATTCTCAGCTGGGGAGCAAATCTGAACTGCCTTAGAGTAAATCCGCTTTCTAGAAAATCTTATTACAGTAAGACTTTACTATATTTTTATAATTAACAAGTCTAAACCTAAACATTTTTCTCTAGAAGGAAAGAATTAATAGTATTAGTATGCTCATTTTTTTAAATTAATTTTTCTTTTTAATCAAAGTAATATACATAACATGGTTAAAACTCAAACAGTACTAAAAGTCTCATAAAAAAGGCTAAAAATAATCTTGTAAAAATCTGGTAATAAAAAACAGCAATCCCATTCCCCTGTCTGTTTCCCCAGAGACAGCCTCCTTCAGATTTTAGCTAATAACATCACTTGCTCTTTCTGAATTCATTAGATTTATCCATTATCTATTAACTTATGACAGCAGTATTATACTATCACCATCCATAACCCCCCAAAACAATAAAATCACAATTTGGGGGATAAATCAATAGTCAGTGTTTACATTACTAGGATGATGTAAATATTGTTCACTGCTTAGCCAATAATATACTATGAATGTTTCCTTTATTATACAACTTTGTTTATCCTAGAGATATTGCCTTGTTTTCATTTAACCAGTCTTCTATATACCTATTACCATTGTCCCTCAAATACTTCAAAGATCTGTCAAACATCTAGTGATATTTTTTCCAATCACTAAAACATTTCAAATATTCTCAGTTCTACTTATTGACTTAAATTCTTCATTTTGCTGGAATTCATCATCCAGTAGCTTCACAGAGGTGGGGCGGGAGGGTGCATGTCTAAAAAAATACCTTTCTTCTACCCTGACAGTTTGTCTGGGTATAGAATTCCAGGTTGAAAATAATTTTCCCAAATGAATTTTGAAAGCATTTATCTACTACTATCTAGTTTCCAGTAAGTATTGTTTAGAGATGCAGTCCCATTCTGGTTCCTGAAAATGACTTGCTTTTTTTCTCTTTGGAAACTTTTAGGATCTTCTAATATTCTTGGTGTTCTGAACTTTCACAATGATATGGCTTGGAGTGAGTCTCTTTCATATATTATTCTGGGCACTCATAAATTCAGAGATTTATGTCATTCAGTTTTGGAAAATACTCACTTCACTAAACTCTGAAATTTTTCCTTACATTTAATGTCTCCTAACTTCTCCTCCATTTGTTTCTTTGTTGTTATCATTATTTTTTTCAGTTTCATTGTGGAATTCCTACAAAAAGGATATTAAAGCCCTGGGATTGAGTTTCTAATTTTCTTTTCTTTTTCTTTCTTTTTTTTTTTGAAACAGAGTTTCACTCTTGTTGCCCAGGCTGGAGTGCAATGGCGTGGTCTCAGCTCACCACAACTTCTGCCTCCTGGGTTCAGGCAATTCTCCTGTCTCAGCCTCCCGAGAGTTTCTAATTTTCTTACCTGTTCTCTCTTATAGTTCTCTCAATAGTCCATGTCTTTGTCTTTATGTTCTGTTAGGTTGGTGCAAAAGTAGTCACGGCTTTTGTCATTAAAATGGCAAAAGCCCCAATTACTTTTGTACCAACCCAATACATTCTGAGACAATTTTCCACATCTTCTGTTGGATTTTAAATTTGGGCCATAATGTTTTTAATATTAAACAATTCATTCTTGCTGGGCATGGTAGCTCACGCCTGTAATCCCAGCCCTTTGGGAGGCTGAGGCAAGAGGATCACTTGAGCCCAGGAGTTCAAGACCAGCCTGGGCAACATAGTGAGACCCCATCTCTCTACAAAAAATTAGCCAGGTGTGGTGGTGCGTGCCTGTAGTCCCAGTTGTTCAGGGGCTGAGGCAGGTTGGGAATGCAATGAGCTGTGATCTTGCCACTGCACTCCAGCCTGGGTGACAAAGAGAGACCATGTCTCAAAAAAGAAAAAAGAAAAAAGAAAAAAATAAATAAAAGAAAAATAATTCATTCTTATTCTGATTGTTACTGTTTTTAAAAGCATCCTGTTTTCTGACATTTGCAATCTCTCTCTCCGAGGATAGCAAAGAGTAGTTCTTTTTTTTAAAGCAGTGTTTTGTGGGAAATGTATAGCTTTATTTATTTATTTACTATTTTTGAGACAGAGTCTCACTCTGTTACCCAGGCTGGAGTGCAATGGCTCAATCTCGGATCACTGCAACCTGCATCTCTCAGGTTCAAGCAATTCTCCTTCCTCAGCCTCCCAATAGCTGGGATTACAGGTGTCTGCCACCACACTCGGTTAATTTTTCTATTTTTAGTGGAGATGGGGTTTCTCCATGTTGGCTAGGCTGGTCTCAAACTCCTGACCGCAGGTGATCTGCCTACCTTGGCCTCCCAAAGCGTTGGGATTAGAGGCGTGAGCCACGGCACCCAGTCTGAATTGTTCTTTTGCACTCTTCTTCTGTTGCCTGCATTGTCTTTATTTCTACCAAGTTCCTATTTTCTGCTATTTGTTTTACCCTTTATCTATTAATATCAGGTTAGAGACTTTCCTCTAATGCTTAGAGAAATTTGGCTGGCCATTCACTCTCTATGAATGAACAACTAAAAAGATGACTGTTAGTTGTGTATGCGTGGAAGGGGCACAGCCACTGGAAGGCTTCAGTGAAAGGAGATGGTGAACTCGCTTTTTCAAGAGAATCCCTAAAAGTTGGTATCTACAGGGCTTTTCTCTAGGGTCATTCAACTTTTTCCCCCTAGAAAAGAATATTTCAATCTCTTCTCTATTAGGCCTCTGGCTAGCAGGTATTAGAAGAGGGCTGGGAATTCAATATGCAGACTTTTAAAAAATCTGCTCTTTGCCCACTCAACTATTTTTCAGCCAATGGCCTACCTGGACCCATGCTGGGGGTCAGGCTCCTGAGTCCAGAGCCTCTACAGGGCATTTCTCAACACAATACCTCTGGTCTCCTGTAGGTGGGAAGGAGAGGTGGTCATCTGACTATATGGGGTTGGAGAGGGGTTTGAAGAATCTAAACTCTCTTTTTACAGGCTTTCAATTGATCCCCTTGATTTCAGCTTCAGGCCTCACCCCCTGCTTTCTGTGGCACTAATGTCTCTAATTTCTGAGCTTTCCCCAGATTCTTACAGGCAAACCAGGTCACTCTTAATCAGGGTCTCTCTCAGAAGAGGTTAGGTTTTGGCATCCTTGGTTCTGCTAAATCTATTACCCCTCTCTTTGCCTTTCTTATCCCCTACTGTCTCCTTTGGGCTCCTTTAGTCCTTACACATCTTCACTTAAAATATACATATATATTTTTTGGCCAGGCGTGGTGGCTCATGCCTGTAATCCCAGCACTTTGGGAGGCTCAGGCGGCTAGATCGTTTGAGCACAGCCTGGCCAACGTGGCGAAACCCCATCTCTACAAATATACAAAAATTTGCTGGGCATGGTGGCGTGTGCCTGTAATCCCAGCTACTCAGGAAGCTCAGGCAGGAGAATCGCCTGAACCCAGGAGGTGGAGGTTGCAGTGAGCCGAGATTGCGCCGACTCTGTTTCCAAAAATTAAATAAATAAAATAAATCTTTTTATTGTCATTTTAAGAATTTATTTTCCCCGTATTGCAGTTCAGACAACTGTGACACAGATAGGTTATATAACTTGCACTAGGTCACACAGCAAGTTAGTGGCAGGGCAAGGAAAACCCCTATCTTCAAACTCCCTTGTTAGATCCCTTTCCCATTGCATGACACCTACTAGGTACCCATGACAGACAAATTTTAGGACACTAGGCTGAAAAACTAAAATTTGTTGCAAACTATAGGTTTTAAATCTTCATTTCGCTGGTGGTGAAGAAACAACAAAACTCTAAATTCTTAAATCCAGTTACAACACTGTACCTTAAGGTTTAATGATAAACAGAAATATTATTAAGCAAAAATTGTTTGGGATATTCTTATTAAACTCTAAGGGCTTGAATTCAACTTAAAGAGATTTTGCCATGGTTTCATGAAATGTCTCTGTCCCTTTACCTTAATTTTTAAAATAAATACCAAATAATTTTATTTTAAATCACTGTACGTCTTGTTTTTAAACTGAATATTGAAGAAAGATTAAGGTATCTATAAAACAAATAAATGGAAAATAGCAATGTTACAGCTTTGTTGCAATCAAAAATAGCAATGCTGTAAAAACCCTAAACCCTTCAAATTTATTATCTGTGTGATAAGATTTATAATGAGGTAAAAACTCAGCCAAGCAGGAGGAACTGATAAAAGAAAAAGCCCAAGCCTGGTTATTGGCAAGCTCCTTTTGTTTAAAGTGTTGTTAACTTTGAATTGGTAAACCAGTGGTTAATATTTTCCTCTCTTTCTCTAAGACTAAAAGAATCTGCGAAAGCAGCAGAGCAGGCCTAGGAGATCACATTACATTTGGGGGTGGGGGAAGAAGGCAGCTGGAGGCGAGTGTAGAGAGAAGGGCTAAAAGGGAAAGAAAACAAGTTGTCTAAACCTCCCCACAGTGTAAAACCCAGCAGGGATTAGGAGGCAGTGGAGGAGCCAGTGTTTATCCAAGATATCTCTGGGGCAGTTGGAACTGGCTATAAAAGTATAGGCTCCTCCGGTATGAATATCCTGTCAGCAGCCTAGAGCTGTACCCCACGAAAGCAAAGTTCCTGGTAATTGTTACCAAGGCTTGAAACCCTAGAAATGAAATACTAAAGGGGAGTTAATGTTTATTTCTTCAAACCATTCAGTACCAATTTGTTTTGTTGTCAAGGTTTTCAACACACACAAAGGACAAATGGAACCAGAAGATTTCTTCCCTCTACTTGTTAGAAATGACTGCTGTCCTTAGAAGAGCAATGGGATCTCTAAACGGAACTGCTCTTTTTCTTCCTTTAAGTGACAGATGTGGCATATTAATCCAGAACTACATATTAACTGAACAAGAGCAGCTACAGTTAACCTTGGAGAAACTGTTCACTAAGTGGCACTGTGGTGATGGCAGGAAAGGGCTAGCTCAGTGGCCATGCAGCCACTTGAAAACAAAAACAGCAAAGCAGAGTTTTGCTTTCAAAGGCAACCTGGTAAAAGCTGTCCTCTTTGTTTGCCACCTCTCCTACAAGCTGGTGCATAAGATCTATATTCTTTTTTTTTTTTTTTTTTTTGAGACGGAGTCTTTGCTCTGTAGCCCGGGCTGGAGTGCAGTGGCCGGATCTCAGCTCACTGCAAGCTCCGCCTCCCGGGTTTGTGCCATTCTCCTGCCTCAGCCTCCCGAGTAGCTGGGACTACAAGCGCCCGCCACCTCGCCCGGCTAGTTTTTTTTTTGTATTTTTAGTAGAGACGGGGTTTCACCGTGTTAGCCAGGATGGTCTCGATCTCCTGACCTCGTGATCCGCCCGTCTCGGCCTCCCAAAGTGCTGGGATTACAGGCTTGAGCCACCGCGCCCGGCCAAGATCTATATTCTTTACAGCAACACCAAAATCAAATTTAATGTCTAAGTTACTTTCGTATTCCCCAAGTGTGGTGGTGAACTGTATGTGTCAGCTTGACTAGGCCCCCAGGATGCCCAGATATTTCCAGGTGTGTCTGTGAGGGTGTTTCTAGAAGAGATTAGCATTTGAATTGGTGAACTGCCTAAGCAGATGGCCCTCCCCACTTTGGCTGGCAGGGCCTGATTAGAACAAAAAGACAGAGTAATCTCAGCACTTTGGGAGGCCGAGGCGGGCAGATCATGAGGTCAGGAGATCGAGACCATCCTGGCTAACAGAGTGAAACCCAGTCTCTACCAAAAATAGAAAAAATTAGCTGGGCGTGGTGGCGGGCGCCTGTAGTCCCAGCTCCTCCGGAGGCTGAGGCAGGAGAATGGCGTGAACCCGGAAGGCGGAGCTTGCAGTGAGCCGAGATCACGCCACTGCACTCCAGCATAGGCGACAGAGTGAGACTCCGTCTCAAAAAAAGAAAAAAAAAAAAAAAAGAACAAAAAGACAGAAAAAGGTAGGTTGGATTTACCCTCCCTCTGCCTGACTGCTTGACCTGGGACATGGATCTTCTCCTTCCCTCAGCCTTCCAGGTTCTCAGACCTTCAGACTCAGACTGGAATCCACATCACTGGCCCTCAGCTCTCAGGCCTTCAAACTACACCAGCAGCTTTCCTGGGTCTCCATCTGGCAGAGAGCAGACTGTGGGACTTCTCAGGCTCCATCATCTCAGGAGCCAATACCTTATAATCAATCTCTTCAAAAGATACACATTTAGGATGTCTATTCCGATAGACAGACTCTATTGGTTCCTGTGTCTCTGGAGAGAACCATAATACAGTAGGCAATAATCAGTCATATTTACAGTTATTTCATATGACAAATGTTCTGGTGTAATTCAACAGTAAAATTAACTCCTCAATAACACTTAGGCCAACAACTGCATATCAACTAGACTTTCTTTGATGAAAATGAACAGGAATCCCATAGAGGACCCTGGAAGCCCAACACTGGCTCTTGACATCTGTTTTTTCTCTTGCCTTCAACCCCTAAGTTTTAGGCCTTAACCCTTCAGTTGTAGATGGGACACACCACCCCAGAATAAAAGACTTCATTTCCCAGACTCTCTTGTGGCCAGGCACTGCCACAAGACTAAGTGATGGTATGTGGGCAAAAGTGCTGTGAAAGACTTCTGGGTCAGGTTCTTCAAAGCAATAGGCACGCAGTCCCTTTCCTCTTTCTGGTGTCCACTTTCCTCTTTCTGGTGTACACTGCCTGCGACGGGCCACGGCAGCTGGCGTGGGCATTTTGGATCCTGAGGTAGAAGCTATGCCTTACAGAGTAAGGGACAGGAGGTGTCTGACCTTGAGGAGTCATCGTGTCCCTCAAGAACTGCGACTGTCAGCCTGTTACAGAGAGAAGCATCTTGCTTGTTTGAATTGCTCCTATTTTGGGTCTGTGACAGCCATTTAGTCCTTATGGTAATAATGTTAAAAGTTGAGTTCTAACTCGCATTAACCTAAGAATTCCCCAAATCAATCTTTTGTTTTCTTTCTCCATTGAAAACTGTTAATAGAAGGGGAGGTGTTTGAAACAGTCCTATAACCTTTAGAAAATTAAAGAGTGACCCCAATCATCCCTGTGAAACATGCAGCCCAGTGTCCAGCTCCTAAAAAACATTCCAATATTAAACATTATTATGATTACTATTAACTGTCCCTTTTCCTTTCTATAAACTCGCACTAGTGTAAGGAAGATAAAAAGCTACATGTGCTATCATGTACCTGATAAATAACTTGGAAGGCCAGGCGCTGTGGCTCATGCCTGTAATCCCAGCACTTTGGGAGGCCGAGGTGGGTGGATTACAAGGTCAGGAGTTCAAGACCTGTCTGGCCAAGATGGTGAAATCCTGTCTCTACCAAAAACACAAAAATTAGCTGGACGTGGTGGCTCACGCCTGTAGCCACAGCTACTTCGGAGGCTGAGGCAGAAGAATCGCTTGAACCCAGGAAGCGGAGGTTGTAGTGAGCTGAGATCGTGCCACTGTACTCACCCTAGGCAACAGAGCGAGACTCCGTCTCAAAAAAAAAAAAAAAAAAACTTGTACCCACAAAACAAAGAACTCTTACCACTCAAAAAAAAGACAGTGCACAAACTTAAAAAAAAAAAAAAAAAAAAAAACAGGCAAAAGATTTGAATTCACAGGTCACCAAATATGAAATACAAATGGCTACTAAGCACATAAAAAGATGTTCGGCATCATTAGTCATTCAAGAAATGGAAACTAAAATCACAATGAGATGCTGCTTCACACCCATTCCAATAGCTATAATCAAAAGACAACCAACCCCTGGCACACTGGTGCGTGCCTACAGTCCCAGCTACTAGGGAGGCTGACGTGGGAGGATCACTTGAGCCCAGGAGTTTGAGGCCAGCCTGATCAACATAGCAAGACTCTGTCTTTAAAAAAAAAAAAAAAAAGCAGGGGTCGGGGTAGGTGGGCAGACAAAACCAACTATTGGCAAGGACGTGGAGAAATGGAACACTCACACATTGCTGGTGGGAATGTAAAATGGTGCAGTCACTTTAGGAAATAGTTTGGCAGTTTCTTAAAAAGTTAAACATAAACTTACTGTAAGACAGCAATTCGTCCAGACGTGGTGGCTCACGCCTATAATCCCAGCACCTTGGGAGGCCAAGGTGGGTGGATCACCTGAGGTCAGGAGTTTGAGACCAGCCTGACCAACATGGTGAAACCTCGTCTCTACTGAAAATACAAAATTTGCCAGGCATGGTGGCTCACGTCTGTAATCCCAGCACTTTGGGAGGCAGAGGCGTGCAGATCACGACGTCAGGAGATCCAGACCATCGTGGCTAACATGGTAAAACCCTGTCTCTACTAAAAATACAAAAACAAAATTAGCCGGGGGTGGTGGCGGGCGCCTGTAGTCCCAGCTACTCGGGAGGCTGAGGCAGGAGAATGGCGTGTACCAGGGAGGCGGAGCTTGCAGTGAGCTGAGATCACGCCACTGCACTCCAGCCCGGGTGACAGAGCAAGGCTCTGTCTCAAAAAAAAAAAAAAAAAAAAAATTAGCCGGGCGTGGTGGCGCATGCCTGTAATCCCAGCTACTTGGGAGGCCGAGGCAGGAGAATTCCTTGAACCTGGGAGGTGGAAGTTGCAGTGAGCCCAGATGGCACCACTGCACCCCAGCCCAGGCAACAAGAGCAAAACTCTGTCTCAAAAAAAGAAAAGACTCAGCAATTATACTTCTAAAAATCTACCCTAGAGAAATGAAAATGTATATCCACACAAAGACTTATACATGGATATATTATAGTAACATTGTTCATGACGACCAAAATTGGAAACAATCCAAATGTTTACCAACTAGTGAATGAATAGAGAAAACATATATCCAAACAATGGAATAATACTCAGCGATAAAAAGGAACAAAGTACTGAGACATGCTATAATCAGATAAACCTCAAAAACATGCTGAGAAAAAAGTCACAAAAGGTCATATATTGTATAAAACTTCATTTACATGAAACATACAGGAAGGACAAATCTATAGAAAAGCAAATGAGTGGTTGCCTGGGGCTGGAGGTGGGAGCGGGACTACTGCAAAGGGACAAAAGGGATCTTTTGGGGATGCTGGAAATGTTCTAAAACTGGATTGTGGGGCCAGGCGTGGTGGCTCACGCCTGTAATCCCAGCACTTTGGGAGGCTAAGGCTGGCGGATCATGAGGTCAGGAGATTGAGACCATTCTGGCTAACATGGTGAAACCCCATCTCTACTAAAAATACAAAAAAATTAGCTGGGCATGGTGGCATGTGCCTGTAATCCCAGCTACTCGGGAGGCTGAGGCAGAAGAATTGCTCGAACCGGGAGGCGGAGGCTGCAGTGAGCCAAGATTGTGCCACTGGACTCCAGCCTGAGTGACAGAGTGAGACTCTGTCTCAGAAAAATAAATAAATAAAAATAAAACTGGATTGTGGTTATGATGCACACTCTAAATTTAGTAGAAATCATTGAATTGAACGTTAAAATGGTAAATTTTATGGCATATAAATTACACCTCAGTAGAACTGCTAATAAAAAAGGGGAAAAAGCAATATGTTACATGATTTTAACACCTTTTTCTAACTGGATGTCATACAAATGACGAGACAAAGAATTAGTAATGCACCCAGTGAGGGCTGCTCAGTTCCAAGCTGCGAACACAGAAAGACTGTGCTGTATGTGTTGCTGGTTTTCAGCTTATTTACTGATGCTTCTAATGAGAGCCATGTCTGGAGAGTCAGCCTGAAATGACTCCCCCCAACTCTGATGCCTCTCCTCCCAACGCCCAGTGCAACGAAACTTCTGCAAAGAAGTGTGTGTGAGGGGAAGGTTGGATATACACAAATGAGATGATCAAGACTGGGTGGGAGTAAGGATATGGAATACAGGTTGACTCAAATAAAGACATCTGAGAGAGCCAGCAATCCAGCACAGTGAAGACAGTGAGGCACAGAAACACATCTACCATTCACAGGAAGCACTTGGACACCCTCACAAGTAATGGCAGCTTTCCAACCTGCAGCCTTTGCAAAGGCATGAAGGGCTGCCATTTGTAGAGTTCCCAAATACATACCATGACCCCACATGCATCTTATGGGCAGTACAGTTTCAAATGTTAAATCTCTCATGGAAACCAAGTATTATGGTAAATCGGTTAAGATCAAAATGTTAAGAATTAAAAATCTACTGTAGGAAAATTTCTAGGTAGTAAACATGTTTCCAAAGTGCTAAGAGAAGTCATCAATTAAATATTGGAATTAACAATAAATATTTCATGAGTCTGAAACTTGTGAACTGCAGTGACTGAGGTCCAACAAGCAGAAGTCACCAAAGATAGGGTATAGAGAAGCCAGGTGTCTTCTGAAGCTGAGAGCCCACCAATGACCAAAACACCTGGTATAACATGTCCATACCAGGAATTTTCGGCTGGGCGTGGTGGCTCATGCCTGTAATCCCAGCACTTTGGAAGGCTGAGGCAGACAGATCACAAGGTCAGGAGTTCGAGACCAGCCTGGCCAGCATGGTGAAACCCCATCTCTACTAAAAATACAAAAAAAGAGTAGCCGGGCATGGTGGCGTGTGCCTGAAGTCCCAGCTACTCAGGAGGCTGAGGCAGTAGAATTGCTTGAACATGGGAGGTGGAGGTTGCAGTGAGCTGAGATCATGCCTCTGCACTCCAGCCTGGGCAACAGAGTGAGACCCTGTCTCAAAAAAAAAAAAAAAAAAAGGTATTTTTCTTCACTTCCTGGTCTCATTTGGCTGGTTTAGCTCTCCTAAAAATGCTTGAGTTATCAGAGATTTGGGAATGCCCTTTCATTCAACAAACATTATAGAGCCAGCTGTGATGAAGATGACAAAAAAGGATGAGAACATTTCTTTTTTTTTTTTTTTTTTGAGATGGAGTCTCGCTCTGTCACCCAGGCTGGTGTGCAGTGGCGCGATCTCAGCTCACTGCAACCTCCCCACTTCCCGGGTTCAAGCGATTCTCCTGCCTCAGCCTCCCAAGCAGCCGGGACTACAGGCGTACGCTACCACGCTTGGCTAATTTTTGTATTTTTAGTAGAGACAGGGTTTCACTATGTTGGCCAGGCTGGTCTTGAACTCCTGACCTCGTGATCCACCTGCCTCGGCCTCCCAAAGTGCTGGGATTAGAGGCATGAGCCACCACGCCTGGCCGGATGAGACAATTTCTGACCTCCAAGGATGCAGTCCTGAAAAAGAGGCTGGGGGAGAGGGAGAATCAGACACTGAAATAATTGCAAGGCCAGAAAAACTCAATCATAAATCATAAGTAAAAAATCAAGGCCATTTTTTACTTTCTGCTATATGCACAATAGCTACAGGAGTCCAGAGTGGTTAATTCTGCCTGCAGGTGTTAGGAAAGCATTCTTGGGGGAGAAATGGGAAATGCAGATACAGTAAAAGAATCTTCCTCTTTATCATTTTCCTTTCAGAATTTAGAAATCAATTAAAAACATATGTGACCCATACATAAGGCTGAACTGATCTTCCACAAAGGTAAAAGGGCAATTTAATGAAAAGAGGCTATCTGTTGAACAAATGGTGCTAGAACATCTGAAATCCCTATACAAAATGATGACTCTAAAGCAGTACCTGGCACCACATACAGCATTTAATGTGGAATGAATTATAAGCCTAAAAGTTGAATTAAAACTTATAAAATTTCTAGAATTTCTTTGTAAACTTGAGTTAGGTGAAGATTTCTTAGCTATAATAGAAAATGCATGAACCTTAAGAGAAATCACTGATAAGCTGAAATTTTTTTTTGAAATGGAGTTTTAATCTGTTGCCCAGGCTGAAGTGCAGCAGTACAATCTTGGCTCACCGCAACCTCTTCCTCCCGGGTTCACACGATTCTCCTGCCTCAGCCTCCCGAGTACCTGGGACTACAGGTATGCGCCACCATGCCTGGCTAATTTTTATATTTTTAGTAGAGACAGGGTTGTGCTATGTTGGCCTAGCTGGTCTCAAACTCCTGGCCTCAAGTGATCCACCCTCCTCGGTCTCTCAAAGTGCTGGGATTATAGGCGTGAGCCACCCAGCCTGGCCCGATAAACTGAATTTCATCAAAATCAAAAACTTCTGCTGTTCTAAAGATACTGTTAAGAGAATGGAGACAAGTCACAGAACGAAGACCAAATGGAGCAACTGGTGTGAATGCATATGGTGTGAACTGCTGGTAGTAATGCAAAACAGCACCCTTACTTTGTAAAATAGTGTGGCAGTGTCTCCTAAGCATATACTTATGCTATGACCTAGCAATTCCACTCCTAATTATTTACCAAAGAGAAATGAAAACTTATGTCCACACCAAAGCCTACATGTGAATGCTTACAGTGGCTTTGCTCATAATTACAAAAAACTGGAAACAACTCAGATGTCCTTTAGTGGATGGATGGATCAATACACGGGGTACATCTGTACAATTGAACACTACTCAGCAATAGAAGGGAATGAACCACTGATTACATGCAGCGACACATATGGATCTGTTAGAAATGCTTGTTCCGGCCGGGCGCGGTGGCTCAAGCCTGTAATCCCAACACTTTGGGAGGCCGAGACGGGCGGATCACGAGGTCAGGAGATCGAGACCATCCTGGCTAACACAGTGAAACCCCGTCTCTATTAAGAAATACAAAAAACTAGCCCGGCGAGGTGGCGGGCGCCTGTAGTCCCAGCTACTCGGGAGGCTGAGGCCGGAGAATGGCGTGAACCTGGGAGGCAGAGCTTGCAGTGAGCTGAGATCCGGCCACTGCACTCCAGCCTGGGTGACAGAGCGAGACTCCGTCTCAAAAAAGAAAAAAAGAAATGCTTGTTCCCTGGTGCCATAAAGAAATAGCACTTGGCCGGGTGCGGTGGCTCAAGCCTATAATCCCAGCACTTTGGGAGGCCGAGACGGGCGGATCACGAGGTCAGGAGATCGAGACCATCCTGGCTAACATGGTGAAACCCCGTCTCTATTAAAAAACACAAAAAACTAGCCAGGCGAGGTGGCGGGCACCTGTAGTCCCAGCTACTCGGGAGGCTGAGGCAGGAGAATGGCGTGAACCCGGGAGGCGGAGCTTGTAGTGAGCCAAGATTGCGCCACTGCACTCCAGCCTGGGCAACAGAGCGAGACTCCGTCTCAAAAAAAAAAAAAAAAAAAAAAAAAGAAATAGCACTTGAACATAAATTTAATTTCCTCAGCAAGGCCATTTTTTACTTTCTGCAGAAAGGGTACACTCGCCAGCAGTTTTGCCACAAGAATACACTGAACAAAGGAGACAGGCTCATTCATCACCTGATGCGTCCACCCTACTGCTGTGTCCAGTTTCCATTGGCTGGAACGGGACCTCACATTCTGTATTTGTCCTGATTGGCTAGTAACTTGGAACTTTTTAAAAGCAGCAAAGGCAGAGGAGAAAAAAGGAAGGAGGAAGTAACTTGTAGAGTGCTGAGAAAGATTAAAAAAGCCTTTAAATAAGGAAGAGGAACAGGCTATGACCTCATGCTTGCTTGGACCAGTATAAGCATGCCAGGGCAAATATTTAGGCTAAATTGTCAGAGCTAGGAATATAAAGTACATTGATTTCTTTATTATGGCTAGCAGATATTTAAGAATGTTAGCACAGGTCTTTGAATAAATTTTGCTTCTAAGAGAAGTTACTATTTATTCCTAATTAGATGGGGAGGAAAGTCTTTGAAGAGGAACCTCTACTTCACTTTTTACAGATCTTAAATGCATTAGGACTTAAAAGCTTAGATACTTTATAATTCTACTTATATGACATTCTGTAATAAGCAAAATTGAGCAGCAGTTGCCAGGGCTGGGGGGATGACTGACAACAAAAGAATGAGGGAGAGCAGTGCGGTGGCTCACACCTGTAATCCCAGCACTTTAGGAGGCCAAGGTGGGGGGATCATCTGAGGTCAGGAGTTCAAGACCAGCCTGGCCAAGATGGTGAAACCCTGTCTCTACTAAAACTACAAAAATTAGCCAGGTGTGGTGGTGCGTTCCTGTAATCCCAGCTACTTGGGAGGCTGAGGCAGGAGAATCGCTTGAACCCGGGAGGCAGAGGTTGTAGTCAGCTGAGATAGCACCACTCTGCACTCCAGCCTGGGCAATACAGCGAGACTCCATCTCAAAAAAAAAAAAAAAAAAAAAAAAGGAATGAGGGAAACATGGGGGACAGGGAATGGTTCTATATCTCAAGTGTGGTGGTAGTTACATGACTGTATGCATTGTTAAAACTCAGTACTGCTCATTAAAATGGGTACATTTTACTGTATGTAAATTATATCTCAATAAAAACACTATTTTCCTGGGGAAAGGATTCTGGGAAAGTGGCAGAATAGGAAGCACCAGGAATCTGTCTCCCCACCTAAATCTGAGTGACAGTACTATTTCAGAGCTCTAGAGTTTCATCATTCCTTTCATCCTAATTGCCCCAAAAGTCTTAACTTGTTCCAGCATCAACTAAACATTCCAGAGTTTCATCTAAGTCAGATATAGGTAAGACTCAAGTCACAATTCATCCTAAGGCAAATTCCCTCCAGCCATGAGCCTGTGAAAGGAAACAAGTTATCTATTTCCAAAACACAATAGCGGGGCAGGCATAGGATAGACATTCCCATTCCAAAAGTGAGAAACAGGCAAGAAGAAAGGGGTAACTAACTGGTCCCAAGTAAGTCCAAAACCTAACAGGGCAAACAGCATTAAGTTAAGAGAATAATCTTTTTGACTCCATGTTCCTGCCTTCTGAGCACACTAGTGGGGCAAGAGGCCAAGGTTTCAGGCAGCCCTGCCCCTATGGCTTTGTTGCGCTTAGCTCATGCTGCAACTTTTACGTGTTAGAGTCTTGTGCCTGCAGCTTGCCCAGGATAGAGCTGCTACCGGTGGTGCTACAGTTCTGGGGTCTGGTGCAGCAGCCCCAGCACTGCAGCTCCACTAGGCATTGCTGTAGTGGGAGCTCTTTGTGATGGCTCTGCCCCTGTGGCTTATGTCTGCCTGGGTCCCCACGATATCTGATACATCCTTTTAAATCTCAGTGGAGGCTGCCAGTCCAGGCACTCTGCACACCTGCAGAGTTGGCACTACATAGATGCCTCCAAGGCTTGCCACTTGCACCCTCCAGAGCAGCAGCATGAACTAACCGCACCTGGGCCTGCTTGAGCCATGGCTGGGTGGCTGAGGGCCACTGGGCCAGAATGCGGTGAGCAGAGACCTGAGGCAGCACTGGACAGCAAATGCTGATTTTCCAAAGCTGCCTAGGGCCACTCTCTCAGGGCTGCCTCATAGATCTTTGAAATGGCTTCTGGGTTGTTCTCCCAATATCTTGATGTATAGCACCTGGACTCTTTCTAGCCATGCTAATTCCTTTATCAGAGA
Organism: Papio anubis; assembly: GCF_008728515.1. Taxonomy (NCBI): domain Eukaryota; kingdom Metazoa; phylum Chordata; class Mammalia; order Primates; family Cercopithecidae; genus Papio; species Papio anubis. The sequence goes on along the minus strand of NC_044988.1, from coordinate 100,496,228 downwards.
GTCACTTGGCCACACCCCTGCATGTTTTTTGTTGTTGTTGTTCTTTACTTAGCTAGGCTGTGAATTTTCCAAATCTTTATGTTATGCTTCCCTCATAAATTATAAATTCTGTCTTTAAATCATTTCTTTTCTCTCTCATTTTACTGTATGCAGTTCAAAGAGGCCACATAGCACCTTAATATTTGGCTTAGAAATTTCTTCTGACAGATATCCTAGTTCATCACTTTTAAATTCTGCCTTCCTTAAAGCCCTTGGGCATGGATACAATTCACCCAACTTCTTCAAGGTTTTATATATAACAAGGAATGCCTTTATCCGGCTTCCAATAAGATATTAATCATTTCCACCTGGGACCTCATCAGAATGGCCTTTACTGTCTATACTTCTATCAACATTATGATCACAACCACTTACGTGATCACTGGGAAGTTCCATAGTTCCCTACAGTTCTCTTCTTCTAAGCTCTCACTAGAATCACTCTCAAATTGGCTCAGTTCAGGACAATACAGGCTTTTTCTAGCCTGCTCCTCCAAATTCTTCCAGCCTCTGTTCCTTACCCAGTTCCAAAGCCACTAACACATTTCCAGGTATTTGTTATAGCAACAGCCCAACTTCTTGGAACTATTTTCTATCTTAGTGTTTTGTGCTGCCATGACAGAATACCACAGACTAGATAATTTATAATGAACAGAAATTTATTTTTCACAGTTCTAGAGGCTGGGAAGTCCTAGACGTGGGGACTGCATCTGGCTAAGGGTTCATCATCAATGACAGATGGCAAAGAGGGTAAGAGAGAGAAAAGGAGGCCAAATTCATCCTTTTTTGTTTTTTGTTTTTGAGACAGGGTCTCACTCTGTTGCCCAGGTTGGAGTGCAGTGGCACAATGTTGGCTCACAGTAACCTCCACCTCCTGGGCTCAAGCGATCCTCCCATCGCCTCAGCCTACTGAGTAGCTGGGACTACAAGCATGTGCCACCAGACCTGGTTAATTTTTGTATTTTTTTTGAGACAGAGTCTCGCTCTGTCACCCAGGCTGGAGTGCAATGGCGCAATCTCGGCTCACTGCAAGCTCCGCCTCCCGGGTTCACGTCATTCTCCTGTCTCAGCCTCCCGAGTAGATGGCATTACAGAAGCGCCCACCACCACGCCCTGCTAATTTTTTTGTATTTTAGTAGAGACCAGGTTTCACTGTGTTAGCCAGGATGGTCTCGATTTCCCGACCTCATGATCTGCCTGCCTTGGCCTCCCAAAGTGCTGGGATTACAGGCGTGAGCCACCGCGCCTGGCCCAATTTTTGTATTTTTTGTAGAGACGTGGTTTCACCCAGGTTTTGGTCTCAAACTCCTGGCCTCAAGTGATCCGCCCACCTTGGCCTCCCAAAGTGCAGGATTAGACGTGTGAGTCACTGCGCCCAGACCAAACTCATCCTTTTATAAGGAACTGATTCCTACGATAACAAACCCCTCCCTCTCCCACAGCATTAATCCATTCGTAATGGCGGTGGCCCCAGGACCCAAACACTTCCTATTGGGCCCCACAAGACCTCTGCATTAGAGATCAAGTTTCCAACATGTGAACTTTGGGGGACACACTGAAACCACGGTACCATGGTAACCACGAAGAAAATAGCTATGGAATATATACAAAAGGAAATAAGAAAGGAACTTAAATGTTTTACTACAAAAAATCAACTACACAGAATAAAAAGACAGTAATGCAGGAAATGAGAGACAAAAAAGCTGTAAGGCATATAGAAAACAAAACACGAAAAATGAAAGAAGTAAATCCCTTCATCAGTCAGACTGAAAAGGAAAGGACATTCTGTCATATGCCACAACATGGAAGAACCTCGAAGACATTATGGTAAGTGAACTGAGACACTCACAAAAAGACAAATACGTTTAATTCTACTTATATAAGGTACTTGGGATAGTCAAACTCATAGAGACAGAAAGCAGAATGGTGGTTGCCAGGAGCTGGGGGAGGGAAAAGGGGAGTTATTGTTTAATGGGTATAGTGTTAAATTTTGCAAGATAAAAAGGGTTCTGGAGGTGGATGATGGTGATGGTTGCACATTAGTAGGAATGTACTTAATCCAACAGATGTATAAAAACAGTTAAGATGCTTCATTTTGTATAAGTGTTTTACACACACATACACACACACAAAGTTAAACCCCTCCACCACCATTTTTCTTCTGCAAGGCCTCTTTCCTCAGAATGTCCACTGCTAAGGCCCAGGCTTGGTGCTTCCCTGTGAGTGGCACCTCTTAGGAGTTGTGAGAGGGGACTCCATCGCTGCACTCTGAGTGATTTGGCCACTGGGAATTATATAAATGGTCCTAAAGGAGTGCTTGTGATCTATGCCCCAACTGGTTTCTTTCCCTCTTGATTATTTTACTTATTTATTTATTTTTCAAGACTGAGTCTCGCTCTGTTGCCCAGGCTGGAGTGTGGTGGCGCGATCTCGGGTCACTGCAACCTCTGACTCCCTGGTTCAAGTGATTCTCCTGCCTCAGCCTCCTGAGTAGCTGTGACTACAGGTTTGCACCACTATGCCCAACAAATTTTTGTATTTTTAGTAGCGATGGGGTTTTGCCACGTTGGCCAGGCTGGTCTCGAACTCCTGGCTTCAAGTGACCTGCCCACCTCACCCTCCAAAAGTGCTGGGATTACAGGCATGAGCCACCATGCCCGGTCTTTCCCTCTTGATTCTTTCTGCCCTGTGAGACTCAAAGTGGGATACAGACCAGAAGTCTGAACACAAGTAGCTTTATCCACTGTCACCCAACGTGGTAGAAATCCACGCTACATGTGTCCTTCTCTAATACAAACCTCTCTTTACCTGTCTGGGAGAGCACTGGTGGCCATGGAGAGGCAGTTGTGGGTGATAGAGAGAAGTCATGCAGGAGGGCAGGGTCCTGGGTTCCAGTAGGTTCTGAGAGTCTAGGAGAATCTGAGAGTCTAGGTGAGGCACATCCTCACTCCAGCCTCACTCATCCGCAAAATGGAGGCTGAACCAGATGGCTGCTCTGAGCTATCCTGGCTGAGTCTGTCACCTAATGTAAGGTCTCAAGTAAATTTTCCTCAGCTTCTTCTTGTCAAGGGCTTTTAGAAAATGACCACTGACAATTTATTGACTAGAAAGAGTAAGTCTGCTAATCTACAGACACCAGACTGGCTTCCCCTAAAATCCATAATCAACCAACACTTCACAAAAGGGATTTAGGAGCCTTTGGGCCACAGGACAAGGGGCAGGTGTCTAGCAACTCATATGAAGAAGCTGGACAGTCAGGCCTGGCTGGATGTAACTGGGAAACCTGACTTGTATCTCATCACTTTCAGAGCAAACGAGCAAGAAAACTTAATGAAAAACAGTGCCCAGAACCCCGGGTGTTCACCCTCCTGCCAGTAAGCTGCATACAGATGAGGGTGCATACAAGTCTCCTAAGGACTAAGAGCACCATTCAATTAATTCTGCAGCTTTTGACTACTGAAGGTGACAAAACTGTCTTTGACTCTCCTGTATAGTTGCACGTCACTAAAGGAATACTAGCTGCTAAGCCTGGTTAGTGCTTGCATTTCTGACTTCCTATTCTCAAGGAGCCCCATAAGGGGCATTTGGCAATATTCAACATCTGTCAAAATTGGAAATGCATTTACTCTTTTATACAACGAAATATACATCATATATATATATATACACACACTCATATTTCTCCGTGTGTGTGTGTGTGTGTGTGTGTGTGTGTGTGTGTGGTGTCACTGTATCACTGTTTAAATAACAAAAGTGTCCATCATTAAGTTAAACTCCAGGTTGACCTTCAAAATGGGATATATTTAGGGCTAGATGGGAGTACACCAAACTTTTCCAGAAGTATGCAGATAAACAGGCCGGGCGCGGTGGCTCAAGCCTGTAATCCCAGCACTTTGGGAGGCCAAGACGGGCGGATCACAAGGTCAGGAGATCGAGACCATCCTGGCTAACCCGGTGAAACCCCATCTCTACTAAAAAATACAAAAAACTAGCCGGGCGAGGTGGCGGGCGCCTATAGTCCCAGCTACTTGGGAGGCTGAGGCAGGAGAATGGTGTAAACCCGGGAGGCGGAGCTTGCAGTGAGCCAAGATCCGGCCACTGCACTCCAGCCTGGGCGACAGAGCGAGACTCCGTCTCGAAAAAAAAAAAAGGAAACAACTTTCAGATCCTCAATGTCATATATAAGCTTTTCTAAAACTGATCTGCCCGAGGACATCCCTGCCAGTTCTCCTTTCCTGATGTTGCTTTCAAAATCACCCTCTCCCTCTCACACAGGAGAGGAATGCCCCTCATGTGTCCCCATGGGTTTAAACAGTCCTGGGCACCGAATTACAGGCCAAGCTGAGAATACATCACTTTAGAGGGAAAGACGTGAGAGAAAAGCTGCGAAGTGTCATTAAGAAATAAACATAGCTGGGCGTGGTGGCTCATGCCTGTAATCCCAGCACTTTGGGAGGCCGAGGCAAGCGGATTACTTGAGGTCAGGAGTTCGAGACCAGCCTGGCCAACATGGTGAAACCCCATCTTCACTAAAAATACAAAAATTAGCCGGGCATGGTGGTGCAGGCCTGTAGTCCCAGCTACTCGGGAGGCTGAAGCAGGACAATCGCTTAAACCTGGGAGGCAGAGGTTGTAGCGATCCAAGATCATGCCACTGCACTACAGCCTGGGTGAGAGAGAGAGACTCAGGAACAGAACAGAAGGGAGGGGAAGGAGGAGGGGAGGGGGAGGGGACGGGGAGGGGAGGAGGGGAGGGGGAAGGGGAAGGAAGGGAAAATAAAGTATTCCACAAACACTTACTGAGTACTTACTAAGAAATAGGTACTATCTTAGGCTCTAGGATTATGACGGTAAAATACAGGCAAAAAGTCCCTGCCCTGCCAGAGCTCACATTCTAGTGGGGGAAGTCAGATAACAAAAAGAACTAGTTAATTACAAACTGTGTAAGACGGTAACAACTGATAGGGAGAAAAAAAAAAAAAGCAGGAATCGGGGGCCGGGCACGGTGGCTCATGCCTATAATCCCAGCACTTTGGGAGGCTGAGGCGCGTGGATCACGAGGTCAGGTGTTCGAGACCTGCCTGACCAACATGGTGAAAGCCCGTCTCTACCAAAAATACAAAAATTAGCCAGGCATGGTGGTGCGCAACTGTAATCCCAGCTACTCAGGAGGCTGAGGCAGGAGAATCGCTTAAACCCCAGGAGGCAGAGGTTGCAATGAGCCAACATTGTGCCACTGCACTCCAGCCTGGCGACAGAGCAAGATTCTGTCTCAAAAAAAAAAAAGAGGAACGGAGATGCTGGGGTTGGGGGCTGGGAACTGCAATTTTAAATAAGGTGATCAGGGGCCAGGTGCAGTAGCTCACACCTGTAATCCCAGCACTTTGGGAAGCTGAGGCAGGAGGATCTTTGAGTCCAGGAGTTTGAGATAAACCTGGGCAACATAGTGAGACTCCATCTCTACAAAAAAAATTTTTTTAATTAAAAAGTAAAAATTCAGTAAGGTGATCAGAAGAGCCATCACTGAAGATGACAACTGAGCAAAGACCCAAAGGAGGTGAAGAGTGAACTATGGAGGAAGCACCTTCCTGGCAGAGAGAACAGCAAGTGCAAAGGCCCTGGGCAGGGAGGATGACTGGGAATCATTCAAGCACGAGCAAAGAGGCCAATGTGGAAGGAACAGAGTCAGCAAGAAGGAGTGTAAAAGGAGGTAAGGCAGAGGTTATAGTGGGTGGGGACATGGGATGAAGCCTCACAGGTGACTGCCGGGGCTCTGGTATTTGTTTATTTATATTTTTTGAGACGGAGTCTCGCTCTTGTTGCCCAGGCTGGAGTGCAGTGGCACAGTCTTGGGTCAATGCAACCTCTGCCTCCTGGGTTCAGGTGATTATCTTGCCTCAGCCTCCCAAGTAGCTGGGATTACAGGCACCCTCTACCATGCCTAGCTAATTTTTGTATTTTTAGTAGAGATGGGGTTTCACCACATTGGCCAGGCTGGTCTCCAACTCCTAACCTCAGGTGATCTGCCCGCCTTGGCCTCCCAAAGTGCTGGGATTACAGGTGTGAACCACTGCACCCGGCCTCTGGTGCTTATTTAAAAGGAGCTGGGAAGACAATGGAAGGTTTGCAGCTGAGCTGAGACAGAAATATGACATTTAAAATGATTAACTCTGGCTGCTGCAGGGAGAAGAGACTAAGGAAATACCAGCAGAAGCAGGGACCCTGGCCAGCAGGCTAATGAAATCATCCAAGTAAGAGATGACAGGGGCTTGGACAAGCAGAGGTTGTGAAAAGTGGATATGACCTGGATAGATTCTGAAGTTACAGGTACCTGAAAGATTGGTGCAGGGTTTAAGAGAAAAAGAAGAGTCAAGGAAGATCCCAAAGTTATTGGCCTAGAAAGCAGAAACATGAAGCTGGGTTTAACTGAACAAAGGAAGAAGTGACTATATCATATTTGGGGACAAAATATGAAGTTCAGTTTTTTATTTTTAGTTATTTATTTTGAGAGAGTCTTACTCTGTCGCCCAGGCTGGAGTGCAGTGGCATGATCTCAGCTCACTGCAACCTCTGCCTCCCGGGTTCAAGTGATTCTCTGTCTCAGCCTCCAGAGTAGCTGGGATTACAGGCGTGTGCAATCATGCTCAGCTAATTTTTGTACTTTTAGTAGAGATCGGGTTTCACCATGTTGGCCAGGCTGGTTTGGAACTCCTGACCTCAGGTGATCCACCTGCCTCAGCCTCCCAAAGTGCTGGGATTACAGGCGTGAGCCACCATGCCCAGCCTGTCTGATTATTTTCATTTATAGTAAGACTTCAAGTCAGACAGAGGAGCTTATTTTGGCTACTCTAGATCCTTTGTGTACATGCATTTTAGAATCAGCTGATTTACTTTCACTAAAAACCTGCTGGGATTTTTATTGGAGTGGGTTGCTTCTATAAATTATGTGGGATAGAAGTGACATTTACAGTTGTCCAATCCATAAATTTAGTGATCTCTTCATTAATTCAGGCCTTCTAATTCCTCTCCATGATATTCTGTAGTCTTCATTATGATGGTCTTGCACACCTGTTGCCAGATGGATACTTAAGTATTTTTTATGCTACTGTACATGGTACTCTTATTTCATTTCAGTTTCCAATTTGTTGCTGGTATATACAAATAGAACTGCTTTTACATTCAATTTACATCTTACAAGTTGCTAAATTCACTTATCAGTTGTTGTAGCTTTTTTGTAGATTTCATCATTTGTTTTACACAGGCAATCATGTCATCTGAGCATAAAGACAACTTCGCTTTTCCCTTTTCAATCTCGATGTCTTTTATTCCTTTGCCTAGCCGTACTGGACAAACTGGAGCCTCTAGTACAATGCTGTGTAGAAGCAGTGATGGCTGACTTCCTTTCTTCGTTTCTGATATTAGGGGTGGAAAGCATTTAGTCTTTCATCATGAAATACGATGTAAGCTGAAGGTTTTTCATAGATGCCCTTCATCAGGTTGAGAAAATTCCCTTCCATTCCTAATTTGCCTATCAGAAGCGGACATCAGATTTTGCCAAATGCATCTACTGCATCTACTAAGATGATCACAAGGATCTGTTGTTAATTTGCTAAAGTGGACTTGCTAAAATTTTAAGAATCATGAGGGATGTTGGTCTAGTTTTCTGTTCCTGTAATGTCCTTGTCTGGTTTTGGTATCAGACTGACTTCATGGAATGAGACAGAAGTTTCATTACCTCCTTTTCTATTTTCTGAAAAGGTTGTATAGAATTAATACTGTTTCTTCCTTAAATCATTGGTAGAATTCACCCATGGAGCAACCCAGGCCTAGAGTTTTCCTTGTGGGAAGGTTTTTAACTACGAACTCAGTATCTTGAACACATTTGGGGCTATTTAGATGAGTGAACTTTGGCAGTTTGTGTCATTCAAGGAATCTGTTTCTTCTAGATTGCTGATCAATATTCACTTATTACACTTTCAATATCTTTAGAATCTGTGTGATGCCATCTCTTTCATTCCTGATATTACAGTTATCGTCTTCCCTTTTTCCCCCTGATCAGTCTGGATAGAGGTTTATTAGTTTCATTGTTCTCTCAAATAACTAGCTTTTGGTTTCATGATTTCTGTACTAGTTTTCTGTTTCATTGATTTCCACACTGGCTTTTTCTTTTTCTTTTCTTTTCTTTTTTTTTTTTTTTTGAGACGGAGTCTCGTTCTGTCGCCAGGCTGAAGTGCAATGGCACGATCTTGGCTCACTGTAACCTCCGACTCCCTGGTTAAAGCAATTCTCCCGCCTCAGCCTCCTGAGTAGCTAGGATTACACAGGCAAGCGCCACCACGCTTGTATGGTGGTGGCAAGCGCGGCAAGCGCCACCTAATTTTTGTATGGTTAGTAGAAATGGGGTTTCACCATGTTGGCCAGGATGGTCTCGATCTCCTGACCTTGTGATCTGTCTGCTTTAGCCTCCCAAAGTGCTGAGATTACAGACGTGAGCCACCCCGCTTGGCCACACTGGCTTTTTCTTCTGCTTAATAATGGGGTTTCACTAGTCTTCATTTTTTTCTAATTTCTTAAAGTGGGACCCCAAGGTCATTGATTTGGGACCTCTGTTCTTTTCTAATACAGATGCTCAACTTAAAATTGGGTTACATCCTGAAAAACCTATCATAAAATTGAAAAATGTAAGTTGAGACATCATAAGTCAGGGACCATCTGTACTATATAAATTTCTCTTTAGCTCCATCCCACAAATTTTATGTGGCACTTTCACCTTCATTCAGTTCCAGATACTTACTAACTTCACTTTTGATTTTTTTCTTTGACCCGTGATTTATTTAAAATTATGTTATTTTCCAAATATTTGAAAGATCTTCCAGATACCTTTCTGTTATTAATTCCTCATTTAATGTGGCCAGAGATCATACTTTTTTTTTTTTTTTTTTTTTTTTTGGAGACAGAGTCTCACTCTGTCACCCAGGCTGGAGTGCAATGGCGCCATCTCGGCTCACTGCAACCTCCGCCTCCTGGGTTAAAGCAATTCTCCTGCCTCAGTCTCCTGAGTAGCTGAGACTACAGACGAGTGCCACCACGCCCAGCTGATTTTTTGTATTTTTAGTAGAGACGGGGTTTCACTGTGTTAGCCAGGATGGTCTCGATCTCCTGACCTCGTGATCTGCCTGCCTCAGCCTCCTAAAGTGTTGGGATAACAGGCGTGAGCCACCGCACCCGGCCAGAGATCATACTTTCTACAAATTGAATCAGCTTACATTCAGTGAGGCTTTTTTTTTTTTTCACCCCGAGATGGAGTCTCGCTGTTGCACAGCTGGAGTGCAGTAGCGCAATCTCGGCTTACTGCAACCTCTGCCTCCCCGGTTCAAGCGATTCTCCTGCCTCAGCCTCCCGAGTAGCTGGGATTACAGGCGCCTACCACCACACCCAGCTAATTTTTGTTATTTTTAGTAGAGATGGGGTTTCACTATGTTGGCCAGGTTTGTTTCAAACTCCTGACCTCAGGTGATCCGCCTGCCTAGGCCTCCCAAAGTGCTGGGATTACAGCTGTGAACCACCGCGCCGCACACCCGGCCTACTGAGGCTTTTAAATGGCCCAGAAAATGATTTGTCTTGGAAATAGTTCCATATGCACTTGAAAAGAACGTGTGTTCTGCTGTTTAGGGGTCGAATGTTCTACTGAACATCAATTAAGTCAAGTCAGTTGATTATATTGCCCAAATCTTCTATATCCTCATTGATTTTTGTTTGTCTACTTGTTCTATCAGTTTTTGTGAGACAGTTGTTAAAACCTTCAACTATAATTATAAATTTATTTCTCCTTGAAAAGTTTGTATTTTGAATCTCTGTTAATACATGCATAAACATTTAGAATTATGTCTTGATGAATTTATCTCTTTATTATTATGAAATAATTCTCCTTTATCCTTGGTGACATTCATAGTTTGTTTAATATGTCACTAAGGTTTTCTTTTCATTAATGCTAACATATTAACATCTTTTCCCACTCTTTTGCTTTTAACGTATCTGTATTTTTATATTCAAAGTGGGATAACTGTAGACAGCATATAAATATAAATATGAATGGGTCTTGCTTTTTTATCCAATCTCACAATGTCTGCTTTTAATGAGGATTTTTTTTAAGATACCAAAAAACTCTCGCTGTCACCCTGGAGTGCAGTGGTGTGATCAGAGCTCAATGCAGCCTCAAACTCATGGGCTCAAGTGATCCTCCCACCACAGCCTCCTGAGTGGAACTACACCACCACACCTGGCTAATTTTTTTTTTTTTTTTGTAGAGATGGGGTCTCACTTGGCTTCCAAGGCTGGTCTCAAACTCCTGGCTTCAAGTGATCCTCCTAACCCCCCTCCCCAAAGTGCTGGGATTACAGGTGTGAGCCACTCTGCCCGGTCCTTAATGATGAATTAATTACTGATACGAATTTTAACCTACCATCGTGCTCTTTGTTTCATATTTGTCACATCTGTTCTGTTTGCTTTTCCTGTTTTTTTTTTTTTTTTCTGCCATCTTTTGGATTATTTAAAGATTTTTATCACAACTTTTTATTGTTGTTGGCTCATTAGCTACAATTCTGCTACTATAGAGTTTATCACATGCATCTTTAACTTATCACAGTCTACCTTCGATTGATATTATACAACTTCACATGTAGTGTAAAAAGCTTACAAGAGTATACTTGTTCTCCCACTCGCAGTCTTTGTGCTACTATTGTCATAAGCTTTACTTCTACGTAAGTTATAAATGCTATAATGTGTAATTACCTCTAAGACATATCTTTTAATGAGATTGAAACAAAAAGAAAAAATATCTTATGTATTTATCCACTTAGTTACCCTTTGCATTGTCTTCATTTCTTTTTATAGCTCCAGTTTTATTTTATTTGTTTGTTTATTTAGACAGAGGGTCTCACTCTGTCACCCAGGCTGGAATGCAGTGGTACGCTCATAGCTCACTGCAGCCTGGGACTCCTTGTGGTTCCAGTTTTCTACCAGGTATCACTCTCTTTCTGCTTTAATTAACATCCTTTGATATTTCTTGTACTGTATATCTACTGGTAATAAATTCTTCCTTTTTTTTAATGCCTGAAAGATACCTTATTTTGCCTTCATTTTTGAAAGGTATTTTCACTGAGGAAAGAATTCTAGGTAGACAACTGTTTTCTTTCTTTGCTTTAAATATATTGTTCCACTGTTACCTGGCTTACATTGTTTCCAATGAGAAATCTGGTGTCACCCTGATCTTAGGTATATAATGTATCTTTTTTCTTTGGCCACTTTAAACCATGGTTTTAAGCAATTTGCTTAGGATGTGCCTTAGTATATAGTTTTTCTTTATGTTTCCTGTGCTTGCAGTTCCTCAAGATTCTTGGATCTTTGTGTTAACTGCTTTCATTACACTTGGACATTTTTCAGCCATTTTTCTCTCTCTCTCTTTTTTTTTTTTTTGGTCCCTCATGCCCTCCCTTCCTTCAGGGACTCCAGTTCCACATACATTTGGCTACTTGATGTTGTCTCTCACTTTACTGATGCTGTGTTCATGTATGTTTTTCAGGGTTTCTTTTTTTTTTGTCTGCTTCACTTTGGATCGTTTCTATGGTTAAGTCTTCAAAATCACAAATCTTTACTTGTGCAATGTTTATTCTGAGAGTCTTCATTCAGTGTATTTTTCATCTCTATACCTTTCTTTTTTTTTTTATTTGGAGATGGAATCTTGCTCTCTTGCCCAGGTTAGAGTGCAGTGGTACGAATCTTGGCTTACTGCAACCTCCACCTCCCAAGTTCAAGTGATTCTCCTGTCTCAGCCTCCCATGTAATTGGGATTACAGGCATGCGCTACCACATTCGGCTAATTTTTGTTTTAGTAGAGATGGGGTTTCACCATGTTGGCCAGGCTGGTCTCGAACTCCTGACCTCAGGTGATCCGCCCACCTTGGCCTCCCAAAGTGCTGGCATTACAGGCGTGAGCCACCGTGCCCAGCCATCATCTTTCATGTCTTTACTTAACATATTGAATCTTTTCTTTAGCTTATTTAATACATGGAATACAATTATAATGACTAATGTCTGTAATGTACTACTTATATCATCCGTCTCATTTTTGGTCAGTTTTTGCTTGTATTTTACTACTTCTGCTCATACCTAGTAATTCTAGAATGGCTGGTAAACATTGTGCATTTTACCACACTGGGTCCTAGATAGTTTTGTATCCCTAAAAATATTCTTCAGCTTTTGTTTGGAAATGGTTTGATCTTTTTGGTCTTGCTCTTAACCTTTGCTAAGCAAGACCAGAAGAGCATTTATTCTAGGATTAATTTTTCCCAACTATTGAGGCAAGATCTTTGTGATGATTAACATTATGTGTCAACTTGACTAGGCCATAGGTGCTCAGATCTTTGGTCAGACATTAGTCTGGCAGACTGCGTAAAGCAGCTTGGCCTCCCTAATGTGGGTAAGCCCCATTCAATCTGTTAAAGGCCTGAATTGAACAAAAAATCTGACCCTTTCCTGAGGAGAAGAGAATTCTTCCTGCCTAACTGCCTTCAAACTGAGACATCAACTTTTCTCTGCCTTTGGACTTGAACCAAAACATTGGCTCTGCCTGGGTCTTGAGCCGGTCAACCTTTGGACTATAGCCACACCACTGGCTCTCCTGAGTCTCCATCTTGCTGACTCACCCTGCAGATTTTGGGACCTGTCAGCCTCCATAATCACATGAGGCAATTCCTTATAATAAATCTCTTCACATGTGCGCACACGCACACACACACAGACACACACTCTCTCTCTCTCTCTCTCAAGAACCTCACACACACAGACACACACACACACACTCTCTCTCTCTCTCTCTCTCAAGAACCTTCACTAATACAACTCTTCTGAGTACTTGTATAATCAATACCCCTGAATCATGAAATTTTCTACTCTGATACTGGGAACAGGAACTATTTCTGGCCCTGTGTGAACTCCAAAAATGGTTCTCTCTAATCCTGTTGAGTGGTTCCTTCCCTGGACATAAGGGGTTTCCTCACATATATGCACTGATCAGTACTCAACCGAATACTCAAGTGGGCTCCTTGTGTATCTCCAGTCCAGTGTTCTCTTCTCTGTGCATCTCTTGCCCCTTTGTTTCTCTGCCTGTGAACTCTAGCTTCCCTGGCTGCCCTGGATTTTCAGTTTTACCTCTTCAATGGGGAGAGACTGCTGGGGCCTGCTGATGTTCCTTCTCCCCACACTGCAGTCTGGAAACTTTCTCTGAGCATTAAATCAGAGCAATCATAAGGCTCTATTTCTCAGGTCTCAGGATTCACTGTCCTAAATCACCTTAGATCTAATAACTTCAGTTATTGTTTGACATATTTTCTCCAGTTTTACAGTTGTTTTAGGTGACAAGGTAAATCTGAGCCCCATTAACTTAGCCAATCGTGTGTGGACACAAATGTGGTAAGAATGATAAGAGTTCAGTTTTGACCTGTTAGATAAGTAGTTGAGTATACAAATCTGGGATTTATAAATGTGGGGGTCATCAGAGTATGGCTGGAGTTTAGAGCAAGAGACTAAACAATCTCACCACAGAAGTCTTCAAGGTGACACTGTCTTATTTTATGTAAAAGATGAATGCAAGGCAAGTCTGAGAGCCATAACTATCTACCCACGTGCCTACCTACCTACCTACCCACCCATCTTGAAATTGGGATAAAAAGGCTAGGTGCGATGGCTCACGCCTGTAATCCTAGCACTTTGGGAGGCCAAGGTGAGTGAATCACCTGAGGTCAGGAGTTTGAGACCAACCTGGCCAACATGGTGAAACCCTGTCTCTATTAAAAATACAAAAATTAGCCAGGCGTGGTGGTGCACGTTTGCAGTCCCAGTTACTCGGGAGGCTGAGGCAGAAGAATTGCTTGAAACTGGGAGGTGGAGGTTGCAGTGAGCCGAGATCGCACCAGTGCACTCCAGCCTGGGTGACAGAGTGAGATTCCATCTCAAAAAAAAAACCAGAAAAGAAATTAGGATAAAGGTTGTCACAGCAATACCAGGTTAACATGCTTATTTGATTTAGAAAATGAAGTCAAAATTTTACTGACAGAAAGTAAATCTATGTTTGACCAGTTAATCTGTGTGTGTGTGGTTTTTTTTTTTTTTTTTGACCAGTTAATTTGATAAAGAGAACTGGCTTGCCAATTTATATAAATCTGCATCTGCAAAAATTTTAAAAATTATAATTAAGGGAGGGCAGGTGCAGTAGCTCACGCCTGTAATCCCAACACTTTGAAAAGCTGAGGTGGGGGGATCACCTGAGGTCAGGAGTTCAAGACCAGCCTGACCAACATGGTGAAACCCCATCTCTACTAAAAATACAAAAATTAAATGGACATGGTGGCAGGTGCCTGTAATCCCAGCTGCTAGGGAGGCTGAGGCAGGAGAATCTCTTGAACCCCGGAGGCAGAGATTGTGGTAAGCCAAGATCACACCATTGCACTCCAGCCTGGGTGACAGAGTGAGACTCCATCTCAAAAAAAAAAAAAAAAAATATATATATATATATATATATATATATATATATAGAGAGAGAGAGAGAGAGAGAGAGATAAAATTAAGGAATGTATAAAATATAATGGAAAATACATCCTTTACAACTATTTAAACTTATAATAAAAATCTTAGATGTCGGCCGGGCGCGGTGGCTCAAGCCTGTAATCCCAGCACTTTGGGAGGCCGAGACGGGTGGATCACGAGGTCAGGAGATCGAGACCATCCTGGCTAACACAGTGAAACCCCGTCTCTACTAAAAAATACAAAAAACTAGCCGGGCGAAGTGGCGGGCGCCTGTGGTCCCAGCTACTCGGGAGGCTGAGGCAGGAGAATGGCGTGAACCCGGGAGGCGGAGCTTGCAGTGAGCTGAGATCCGGCCACTGCACTCCAGCCTGGGCGACAGAAGCCGAGACTCCGTCTCAAAAAAAATCTTAGATGTCAATTTAAATGTGCAAGGGGGTAAATACAGTTTTTACAAATCCTGTTAGAAGACCACGCACGGTAGCTTAAGCCTGTAATCCCAGCACTCTGGGAGGCCACGGCAGGCAGATCACTTGAAGTCAGGAGTTCAAGACCAGCCTGGCCAACACAGTGAAATCCCGTCTCTACTAAAAATACAAAAATTAGCCAAGTATGGTGGCATGTGCCAGCTACTCAACAGGCTGAGGCATGAGAATCTCTTGAACCCAGGAGATGGAAGCTACAGTGAGCTGAGATCATAGCACTGCACTCTAGCCTGGTCAACAGAGCAAGACTGCGTCTCAAAACAAAACAAATTGTTACGGAGTACACGGACAAGTTTGAAGACCACTGGATGATGGCCTACACACACAATAGAATTCTATGCTGGTATGAAAAATAAAAGTAAATTTTTTTTTTTTTTAAGATGGAGTTTCACTCTGTCACCCTACTGGAGTTCAGTGGCATGATCTCAGCTCACTGCAATCTCTGCCTCCCGGGTTCAAGCGATACTCTTGCCTCAGCCTCCCGAGTAGCTGGGATTACAGGCACCCGCCACTACACCCAGCTAATTTTTTGTATTTTTAATAGAGATGGGGTTTCACCATGTTGGCCAGGCTAGTCTCGGACTCCGGACCTCGTGATTCGCCCGCCTCGGCCTCCCAAAATGCTGGAATTACAGGTGTGAGCCACCGTGCCCAGCCAAAAACAAATTTTTTTAAATAATGATGAGACTTTCTATAGACAAATAGGAAAATATGTCCAAGACATATTGTTATGTTAAAAAAATAAAGGTGTATAGGTCCAGAATACGTTACACAGTATGCTAGCTTTTGTGTGTAAGAATGGGATTTAAAAGTATATACTTACATTTGCATAAATTAAGACATATAACATTTTAGGTCATAATTAATTTTTTTGAGACAGGGTCTTCACTTTGTTGTTCAGGCTGGTCTTGAACTTCTGGGGCTCAAGTGATCCTCCCATCTCAGCCTACCAAGTAGCTGGGACAACAGGCGTGCATTACTGCACCCAGCTTATGCTAATTTTTAAATGTGTGAATGCAATTTTTTTTAAAGTCCTCACAGGAAATACAGCTGGCCTGGCTTATTAACAAGCTTGAATGCAATATGGAATTCTCTGGGATACAAGCCTTATTGGTACAACTACCTACAGTAATTAAATCACCTTGGATTGACTCCAAGGCAGATTTATCTCACCATAAAGGCAACAACTTTAGTAATATTTGCCTCAAAAGAAGAGCCAGACTGTGAGCTCCTTGGGGGCTGAAATTATAGCTGATCCATCTTTGTATACCTGTTAAGCAAATGATATTACAGTGAGCTTCCATAGACCTATTTCCTAAGGATGGTGATAGACATCTACTGCTGAAGAGTGTGCTGGGATTCTACCTGGTGGCGTCTGGTCTTTGACCAGATTCTGTAGACATGAGGTTTGCAGAAGCATCATTTTCACTAATTATTGTAACTCTCATGGGGTCTTCTTAATCTGGTCCTCTAGGCCAAACACCTGCTTTCTTCCTATTTTAAATCATTTGCATCTCTCTCTGACTGGTATAATTCCACCATTCTGAAACTGCAGTTGCCGCAAATGTTGTTATAAATAAGATTATTTATTTAAAAGACACATTAACTTCAGAACAAAAAGGTTAAAAAAACCTCATGAGGAGATACTCTGTGCTGCCTGTCTAAAAGACATGTCAGTAACTTTGTTTAACTGAAGGGCTTCCCCCTTGATCCCCCTACTTAATAAGAGCTGGCTTTTAAAGGACATGGCTTAACAGAATTGTCAAGGTCCTGAGTTACTACTGAAACCAGCTGAACTGACTCTGACTTCCGTGGTTTGAGCTGGCATGTCAAAATGAGTTTGCCTGCATCTAAGTCTTCTCGCCTCCTTAAAGAGAGAAGGGAATTAGCCCTTCCTATCTGTCTGAAGCCAACTTCTACTCACTTCTTTCTTCCTTCCTCTCCCACTTTTTCTCTTTTCTTGGGAAACTTTGGAGATCAATCAATCATAAACAATTGTTCTGTCATTATGAATATACTGAAGAAATACCTAGTACAAATAAACAGTCAAGAAATTCCACCAAAAAAAAGAAAAAAAAACCATTCTGGACATTAACTATAGAAGGTTTATTCATATTAAAATGTGCCACTTTGAAAATGTTGTTATAGCCAGGCGTGGTGGCTCACGCCTGTAATCCCAGCACTTTGGGAGGCCCAGGCGGGTGGATCATGAGGTCAGGAGTTCGAGACCAGCCTGACCAACATTGTGAAACCCTGTCTCTACTAAAAATACAAAAAAAAAATTAGTCGGGAGTGGTGGCACACGCCTGTAGTCCCAGCAACTCGGGAGGCTGAGGTAGGAGAATCACTTGAACCCAGGAGGTGGAGGTTGCAGTGAGCCGAGATCGTGCCACTGTACTTGAGCCTGGGCGACAGTGCGAGATTCTGTCTCAAAAAAAAAAAAAAAAAGAAAAAAGAAAAAAGAAAAAAAGTTGTTCTAAACAAGATTATTCACTTAAAAGACATACTAACTTCAGAACAAAAAGGCTAAAAGAAAACCTCATGAGGAGATACTCTGTCTTGCCTGTCTAAACACAAGTCAATAACTTTGTTTAACCGAGAGACCTGCCTCCTGGTCCCCCTACTTAATAAGAGCTGGCTTTTGATAGATGACTCTTTGGACTAGAAATAGAAGTTACTATTAGCTTAGAAACAACTGTATGCATCCTTCTGATTTTATTATGATACAAAAACAATGTTAACACAATAATTAAATCGACCCAAGATTTGGGCTTAATTTCTCATGATTTAAACCTTCCAAATTAACTACATTAGCTTTATAGGTCCAGTAGGATCTCGTTTGCACAAATTGCTTAAAATTTCAAAAATATAAAAATGTTTAATTGAAAGAAACTATAATAAAAGAGATCTTTTTTAAATGATTTAGTCTTGTGAATTTTTTCTTTTCTTTTTTTTTTTTTTGAGATGGAGTTTGGCTCTTGTTGCCCAGGCTGGAGTGCAATGGTGCAATCTTGGCTCACTGCAACCTCTACCTCCCAGGTTCAAGCGATTCTCCTGCCTTAGCCTCCCGAGTAGCTGGGATTACAGGCGTGTGCCACTACGCCCGCTAATTTTGTATTTTTAGTAGAGACGAGGTTTCTCCGTGTTGGTCAGGCTTGTCTCAAACTCCTGACCTCAGGTGATCTGCCCAACTCGGCCTCCCAAAGTGCTGGGATTACAAGTGTGAGCCACTGGCGTGATCTCGGCTCACTGCAAGCTCCACCTCCCAGGTTCACACCGTTCTCCTGCCTCAGCCTCCCAAGTAGCTGGTTAGTACCAGCCGCCCGCCACCAAGCTCTGCTAATTTTTTTGTATTTTTTTAGTAGAGACAGGGTTTCACTGTGTTAGCCAGGATGGTCTCCATCTCCTGATCTCGTGATCCACCTGCCTCAGCCTCCCAAAGTGCTGGGATTACAGGCATGAGCCACTCCACTCAGCCTTTTTTTTTTTTTTTTTTTTTTTAAGAGACAGGTCTCACTCAATCTCTTGGGCTGAAGAACAGTGGCATGATCATAGCTCACTGCAGCTTCAAACTCCTGGGCTCAAGCAGTCCTCCTGCCTCAGTCTCCTGGGTAGCTGGGACCACAGGTGCGTGCCTTGCCTCATTAATTCTTAAAATGCTTCAAGTCGTAAAGACTTTGATGTGTTGGCCTAAGTTTTAATTTCCAGGTGTTTAGTGAACTTTAAGATCTTTTTTTTTGAGACAGAGTCTCGCTCTGTCGCCCAGGCTGCAGTGCAGTGGCCGGATCTCAGCTCACTGCAAGCTCCGCCTCCCGGGTTTAGCCATTTTCCTGCCTCAGCCTCCTGAGTAGCTGGGACTACAGGCGCCTGCCACCTCGCCCGGCTAGTTTTTTTGTATTTTTTAGTAGAGACGGGGTTTCACCGTATTAGCCAGGATAGTCTCGATCTCCTGACCTCGTGATCTGCCCGTCTCGGCCTCCCAAAGTGCTGGGATTACAGGCTTGAGCCACCGTGCCCGGCCAAGATCTCTTTAACTCATAATAAACTGAGTTAATAAATAATCTTTGGATACATGGACAATTTCTAATTAGGAAAAAGGTCCAAACACCAGCCACTATATGTAGTTTTAAGTTACCCTCCCTCTTTATTTTTACAAATAAAATACTTAAAGATTATTAGAAGTGAAAATTTCTTTGAATGATGTTATATCCAGCTTATTTTGCCACCCTGAAATTTGTTAAAGTGATATAAAACGTATGTTCATTAAAAAAAGCTAGACAATTCTTGGTTTTCTTTTGTGCCTATAAACTTGAACTCTGCAATTGGTGAATATAAATGGTTACAGTGAAATTGAAATATGTATATAAAATGATAAATGTAGTTTGTCTGCTTTTTTCCTTAAGGAAACTGTTAATTTATTAAGATGGTAAATCAATATTATAGATATAATTTTATTTAATGTGTTGATATAATTAATGATATTTTAAAATTAGTTAAAAGCTTGAATCCTATCACCTACTCTCAGAATTATATATATTTATATACTAAACACACACCTAAAAAAGTATATTAAGATTGATTCAAAGGTTTATAAATGATAATAGGTAACAAAAGATAAATGTGAATGTAAACTATTAATGGCAAATGTATTAATAACAGATCTGAGGAAAGTTAACTCTGCATGTCTGGATTTGTAAGGCCTACAGATGATGAATCTGAAGAAATAAGGAGTTGTGTTTAAAGTCTTGCAATTGGCCAGGCGTGTGCTTCACATTAATATGAAAGTTTATTCATATTAAAAGGTGCCACTTTGAAAATGTTTTAGCCGGGCGTGGTGGCTCACGCCTGTAATCCCAGCACTTTGGGAGGCTGAGGCGGGTGGATCACCTGAGGTCAAGAGTTCAAGACTGGGCCGGGCGTGGTGGCTCATGCCTGTTATCCCAACACATTGGGAGGCCAAGGCGAGCAGATCACAAGGTCAGGAGATCGAGACCATCATGGCTAACAAGGTGAAACCCCGTCTCTACTAAAAATACAAAAAATTAGCGGGGTATGGTGGCGGGCGCCTGTAGTCCCAGCTACTTGGGAGGCTGAGGCAGGAGAATGGCATGAACCCAGGAGGTGGAGCCTGCAGTGAGCTGACATTGTGCCACTGCACTCCAGCCTAGGCGACAGAGCAAGACTCCATCACCAAAAAAAAAAAAAAAAAAAATTCTTGCAATCTTGGCTCATGCTAATAAATTTATTCAATTTTCAATAAACCTTTTATTGAAAATTGTCAAATGGGTGATATACAAAAAGTGAAATCAGAATTTGTTTCCTTTCTGTAAAATGGCCAAGTTATTCTACCTCCAGATAACAGATTCCTTTCCTCTTTATCATCAAAATATTTTGTTAACTGTCTGAATTTTCCAGCATATTCAGGAACCATTTTAACAAAATGTTCTACTTTTTTAAGTTACGTCTCTATAACCATTTTATTTATTGTTGTATGTTTCCAAATTATTGCCTTTAACAATTTTGTGTCTTAGGATATTATGATTTATGTCATGCACAGACATGACAGAAACATGCATAGAAAAACTCATAGCATTTTTGGCTATGTGAATCAGAAAAGGGAAGCCAGGAAACTATGAATAATAAAGAGAGTGGGCTGGGTGCAGTGGCTCACGCTTGTAATCCCAGCACTTGGGGAGGCTGAGGCGGGTGGAGCATGAGGTCACGAGTTCGTGACCAGCCTGGCCAACATGATGAAACCCCATCTCTACCAAGAATACAAAAATTAGCTGGGCGTGGTGGCGCGTGCCTGTAATCCCAGCTACTCAGGGGGCTGAGGCAGGAGAATCCCTTGAACCTAGGAGGTAGAGGTTGTAGTGAGCTGAGATCGCACCATTGCACTCCAGCCTGGGTGACAGAGCAAAACTCTGTCTCTAAATAAATAAATAAATAAATAAATAAGAGTGAAGTAATCCTAGAAGGGAAAGAGACAGGGGAAGATCTCCAGTCCCTGTACAATCACATCCCTGACTGACCCTTGAGCCACTCACACATGAGACAGACACAAAGCAGCTCAGCTACAGACGAAAGATCTCAGAGAGAAACACATTTGTGTTCAAACCCAACCAAGAAAACTACCTGATAAAACCAAACAAGTATTAGAGAAAAGTAACAGAATCTAGAATTTCCAGAATTTGACATTCATACAGTCCAGTAAACAATCCAGAACTACCCACCATACAAAGAATCAAACAGTGGGACAAATTAGTTCAACCTCCAGTCTAACTTGTAGATCAACAAAATGTTGGAATAGACAAAGATTTTAAGCAGCTATTATAACCATCTCAATGAAGCAGACATGCTCAACAAGGCATGTTTTCAATGAATGAAAATCTCAGTAAAGAAGTAGGAAATCTCAATGGGGCAAATAGGAATAACAAAAAACAATTAAATGGCAATTCTAGAACTGAAAAAAATTAACTTTTTGAAATAAAAAATTCACTGGATATACTCAGCTGAATGGACAAAGGACGGTATGTGCATTTCAAAAGAGATGAGTAGAAATTAACCAACGTAAAGAAGAGAGATAAAAAACTGAAAAGGCTTGACATAGTGGCTGACACCTGTAATCCCAGCCTTTTGGGAGACCATGGCAGGCGGACTGCTTGAGCCCAGGAGTTCGAGACCAGCCTGGGCAACATGGCAAGACTCTGTCTCTACTAAAAATAAAAAAATGACCTGGGTGTGGTGGTGTGTGCCTGTGGTCCAAGCTACTCAAAGAGGCTGAGGCAGGAGGATGGCTTAAGCCCAGGAGGCCAAAGCTGCAGTGAGCCGTGATCACACCACTGTACCATCTAGCCTGGGCAACAGAGAAAGACCATCTCAAAAACAAAACAAAACAAAACAAAACAAGACTGAAAGAAAAAAATAAACAAAGACTCAGAAAAAATTTAGAAGAAACAAGAGCCAAAAAACTGCCCAAACTTCATGATATGCAGATATTTGAAAATGCAAGATGCTGAATGTACACCAAGAAGAAACAAAGCAGGTTGCACTTCATAGTCAAATACTCCAAAACCAAAGATAAAGAGCAAATCTTGAAAGCAGCAAGAGAGAAAGGGCAGGTATAGGAACAGGCATTAAATAGACGAGCACAAGGACCCAATAAAGGCCTAACTTCTCATCGGAACAGATGAGCCAAAAGACAGTGAAACATCTACAAGGGGCAAAAACAAAAGCTAACAACAAAAAGGACACAACCTAAAATTAAACCAATACCAAAAAAACTTGTCAACCTCTGTACTCTCGAGTTATAATTCTAATACCCAGAGAAAATATCCTTTAAAAATGAAGGCAAAGGGAAGACATCTTCAGATGAAGGAGAAAACAAAGAAAATCCACTGTCCACATTAGACAGATCAACGAGACAGAAAGTTAACAAGGATGTCCAGGAATTGAACTCATCTCTGCAGCAAGCAGACCTAATAGACATCTATAGAACTCTCCACCCCAAATCAACAGAATATACATTCTTCTCAGCACCACATCGTACTTACTCCAAAATTGACCATATAATTGGAAGTAAAGCACTCCTCAGCAAATGTACAAGAACAGAAATTATTACAAACTGTCTCTCAGACCACAGTGCAATCAAACTAGAACTCAGGACTAAGAAACTCAATCAAAACCGCTCAACTACATGGAAACTGAACAACCTGCTCCTGAATGACTACTGGGTACATAACGAAATGAAGGCAGAAATAAAGATGTTCTTTGAAACCAATGAGAACAAAGATACAACATACCAGAATCTCTGGGACACATTTAAAGCAGTGTGCAGAGGGAAATTTATAGCACTAAATGCCCACAAGAGAAAGCAGGAAAGATCAAAAATTGACACTCTAACATCACAATTAAAAGAACTAGAGAAGCAAGAGCAAACACATTCCAAAGCTAGCAGAAGGCAAGAAATAACTAAGATCAGAGCAGAACTGAAGGAGATAGAGACACAAAAAACCCTCCAAAAAATCAATGAATCCAGGAGTTGGTTTTTTGAAAAGATCAACAAAATTGACAGACCACTAGCAAGACTAATAAAGAAGAAAAGAGAGAAGAATCAAATCGACGCAATTAAAAATGATAAAGGGGATATCACCACCGACCCCACAGAAATACAAACTACCATCAGAGAATACTATAAACACCTCTACGCAAATAAACTGGAAAACCTAGAAGAAATGGATAATTTCCTGGACACTTACACTCTTCCAAGACTAAACCAGGAAGAAGTTGAATCCCTGAATAGACCAATAGTAGGCTCTGAAATTGAGGCAATAATTAATAGCCTACCAACCAAAAAAAGTCCAGGACCAGATGGATTCACAGCTGAATTCTACCAGAGGTATAAGGAGGAGTTGGTACCATTCCTTCTGAAACTATTCCAATCAATAGAAAAAGAGGGAATCCTCCCTAACTCATTTTATGAGGCCAACATCATCCTGATACCAAAGCCTGGCAGAGACACAACAAAAAAAGAGAATTTTAGACCAATATCCCTGATGAACATCGATGCAAAAATCCTCAATAAAATACTGGCAAACCGGATTCAACAACACATCAAAAAGCTTATCCACCATGATCAAGTGGGCTTCATCCCTGGGATGCAAGGCTGGTTCAACATTCGCAAATCAATAAACATAATCCAGCATATAAACAGAACCAAAGACAAGAACCACATGATTATCTCAATAGATGCAGAAAAGGCTTTTGACAAAATTCAACAGCCCTTCATGCTAAAAACGCTCAATAAATTCGGTATTGATGGAACGTACCTCAAAATAATAAGAGCTATTTATGACAAACCCACAGCCAATATCATACTGAATGGGCAAAAACTGGAAAAATTCCCTTTGAAAACTGGCACAAGACAGGGATGCCCTCTCTCACCACTCCTATTCAACATAGTGTTGGAAGTTCTGGCTAGGGCAATTAGGCAAGAGAAAGAAATCAGGGGTATTCAGTTAGGAAAAGAAGAAGTCAAATTGTCCCTCTTTGCAGATGACATGATTGTATATTTAGAAAACCCCATTGTCTCAGCCCAAAATCTCCTTAAGCTGATAAGAAACTTCAGCAAAGTCTCAGGATACAAAATTAATGTGCAAAAATCACAAGCATTCTTATACACCAATAACAGACAAACACAGAGCCAAATCATGAATGAACTTCCATTCACAATTGCTTCAAAGAGAATAAAATACCTAGGAATCCAACTTACAAGGGATGTAAAGGACCTCTTCAAGGAGAACTACAAACCACTGCTCACTGAAATAAAAGAGGACACAAACAAATGGAAGAACATACCATGCTCATGGATAGGAAGAATCAATATCGTGAAAATGGCCATACTGCCCAAGGTAATTTATAGATTCAATGCCATCCCCATCAAGCTACCAATGAGTTTCTTCACAGAATTGGAAAAAACTGCTTTAAAGTTCATATGGAACCAAAAAAGAGCCCGCATCTCCAAGACAATCCTAAGTCAAAAGAACAAAGCTGGAGGCATCACGCTACCTGACTTCAAACTATACTACAAGGCTACAGTAACCAAAACAGCATGGTACTGGTACCAAAACAGAGATATAGACCAATGGAACAGAACAGAGTCCTCAGAAATAATACCACACATCTACAGCCATCTGATCTTTGACAAACCTGAGAAAAACAAGAAATGGGGAAAGGATTCCCTATTTAATAAATGGTGCTGGGAAAATTGGCTAGCCATAAGTAGAAAGCTGAAACTGGATCCTTTCCTTACTCCTTATACGAAAATTAATTCAAGATGGATTAGAGACTTAAATGTTAGACCTAATACCATAAAAATCCTAGAGGAAAACCTAGGTAGTACCATTCAGGACATAGGCATGGGCAAAGACTTCATGTCTAAAACACCAAAAGCAACGGCAGCAAAAGCCAAAATTGACAAATGGGATCTCATTAAACTAAAGAGCTTCTGCACAGCAAAAGAAACTACCATCAGAGTGAACAGGCAACCTACAGAATGGGAGAAAATTTTTGCAATCTACTCATCTGACAAAGGGCTAATATCCAGAACCTACAAAGAACTCAAACAAATTTACAAGAAAAAAACAAACAACCCCATCAAAAAGTGGGCAAAGGATATGAATAGACATTTCTCAAAAGAAGACATTCATACAGCCAACAAACACATGAAAAAATGCTCATCATCACTGGCCATCAGAGAAATGCAAATCAAAACCACAATGAGATACCATCTCACACCAGTTAGAATGGCGATCATTAAAAAGTCAGGAAACAACAGGTGCTGGAGAGGATGTGGAGAAATAGGAACACTTTTACACTGTTGGTGGGATTGTAAACTAGTTCAACCATTATGGAAAACAGTATGGCGATTCCTCAAGGATCTAGAACTAGATGTACCATATGACCCAGCCATCCCATTACTGGGGATATACCCAAAGGATTATAAATTATGCTGCTATAAAGACACATGCACACGTATGTTTATTGCAGCACTATTCACAATAGCAAAGACTTGGAATCAACCCAAATGTCCATCAGTGACAGATTGGATTAAGAAAATGTGGCACATATACACCATGGAATACTATGCAGCCATAAAAAAGGATGAGTTTGCGTCCTTTGTAGGGACATGGATGCAGCTGGAAACCATCATTCTTAGCAAACTATCACAAGAACAGAAAACCAAACACCGCATGTTCTCACTCATAGGTGGGAACTGAACAACGAGATCACTTGGACTCAGGAAGGGGAACATCACACACCGGGGCCTATCATGGGGAGGGGGGAGGGGGGAGGGATTGCATTGGGAGTTATACCTGATGTAAATGACGAGTTGATGGGTGCAGCAGACTAACATGGCACAAGTATACATATGTAACAAACCTGCATGTTATGCACATGTACCCTACAACTTAAAGTATAATAATAATAAATAAATTAAAAAAAAAAAAAAAAAAAAGATAATTATCAGTAAATACTAAGGGAACTCAGAGACCGGTGCCAGCGTGGGTCCCCTGTATGCTGAGCGCTGGTCCCCTGGGCCCACTTTTCCTTTGTCTAAAAAAAAAAAAAAAAAAAAAAATCCACTGTCAGCTGGGTGCAGTGGCTCACGCCTGTAATCCCAACACTCTGGGAGGCAGAAGTGGGCGGATCACGAGGTCAAGAGATCGAGATCATCCTGGCCAACACGGTGAAACCCCATCTCTACTAAAAACACAAAAAATTAACTGGGCGTGGTGGCGGGCGCCTGTAGTCCCAGCTGCTCGGGAGACTGAGGCAGGAGAATCACTTGAACCCAGGAGGAGGACGTTGCAGTGAGCCAAGCGCGTCACTGCACTCCAGCCTGTGTGATTGAGGAAGACTCAAAAACAAAAAGAAAGGAAAAAGGGCCGGGCACTGTGGCTCATGCCTATAATCCCAGCACTCTGGGGTTTCACAGTGTTAACTTCGAACTCCTGACTTCAGGTGATCTGCCAGCCTTGGCCTGCCGGGATTAGAGGCATGAGTCACTGCGCCCAGCCTATAAAGCCCAATTTTTAAAGGTACTCTCATAAACACTTTTAAATAAAGTGATATAAACTTGTTTTAGAAAAGTCAGAGCAGGACTACTAATATTTTATATTTCTATCCAGTCTTTCCTAAAATTTAAATATTGTGGTATCATACCTAAAATAGAAATGTCTATCCCACTTTAAAACATGTTGATTATTTAATTAGTCCAGCTCTGGCTTTTTTGTTAAGAATTGTTCATGTTTACAAACTGAAAAATACTCATTATCTCTTTTATCTGTTTTGTCCATTGAGACTGCTAGACATCAGAATCCCTTAAAGGGGAGATACCTAAGCAACAAAATAATTTAGTCAGTTTTGCAAAATAAAGTTATCACTTAAACCTTCAAGCTACTGAATACAATCATCAATATATCATATCTGGACACAACGTAATTCATAAGTGTGATGACTGCAAGCAGAAGTTTCTAATCTGTCGTGCGAGCACAAATGATACTGTCGGGAAAACACTTTTAAAATTAAGAGCAAAGGAACAGCTACAAGGAACAGACTATTCTGAAACCACTTCCAGGAACAGGATTTGTTTAAACAAAATGTATTAAGTGAAACCAGCTGTATTAAGGAAAGGTCAGTGCCATCTGAAGTGGAATTTTAAAACCACCCACTTCATAACATCAGGGTAATGATTCCTTCCTGTTTTATGATGGAAATACTCAGTGGCAAACTAGCTACAGGACTGCAAGGCAAGGAGCAGTTTACCAATGGACAAAAGGCCCAATTGCAGTGCAAGTGGATGCTCACAAGAAACCACTTGTGTCACACTAACTAGGCCAGCCAGCTTTATTACTCCATACCAGTCATATCAAGCAGTGCTGAAGAAACGGCAAGGGACT
Source organism: Papio anubis (assembly GCF_008728515.1). Lineage (NCBI taxonomy): Eukaryota > Metazoa > Chordata > Mammalia > Primates > Cercopithecidae > Papio > Papio anubis. The sequence continues at coordinate 100,468,666 of NC_044988.1, read as the reverse complement.
CACGGACTGCAAAAGGGAGATTAATCTGCGATTTACGGTGCACTTTTGAGGGTACCCAAAAAAAGAAACCTGCAGTCAGAAATACTCAGCATATTCTGCCATTTGAAAACCAAGCGAATCCATTGTTCCTGGGGTAAGAGGAACTCTAAAAATGCACACTTTTGTCATATCTAAAAAGTAACACAAATCTCAAGAAGAGTGGAACCTACGTTATAACTAAGGTTCCATTATTTAAAATCATTTTCCCTAACTTAGTAACAAAAGCATAAGAGCGAGCTTGCTCCTTCAAAGACTTTCTCGAGGCAACATATCTGGGCCTTTATGAAGTCATGTAACCCAGTCAACAGTGATCACCAGTTATGAAGCATTTCCCAATGTATCACCCAATACAGCCAGTAAGACTGTAATCAAAACAATGCAGTTGAGAAACGCAGCCACTAATCATTTTATTTTGGAAACCAATTAGGGAATGATGAAGGAAGGAAAAACTGATTCATTTGTTTTGATAAAATCTGACCTTCAAATGATCGAACGGCCACGAAATACACATATTTCTATGGTCTAAGGTGTCTTAAACTTGGCCTTTGGAAAAAGGTTCTTTCAAAGCTTGTGAGCAAAGTAAATCGGCTATTCATAAAGCAAAATCTCTTGACTATGACATATTCTGCTAACTTTATGGATGTGGGCTCACAGGTTAAAAAAATAAATAAAAAATGACCTACAGGCAGTTACAAACATTGCAGTTTGCAACGTTTAATTCAACAAGATAGTAATGTGTCATGATCCAATGGCAACAGTCCCCAACCTTTTTGGCACCAGGAACTGCTTTTGTGGAAGACAATTTTTCCACAGACTGGCGGTGGGGGTGGGGGGTGGTTCTGAGATTATTCAAGTGCATTACATTATGTACTTTATTTCTATTATTATAATATACAATAATTATACAACTCACCATAATGTAGAATTAGTGGGAGCCCTGAGCTTGTTTTCCTGCAACTAGACAGTCCCATCTGGGAGTGATAAGAGACAATGAGAGATCATCAGGCATTAGATTCTCATAAGGAGCACGCAACCTGGATCCGTCGCATGCACTGTTCACAATAGAGTTCATGCTCCTATGAGAAACTAATGCCGCCACTGATCTGACAGGAGGCGGAGCTCAGGCAGTAATAAGTACTATGGGGAGCAGCTGTAAATACAGATGAAGTTTCATTGCTTACCTGCCGCTCACCTCCTGCTATACGGCCTGTTTCCTGGGGGTGGGGGACCCCTGATCTATGGGACAGTGGTGGTTTGGGCTTGAAACTGCACTCAATAACTTGGTTTATCGCCTCTTTTCAAGCAAGCAACACTCAGTACTAAAACTGCAGTCAAAATGTGCAACACAGCTTGCACAGACTCTAGTTATTTCTCAGAAGAAATAGTCTGAAACTTCTAAAATGCATGGAGAGGACAATCTTAGCAAATATCAAAAGTGTGAAGAATGTTCCAATTACAGGAAATCCTGATTAGTATGGATACCACCAATTAAAAATTCATGATAATTGAGGCCCAGGTTAGACATCACAATATGTGTGGGGAAGAAAGGGGGCAGATGCTGGAGGAGTTGGGGAGGTGAGGGGCAAATAGATCTATGGAAAAAACTTCTAAAGAAATCCATCAGTACTAACAGGAATACTAAAAATAAGCAAATTCCATGTGAATCTTAATGGCTGATTAAAAAGTATTACCCTTGGCCAGGCGCGGTAGCTCACGCCTATAATCCCAGCACTTTGGGAGATGGAGGTGGGCAGATCACCTGAGGTCAGGAGTTCGTGATCAGCCTGGTCAACATGATGAAACCCCGTCTCTACTAAAAATACAAAAATTAGCTGGGCATGGGGGCGGGCACCTGTAATCCCAGCTACTCGGGAGGCTAAGGCAATAGAATAGCTGGAACCTCAGAGGCGGAGGTTGCAGTTAGCCGAGATCGTGCCATTGCACTCTGGCCTGGGTGACAAGAGCAAAACTCTGTCTCAAAAATAAAAAGTAATACCCTATAGTAGCATTTTGTAAGTCATCAGTTTGTAGAGGCAAGATGGTGTTAGCGAAAAAACATCTGATTAGAAACTAGAAAGCAGCTGCAAGGGGTAGTTCTGGGCCTCTGCCACTTTCTAACAGTGATCACAAGCAAGTCACTTAATCTCTCTGAGGATCTTAGCTCTACAGTAGGGACAACATCTGTCATCTCAAAGACATCAAATGAGATGACATATGATCAAATTTGCCAAGTATGGTGACGTAAACAAAAGGTACCATATTATTTCAACTCTCTCTTGAAATATCCTACTCAACATTTTTCACACATCTTAAACCCTCTTATACCCTCCCCCAATTCAGTACTTCTTCTCCTTGTGCCATTCAGGGTTCCAGGTCAGCAATCACATCTGACATGGCTCCTGGTGTGTCATAGAGAAATGGGGAGAACTGAAGGACTCATAGGACCACTAGGGGCAGGAAGTAGCTGATGGGAACTGGAAAGGGAAAAACAGCATCAAGATTAGGAGGAATGAAATTAAAGTCATCCCGCTCCTGGCAACACTGCCAAGACTCACTTATGTTCCATGCGAGCTACAATGTGACCACTTGAAGGGCAGAAAGTAAAATCCTCCAGTTAAGTAAACAACTCAGTGGCAAGAGAAAGGAAAAATGACACATTAGCAATGGGAAGCTTAAAGTCCTGGAGGCTGTAAGACTCGACATGTAAGTGGTGGTGTGTCCTGGCAAAAATGTAGGCCTTCTCCCAAAATGAGCCCCAAGGGACCCTGTGTCTACTTCCTGGGTGAAAAAGAAATTCTGTCGTTAACTTGATTTCTTTCTTGCATCCTGTCTGGGTTTAAGTCTAGGCTTGGTTCTGAACCAAGTGTGATCTTTAGGCAAGTTAATGCATCTCTCTGGATCAACTTAATGTTGTCTTAAGTTTTAAATCTTCCTTCTTGGTGTCATTTCCTTTCTTCTTGAGGATGTTCTTTAGTGATGGTATTAGTCAGGGTTCTCCAAAGGGACAGAACTAATAGGATATATGTATATATGAAAGGGTGTTTATTTGGGAGAACTGGCTCACACGATTACAAGGCAAAGTCCCACAATAGGAGTTCTGCAAGCCGGGAAAGAGAGTTGGTAGTGGCTCAGTCTGAGTCTGAAAGTCTCAAAACCAGGGAAGCCAACAGTGCAGCCATTAGTCTGTGGCTAAAGGCCCAAGAGCCCCTGGCAAGCCACTGGTATAAGTCCAAGAGTCCAAAGGCCTTAGAACCTGGAGTCTTATGTGGAAGGGCAGGAAGAGTGGGAAGAAACATCCAGGATGGGAGAAGGAAGGAAGCCAGGAGACTCAGCAAGCTTATCTCACCTTCTTCGGCCTGCTTTGTTCTAGCTGTACTGGCAACCAATTGGATGGTACTCACCCACACTGAGGGTGGGTCTTCCTCTCCTAGTCCACCAACTCAAATGTCAGTCTCCTCTGGCAACACCCTCACAGACACACCCAGAAACAATCCTTCAACCCAATCAAGTTGACACCTCATATTAACCATCACAGTGATGAATTCTCAGTGGTAAATTCTTTTTGTTTTTATTTATCTAATGTCTTTTTTCACTTCATTCTCATTCTGTAAAGACTGTTTCATGGCTACACAATTCTAGATCAATAGTTATTTTCACTGCCTACTTTGAAAATACTGTTTCAGGAGTTCCACTCTTGGTATAGAAAAGCCAGCTGGCATACTAATTGTTGTTCCTTTGTAGGTAATCTGTCTTTTCTCTCTCGCTATTTTTAAGAATCGTTTCTTGGCCAGGCGCGGTGGCTCAAGCCTGTAATCCCAGCACTTTGGGAGGCCGAGACGGGCGGATCACAAGGTCAGGAGATCGAGACCATCCTGGCTAACCCGGTGAAACCCCGTCTCTACTAAAAAATACAAAAAACTAGCCGGGCGAGGTGGCGGGCGCCTGTAGTCCCAGCTACTCTGGAGGCTGAGGCAGGAGAATGGCGTGAACCCGGGAGCCAGGAGCTTGCAGTGAGCTGAGATCCGGCCACTGCACTCCAGCCTGGGCGACAGAGCGAGACTCCATCTCAAAAAAAAAAAAAAAAAAAAAAAAGAATCGTTTCTGGTTTTGATGTTCTATAGGTTCACAGCTTTACTGATATGTTTAGACATGAATTTCCTTCCTTTCCTTCTTTGCTGCTTTGGAATTTGATGGGCTTCCTGAACCAGAGAACTTCTGTCTCTCATTACCACCCTTAGAACCTACTCCAAGAGAAGCCCCTACCCTAGATTTTATAATTTAAAAGACTCCACCTCTCCCCACAGGGCAAGGAGTCTGAAGGCCCAAGGAGTTGCACCCACCCTGAGTCTGATCACCATATTCTAGGTATCCAGGATCCTGGAATTCCTTACTTAATTGAATCCATGCCTATATTCACATGGGCCTTTTCCACAGGTCTATTATCAAAGTGGAATGCTGGCCAGGAACAGTGGATCATGCTTGCAATCTCAGCACTTTGGGAGGCAGAGGCAGAAAGACTGCTTGAGGCCATGAGTTCAAACCCAGCCTGGGAAACACAGCGAGACCCTGTTGCTACAAAAAATAAAAATAAAAATAGCTAGGCGTGGTAATTAATGTAGACCCAGCTGCTCAGGAGGATTGCATGAGTCCAGAAGTTCAAGGCTGTAACGAGCTATGATCAGACCAGCCTGGCCAACAGAATGAAACCCTGTCTCTAAATAAATACATTAATTAAATTAAAATAAAATAAAGTAGAATGCACCAGCATATGGGCCTAGGCCAGAATTGCCATCTAGAAGCATGCTTGTGAGGAGCGTGAACAGAGCTTAGATATGCAGGCTGAAGCCTGTACACATGTGTGCATGAGGCCCCTCACAGCATGGATAAAGCTGGGGGAAGAAAGACAAAAGGGTGGGGGTCACAGGCGAAGTTCTGGCTCACTCTCCTGCTACGTGCCAGCGTAGAGCTCTGTGGAGTTCAAGAACTCTACACTTAAACCTCATCTTCTAGATTATCATAGAGACATATTTGTCAAGGTAGGAGTATACACATATTTCATTTCACAGTGTGTCACATTTGTAACTTTTAAATATTTAGACATGGCCTATGGGCCTCCATTTAAAACTGTTGTGCTAGCTTCCACAAATGACAGACAAAGATCTGTTGTTGATCAATTATGAAGATTCTCACTCATTATCTGTTGCAATACTATGTCTTTGCCATTCCCTGTAGCATCTTCTTCTGGAACTCCAATTAGACATAAGCTGGACCTTCTCACTATATCTCTGAGCCTCTCATGTTTTACATCCCTTTGTTTCAATAAGCTTCAGTCTGTGTTATTTCTTCAGACATATCTTCTAGTTTACTAATTCTCATTTCTGTTGTTTCTATTCTAAGATTTAACCCATCCATAAATTTTTTATCTCAATGATTATGCTTTTTACTTCTGAACATTATATTTGATTTTTAAAAATAAAATTGCCTGGTTGTTTTTGATGTATCTCTTTCTTTCCTCATATTTTCAATTCCTTCTTTTGCTTCCCCAAAGGTACTAAATTACCTTATAGTCTATACTCAATATTTCCAACATCTGAAATCGTCAGAAACAACTACTGTTTCTACTGACTCTTTGCTCATGATATCTTGTTTTGGGTGTGTGTGTGTGTGTGTCTATGTCCTTTTTTGGTGTGTTCATATTGGCTGCAATGATCTATGGAAACTCTGAGTTAGGGAAGACTTAAACATGTTTTTGTCAAGCACCCAGGGACAGTAAAAACCTAACCACTCTAAATCAAGACTTCCAACTTGCAGCTATTGGAGGTCACATAGATAGGATAAAACCAGTTTCTAAACCCATGTGGGAGCAGCTGGTCAGCAGCCACAAATTCTCATGTGATTTTTTTTTTCTTTGCCCTCCAAAGTGAAAGCTCAGACAGAAATATTCCTTTCTGGTTGATATTGTATAAGGTGCTTCTCCCCAGTACATTTTCTCTCTGATGTTGTAGCCTCTCTGAGGTATTAGCTTCATGAGAAACGGTCTTGGATCACTGATCCCTTTCTCCACTCTAAGAGAACCCGAGGCTTGTATTTTGTTTCATGAGGAGCAGGTTACTTATATGGTCACAAAATGTCTCCCCACAGATTGCTTTTTAGATGCAAGCAGTTTCAGGAAATCACAGGCAGAAAAAGTTAAGGGGAAAAAACAGAAACAAAAACAAAAATAGATGCAAGAGGAAAACTAGCAACTATCTAATGAAGGAACCAGACAGTACCTTGACTAAATAATCAAGATTAGTATCACTAACGACAGGCAAAAAGACAAGGTATGCAACTGGATGTAATACCAAGAGAAAGATACAGCATTACTTCTGTAATATTCTAAAACAGAAATGTGTAACTTGAATCTAATAGTAAGGAAACATCGAACAAACTGAAACTGAATGTTCGAGCCAAAATGGAAAAACATTCTATACAATAACTGCTCTATGTTCTTGAAAAATACCAATGTCATGCAAGACAGAAAGACCGAGAAACTGTTCCAGGTTACAGGATATTAAAGATCATGACAAAATAATGCAATCCATGATCCTGGACTGGATCCTACGCCCAAGAGGGTCACTGCTAGAAAGGGCATTATTGGGAGAATTGAGGAAATTGGAATACGGATTTTAGGTTAAATAAAAGTATTCTATCAAAGTTAAATTTCCTAAAGTTAATAATTATACTGTACTTACATAAGAGAAGATCCTTGTTCTTACAAAATACACTTAAGGTATTAAGGGATAAAAAGGCAAAATGTTGTAACCTACTCTCAAATGATTCAGAAAAACAAATTTTATACCCATATACATATAGAAAGGGGGGAAATGATAAAGCAAATGTAATGTGGCAATACGTTAAAAATTGATGACTCGAACTAAGTAAAGGACATGTAGGAATTCTCTGTACAATTCTTGTAAATTTTTTGTAAGTTTGAAATTATTTCGAAATACAAAGTAAAAAAGGGGTGCTCAAACTTAAACCAATGGTGGATGTGGAAAACAGAATATATATACAGTATTTGTATTAGCAAACTGCACTAAATTTTATTTTACTTACATAATTCTGCTGTGGGACAGGTGAAGAAAGAGTTCTACTACCCTTGCTTAAGATGCAGAAAGCCATAAGAGAACATCATTTTCGACCCAACAAAAAGAAAAAGCCAGCTAATCAACAAAATCGCAATTATTCTTTTCCTTTTTTCTTTTTCTTTTTTTTTTTTTTTTTTTGAGACGGAGTCTCACTCTTGTCGCCTAGGCTGGAGTACAGTGGCACAATCTCAGCTCACTGCAAGCTCTGCCTCCCGGGTTCAGGCTGTTCTCCTGCCTCAGCCTCCTGAGTAGCTGGGACTACAGGCGACCGCCACCATGCCCGGCTAATTTTTTGATTTTTTAGTAGAGACAGGGTTTCACCATGTTAGCCAGGATGGTCTCGATCTCCTGACCTCGTGATCCGTCCACCTCGGCCTCCCAAAGTGCTGGGATGACAGGTGTGAGCCACCTCGCCCAGCCAAAATTGTAACTTTTATTGAGCTAATCAGAGAGCTGAGGCCACAAGGCAATCAGGTGAACTGAATTCTAATGAGTAACAAATCCCTCCAAGGAGAAATGGGACATGCAAACCCTGTGACCCTTCACAGAACACAGGAGGAAGATGAGGCTGCCATGTCAACAGGTGACAGGAAAACAGCTCAAATTGTAATGAATTCTTATGGAGCTGAGCATGGGCTAGTGTAACACTAGAATTCCTGTCTGAACTCACTTGCAAACCCTTTTCCACGGGTCACTACCAGGTACTCGTGAGGATGACTGGGAGCAGAGCACGAGGCTGGAGAGGGCACCCCTCAATACTGGACTTGGGTAAAATCTTGCCTCCTTCCTGAGCCCCTCTCTCAGACCTAATGCAAAAGCCATAATACACTGGGGGAAGGGCAAGAAACTTTCCCTGGCAAAGATCTGCTGCTCCTGGGGGTGAGGTACCAGCAAATATCGTCTGCTGGATTGTGCATTGATACAATGCAAAAGTCACCTTCAGGTGGCGTTGGGGGAAAACATGGGAAATTCTCTCTCACACAAGAGCTCACACCACACACACACACAAACACATACATAGAAGGCAAGGCACAGTCCAGGTGGCATGGAGGGTGAGGCACACAATGCTAAGAAAGCCCTATCCTGAAGTCCAGGCACACAGTACCTGCCTAAGATGGAGTCAGACTAAGAGAATCAAGAAAATCCCCATCCCTACCATGAGCCTGGCTCCAAGTAAAGAGCAACAGCAGTTCCCCACTGAGGCAATGACACAGGGAGGCTACAAGTACAAAGATGGGAAAAGGTGTATTATGCAAGCGTGATCAAAAGAAAGCTGAAGTGCCCACCAGACAAAGTAGACTCAGAGCAAGGAATATTGCAGAGCTTAAGGAGAAATAGCATATAATGATAAAGAGATCAATTCAACAAAAAGGCATGGCGGCCCTGACCTAAGAAAAGAGTTTCAAAAATACAAAAAGAAACCACAGAAATAAAAGTCGTGATTTAGTCCTTCTTTTAATTCTGACTAGCTAGGCCGATACTTTTCTTCCATCCTTATTGATCCAAGATGTTTTTTGCATTTATTAAGTTGCTATATCATAAGAGGACTTTAAAGCTAATAACTAATTGCAAAGTGTGGCATATCTTCATTGCAGTACTGCTTGTGTTGGCAAAGTCACTTAAATGCCCTTCTATGACAAGCTGACAGAGCTGCCTACCACACTAGGGAAGGAGGAAATGACACCAGAGGAGCTTCATCCAGACAGAAAGATGTGGAAGGGTCCAGCCCTTCCCTCACATCACGCTGCAAAGAGGAGGAGGCAGTCAAACATGTATCATCACTTCCCCACCCACAAATTCCGAGGAAGAGGTGATGTACCAGGCAGGAGACAGAAACCAAATCAGTCATTTCAATAGGGAAAATTTAATAAAAGAATTATTAACAAAAAATAGATACTGCTAAAAGGGTGTTCTGTGTTTTCTTAGATTCTGTATTCATCTATTTGGCATCCATTAGTCTAATTACAGGGTCAAACTCACAGCCAAAGCTGTTTTCCGTCTCCCCTGAGACCCAGAGCCCATACTCTGAACCACCTCCTTATCCAACTCTCATACACAAAGCCAATATTTCTCCTACCCTAAATCACCCAGAGCTAGGAACCAGACAACTAGGGACAGTCCTCTACCCCAGGGCCCCCTAGAATTATCCAAAATAGCCAATCCTAAGATGTGTTCCTGGCCCTGTCTGGCCTTTCCCACAGAAGCCCAACAAAGGCCCCGGTGTGGGCGTTCCCCTAGCTCCTTTCTGCTCCTGTGGATGGTGCTTCCTCACATGCCTGTGTGGCGTGGCGTGCTGTGGCGTGGCGTGGCGTGGCGTGGCGTCACACGGCATGCTCCCCTCTGGGAAATGTAAATAATAAACATTTTCTTTTACTGGGATTGGCCTTCCTGTGCCATCACTCAATCACCTCTACAGACTGAAGTCCCACAGGATATTTTTTTTTTTTTTTTTTTTTTGAGACGGAGTCTCGCTCTGTCGCCCAGGCTGGAGTGCAGTGGCTGGATCTCATCTCACTGCAAGCTCTGCCTCCCGGGTTCACGCCATTCACTCTCCTGCCTCAGCTTCCCGAGTAGCTGGGACTACAGGCACCCGCCACCTCACCCGGCTAGTTTTTTGTATTTTTTAGTAGAGACAGGGTTTCACCGTGTTAGCCAGGATGGTCTCTATCTCCTGACCTCGTGATCCACCCGTCTCAGCCTCCCAAAGTGCTGGGATTACAGGCTTGAGCCACCGTGTGCGGCCGAGATTTTTTTTTTTGAGACAGAGTTCCAGTCTGTTGCCCAGACTGGAGTGCAGTGGCACGATCTTGGCTCACTGCAGTCACCACCTCCTGGATTCAAGTTATGCTCGTGCCTCAGCCTCCCAAGTAGGTAGGATTGCAGGCATGCACCACCATGTCCAGCTAATTTTTGTATTTTCAGTACAGATGGGGTTTCACCATGTTGGCCAGGTTGGTCTCGAACTTCTGACTTCAACTGATCTGCCCATCTTGGCCTCCCGAAGTGCTGGGACTACAGGCGTGAGCCACCACACCCGGCTGAGATTTTTAACAAATGACAGAAGGGTAAAAGAGGACTCACGGGTACAGAAGTAGCAAATGAACAAAGTGTCTACTACTTAGAGCCCACTATATTACTATGTGTCTTAAAAAGGGCAGGTAGAGTGAAGAGGGAGGACCTAACAACTTAGGAGAGCCTCCCCCAATCCTAAAGCTGAGATTCAGACTTTTCAGAAAGGGCAGCTTCACAGGAACACACAGCATGCCGGTGGCAAACATGCTTGTCAGAGGGCGTGATCCAGAGCTGGCCCAGGGCAGCAGCCCACCATGTGGTGGAGAAACTCTCTGCAGGGTGTGTGTGGTTGGAGCGGGTCCACGGTACCACCCACTGGGCTGTCTATGATGGCTGCTACGTGTTTCTGGGCGTCTTGCACGCCAGTCCACTGATATTCACCAGTGAAAATCAGCACAGCGGGAAAGGACACCCTCCTCCCCCCATGGCCTTGCAGTATCCCTTCAGCACTCTGTTGACAAAGCCTACACCTCGCCAGCAGGCAAAGGAAAACCGTTGACAGAGTCCAGTTCCTACGTCACGAAACATGGCAAAGAAGAATGGATTTGGAGATAACAAGCTAGAAATTGATAACTAGCACAGGTGGAGAGAGGGCAGACTGGTCATGAGGTTGAAGAGACGGCACTGGGGCTTTTGCCCCACTTCCTAATAGAAACTCTAGGAGACCACCTTGCAGATGCAACCTTCCACCCATCCCAACACAGATGGCTACAGAATAAAATGGCAGTGCTGCATGGCCTGATAAGGCAGGGGAAGGATCTCGGTTTTAGCACTCTAAGCCTCCTGTAGCTTAACTAGTAAGAAAGAGAGTGAAGTTCAACTTGAGAGCCATGACATCTGCCGCAAGGTGAATGTACCAAAGGGAAGCAAGGACAGTTCCCTGACCCTGATGGAGACAAAAGAAAAAAATGCAAGATCACCAACCACACTTAAGGGCATACCTGTAAAAGGCCCAGGGACCAGACCAGACCAGACCAGACTAGACTAGATGAGCAAAGGCAGCAAGCATGGGCAAGGGCCTCCCTCACCTCCACAAGATCTCACAATCCCCCAAGGCCAGATGCTGGTTTTTAATGGGGGATGGCAGGATATATGAAAAAATCCAGAATTTACCCAAAAGATACTGTTTAAGCCAAAGGAATATCATAACTTATTAACTGGCCAAAATACCATTCTTTGCTTCTCCCCATTTCTAAATGATGACTTATAAGGAAGACAGATTGGTGATTTTTTTTTTAATGCTATAATTTCTCTGCACAGTTAAGGAGTAGTATATAAACCTATAACCCCACTGTATTACTATGTGTCTTTAAAAGGGCAGAGGTTGGGGGGACAAAAAAAAAAAACACAGAAATTTGTATATTCATAGAATATTATACTTCCTCAAATCAAAGATGCCACTGCAAGAGGTGCCTGTATTTTATGTATCACTAAATCATGTGCCAATTAAACCATGGCATTATATTGCTTTTAAGATATATGCTGATTTTAGAGATTTTTTAAAAATGCAAATAATGTACATTTTAGAATCAATTAAAGTGGCCCTGAAGAAATACAGAAGAAACTAGCAAGATGGGACTTACTGTTTATTGAATGTCTTTTTTTTGGTTGCTTGAATTTCCTTACCTTGTGTATGTTTTTTGAAAAACACACATGCACAAGCCAGGTGCGGTGGCTCACCCCTGTAATCCCAGCACTTTGGGAGGCCGAGGTGGGTGGATCACGTGAGGTCAGGAGTTTGAGACCAGCCTGGCCAACCTGGTGAAACCCTGTCTCTACTGACAATACAAAAATTAGCTGGGCATGGTGGTGGGCGCCTGTAATCCCAGCTACTCAGGAGGCTGAGGCAGGAGAATCGCTTGAACCCAGGAGGCAGAGGCTGCAGTGAGCTAAGATCGCGCCACTGCACTCCAGCCTGGGCGACAGAGCAAGACACCATCTCAAAAACAAAACAAAACACATGCACAAACTTTCACAGTGTTCACACTAAATTCTGTCCTTAGAAGACAGCCTTTCCTTCTTAATTTGAGGGGAGACCTTACATTCCTACCTAGACACTTTCTAATTCCAAAAAATATTTCTAATTCACAGCCACTTACATTCAAATCCAAATGTCATCTATTGCTCGACTGCATTTCAGGATATATCCTTTTGGTCCCCCGTTATCAGAACACATCTTTATGAACTAGCAAAGGATGCACTCCTTAAAGCTCTTGTGATTACTGCCAAGCTAACTGTCCAAGCTAACACAGAGCAATCACAGCCTCCATTTCATCAGCTCTCTAGAGTTCACATCAAGGATGCCAAAAAAATACACAATTGATTTAATATTCCACACGAGAATTACACTTAACACTGGGTGATTATTTTTTACTTCACAGGTCTTCATATCCATGAATAACTCCATAGGCCATCTAATCCATCTTAAATTCATTGAATGGGTCATATTTAAAATATTCTGATACCTGGAGGATTCTGAATATGGACTGTATATCGAATAATGTTACTGGATCAATGTGGATTTTCTTAAGTGTGGCAATAATGTGATGGTGTAAGAGAGTGTTCTTGTTCTTGGCTATCGTGAGTATGTAGCCAGCTTCCAGGTGGATTGGTAAGAGGGAAATGTTTCTATGTAAACAGAGATAGCAAGTGTTAAGAGTTGATGAATCTAGGTGAGGGACATATGGGTAGCTCTTTGCATTGTTCTTTCAACTTTATAGGTTTGACGATTTTCATTGGAAATGTTTAAGAAAATAAAAACAACAATAAATGCTCTTGGTAAGTACAATCTGTCCTTCCCAACATCCTCAGGGAACAGAATTCCATAATTTCCCAAGAAGCCAATCCAGCTGCAGCATCTTAGTAAGGACAGTAACCACCACGGCAGCGGCAGCAGCAGCAGCTAACATTTGCTGGAGCTCTGAACAGACATGCTAATACCTTCAGCACATTGTATCTTGGCATATTCTCATTAATCCTATGAGGTGGGTGTGTGTTATCAACATTCACATCTCACAGGTGTGGGAGTCAAAGCTTCAGAGGGGTAACGTGGTTAATGGTGTGATCCCACCCAAGTTAAGGGGAAAGCCAGGATTTAACACTGGGTAGACAAACTTTGGAGTCCCATGCTCTTTACCACTGCCAGTCTCTTCAAACTTGGGTCAGGATCCATTCTCAGTCATGAGATCCACTAATGAGTCACAGCCTATATTTTTCAAAATGAAATAAAATAGAAAATATCGGCCAGGTACAGTGGCTCACACCTGTAATCCCAGCACTTTTGGAAGGCCAAGGCGGGCGGATCACTTGAGGTCAGGCGTTTGAGACCAGCCTGACCAACATAGCAAAACCCCGTTTCTACTAAAAATACAAGAAAATTAGCCAGGCGCCGGGCGCGGTGGCTCACGCCTGTAATCCCTACACTTTGGGAGGCTGAGGAGGGCGGATCACGAGGTCAGGAGATCGAGACCATCCTGGCTAACACGGTGAAACCCCGAAAAAAAAAAAAAAAAAAAGAAAATTAGCCAGGCATGGTGGCACATGCCTGTAGTCCCAGCTACTTGGGAGGCTGAGAAAGAAGAACTGCTTGAACCTGGAAGGTGGAGGTCGAAGTAAGCTGAGATCGCGCCACTGCACTCCAGCCTGGGCGACAGAGTAAGACTCTGTCTCAAAAAAAAAAAAAAAAAAAAGAAAGAAAAAGAAAATATCACTGTGCTCCACAATAAGGAAAAGCACTAATCCATAGGCCTTCTTCAGCTGTATATGTACACATATGCATACACGTGAATGTGATGTGCATACGTATATGTATGTGTGCATATGTGAATGCTAAGTCATAACTGAATATGTATTCCTTACACAGGTCACAATGCTTGAAAGTCACTGCATTATTCTATATTACCTCCTCTTCTTTCATTTCCTGCCCAGAAGTCTCACTGTTTAGGAGACTAAATGGGAAAAAAGCAATACAGATTTAGATGGTTAAGGGGAAAATTCCATTGGGAATTATCTAATCTCAAAATAAGCCAAAATAATATACTTTCAGTACACACTAATAGATAATAATGCAGCTGGCAAATCTGCTAATATGAAAGACATATTTTCAAATAGGAATTTGGATAATCCCCTTGGTGTTTGTTACAGTAAGATGTTATCTGGGATTCTATGAAAAGATTATCAATTTAAAAGTCAAGCTGAAACTGCATATATAAATATGGTCAATGGTTAAAATTAGAGGAAGATTCTTCTCTGGCAATTCTTCTCCACTGAAAATCCAAACGCATGTCACCATGACAGAGGGTCAAGAATGTTCAAAGAAAACTACCGTGACATTGCCGGAGGAGTCCGAAAGCAGCTAAGAGTGCTTGCCTGTCTGAGGGTGGGGATGGGGACGCAGGCGGGCAAGTGAGAGGTAGAGAATTACTGTACCAGTGCCCTCCCAAAGCAATCACCCTACTGTGTATCCTATTTCAAAAGGCTAAATGGGAAAAGCAAACAAAAAAATCATTCTACATGTGTTTAAGGTACACTACTCAAGGAGGGTTTTCTGTGAATTAATCTTACCATTACCAAATGAAGTAATAGGAAGAACGCGCTATGTCTTTAAATCCATGGCTATTTTTCATTCCAAGTTTCTGTTTAGGGCCATTACTGCTCTCTTGGGACTGCGTTGACTCACTGCATCTTCAGAATGACGCAAGTGAGGTTCTCTGCACAACTTCAAAACAGGCTGAATACATCCAGCAAAGGCTGGCTTCAGAGCCAACAGACCAATCAGGCACCCATTTGCAGAGTCACTAGGACCAGGCAGGAGGTGGGAATACTCTCCTCATTTTCAATTTCATTAGGGTCTGATCACCTTCTTCAACAGGCAAAACAATTTGACCATCTTAAAGCAATCTTTTCTTAATTTGCCCGTTCTCTTTAGGACCACATTTCCACCTTCATTGCCCACTCAGAGTCCAATCTACTTTCTTGGACTTACTTGGTCATATGGTAAGAAAAGAATGGAAACAAGAATTCCAGCCCAAATGTCTCCAGTGCTGAGTATCCCACATATCTGGAGCTCCCTCCTCTCAATTTCTTTTTATCTAAATAAAAGAAAACTCCTCCTTCCTGGCCTCAGCCAGGCAGAGGAGAGAGGGAGATGAGGGAAGAGGGAGGAGAAAGGAGACAACTCGCCTAGAAATAGCATGTATGAGTACAGATACAAGGTGAGCACTATCCAAAAACGAAAGTTGCAAGAGTTTTCATCTGGAGACTGGTCAGATCCAGGGAGCTCCAAGATCAGCCCCAGTATCACAAAGGTAAAAGTGGCTACATTTGCATGGCCTGGATCCAGATAACTTCAGCATCACCTGGTTCACCGTATGGCTTCCTTCCTAAAACAGCCAAAAATCAAAGGAAAATGTGTTTGCTTTTTTTTAAGTGGTTCACATTTAGGGCTGTTCAATTTCTTTCTTTCTTTCTTTTTTTTTTTGGAGACAGAGTCTCACTCTGTTGCCCAGGCTGGAGTGCAGTGGTTCTCACTGCAACCTCCACTGCCTGGGTTCAAGCGATTCTCCCGCCTCAGCCTCCAGAGTAACTGCGATTACAGGCGCCCGCCACAGCGCCTGGCGTATTGTTTTTTGTAGTTTTTAGAGACGGTGTTTCACCATCTTGGCCAGGCTGGTCTTGAATTGACCTCGTGATCCACCCACCTCAGCCTCCCAAAGTGCTGGGATTACAGGCGTGAGCCACCGTGCCCGGCCTAGCGCTGCTCACTTTCACACAGTGTTCTTTTTAAGAACATCCAGGCCGGGCGCGGTGGCTCAAGCCTGTAATCCCAGCACTTTGGGAGGCCGAGGCGGGTGGATCACAAGGTCAGGAGATCGAGACTATCCTGGCTAACATGGTGAAACCCCGTCTCTACTAAAAATACAAAAACCTAGCCGGGCGCGGTAGCGGGCGCCTGTAGTCCCAGCTACTTGGGAGGCTGAGGAGGGAGAATGGCGTGAACCCGGGGGGCGGAGCTTGCAGTGAGCCGAGATCGCGCCACTGCACTCCAGCCTGGGAGACACAGTGAGACTCCGTCTCAAAAAAAAAAAAAAAAAAAAAGAACATCCAAATTATAAAAGGCATCCATGGTTCCTGAAGGCAGAGTGGCTCTAATTAATACAATGGCAGAGCAGCTGTAACTAATTAAACCTCTAGTAATCAAGCTAGCTGTCAGGTTTGCCCGCAGTATCCCTCAAAATCAGATGCAACTTCACCATATTTCTGTCTTATCCTTACCAAGATAATAGCTACCTAAAAGCATCAAGAGTATGACATTTGTTTTAAACCTAAAGTAACCCCCAACATAACACATCACTTATATGGCATATATGTTTGCTGTGTGTTCGTTTCTGGAGCAGCCTTGTTTGTTTAGTCAAGGCATTTCACCATCAGACATACCACTGCCAATCCATTTCCCTCTAGAAATTTATAACCGCCCCCTCCCCAAGCATAAAGGGCTAAATGTATAGAGGGCTAAACAGTATGAGGTCTTTAGCATTGAGGAATAAAGACTTTAATATATCTCAAGCCTTTACAGACTTTGTTTCAGAGGTGAAATGTACTGCGTTATGCCATAAATCAGCAAGCTCTAATGTCAAGCAAAAACATGGTGGAGGGCAGCACAGAGGCAAGAAGGATGGAATTTTTATAGTAAACAACCTTGCCATCGTGAACGATGACTGTTATTAAACTGTGCTGCTGCTTTTCCAGTATCTCTCTCTTTCTCCCTCTGTGGATCTTCGTTGCCATAACTACCACTCGAATCATCTTAACAAACGGCACACACATCTCCGGTGCAGTCACTACCACTCTGTGACTCCAGCCTGGCTTTCACTCACCTGGCAGCGACTTAGGCCAAAGGCTGTGATCACCTCACAGCTGCAGGACTCTTCTGTGAACAAGTCATTAGAAACTGATTCTAAGACGACACTTTTTAAAAGCCATAGTTCTTACCAGTATCTGATAATATTTAAATCTCACTTATCCTAATTCTCAATTAACTAGAAAGTTTTTCTTCCCTATTTGCCACAAACGTTTTTGCTTTCAAGGAGAAAATGAAAAAATTACAAAATACAAGAGACTTTTAAACAATTCTAAACAAGTTAAAACTAAATCTCTAGGGGTTAAAGTATATTTGGTTGAATGGTCTATGTTTTTCCTACTTGTAGGAATCCATAATATCACAGGAATTAAATGATGCTCTGGGGCTCCCGGTTGAGATGGTGGACTGAGCACACGCACTCATCCCGCTCCTGCTGGTGACCCCTTTAAATTACAGCCAAGGAGCAAAAAAAAGGTATAAACCACAACAATGGTGAGAACAGAAAGAAGCTGTCATCATACAAGATACTTCAAAAAACTGGCGGGATCTGAAAATGGATGGGCAAGCAATGCTTGGCAAAGGAGAGCAGAGGACTTCACAGGTGAGGAGCAAAGCCCATCTGCCCGGAAGAGCCCCAAACACGAAGATGGCAAGTAGAGACGAGTAAGGGAGTGAGGCACAGAGGGCAGGGGAAATCAGGGGATTATACATCTGTATATGAAGCGGCAGTCAGCCAAGGCACACCCCTGACCCACTTCTCCACCCGCTCAACCCCAGCAAGGAGGGGTCTTCTCTGAAGAACATAAAGTTTGGAAAGTACTAATGCAGTGTGTCAGTGTCCCAACACAAAGCCCTGAGAGGTTCCTTGATTCCCCTACTCATTAGTCCAATACTGAAACCAGCCAATGGACAACCCCACCCACGTATGTAGAACTCCCAACAACCCTTCCATTCCCGTTCTTAAGCATGAATGGACAACCAGGATTACCAGACTGTTGAGGAAAGCCCAGAGCATCACAGAAAAAGACCAAGATGAACAGATTATCCTGAAGGAAACAGATAATTCAGGAAACTGGAGATAGTTCAAAATACAAAAAACCATAACTCATATCCTCAGAGAGATCCATAAAGATTATATGCCCAGAAATCAAGAATGTGACACTAGGAAAATGATACTTTAAATAAGTAAGAGCTGTGGTAGTTAAAAAGTATGACTGCCAAAATAAAAAATTAATAGAAAATAAATGAAAAATACTCAAGGAAAGAAATCTCCCAAAATCCAGGAAAAAAGACAAAGATCTAGGAAAACCAACATTAAATTAATAAGAGTGAAGAGGCCAGGCATGGTGGCTCACACCTGTATCCCCACCACTCTGGGAGGCCACGACAGAAGGATCACTTGAGCCCAGGAGTTTGGGACCAGGCTGGGCAACATAGCAAGAACCCGTCTCAAATTAAAACCAAACAAAGAATAAAGAGCCCTAGAAGGGCACCTCACTCATGGCTTCTGTAGCTTGTCTACACTAGCCCTGCAACTCCCCCCAGCTCCTCCAGGGCTACCAACTTCACGTCAGCCTGTCTACCAACAGGCAGCCCCCAAAGACCTCAAGAAAAGATTCACCACAGCTTCTTTTTTTTTTTTTTTTTTTTTTTTGAGACAGTCTCACTTTGTCACCCAGGCTGGAGTGCAGTAGCATGATCTCTGGTCACTGCAACCTCCACTCCCCAGGTTCAGGTGATTCTCTGTCTCAGCCTTCCGAGTAGCCACCATGCCTGGCTAATTTTTGTATTTTTAGTAGACACGGGGTTTAGCCACATTGGCCAGGCTGGTCTCGAACTTCTGACCTCAGGTGATCCACCTTCCTCGGCCTCCTAAAGTGCTGGGATTACAGGCATGAGCCACCACGCCCGGCCTCACTACAGCTTTTTAGGTTAACTTGAAGCTCACTTAATTGAATTTCCCAGAGGATCGAGTATTAATAGGACTCAGGACTCTAAAGTTTAGCTCTGTTATCCCAGAGCCAGCTTTATCTTTCCTGAGTGAGCTGCCATGTGATACCACATGACTAATTCTCTACTCATTCCACTTTTTCTTTTCCCTCACTATTCTTTCTTGCATTGCAGACATTTTTCCTTTTCAGATCATTTTCTCTTTCTTAAAAGTACAAAATTTCCTTTGTGAGAGCGTGCTTGAGGCATCAGTGTTTTTTTTTTTATCTAAAAATGTCATTATCATGCTCTCATTACTAAATTATATTTTAGCTAAGTTTAAAATTCCAGGTTAACAATAATTTTTCTCTCAGCGCTTTTAAGATACTATTCCACTGTCTTCTGTCTCGTTTCCATCGTTGCTGTAGAGAAGTCTCCTTTCAGTCTAATAGGGGTCCTTGGGAGGTAATCAGTTTCTCTCTGATTGTTTTTAAGATCTTCTTTTTGTCTTTGGTGTTCTATTAGCCTTATATTTGAATAAGGCTTTTTTTTTCTTTTCTGTTTTTTTAATTCCACATGGGATTTGCTCTGATTCCTGAATCTAAAGATTCTTGTTTTCACTATTCTTGGAAATTTTTTAGCAATATCTCTTCAAATACTGCCTCTCATCTGTTATCTCTATCATCTTCTTTTTTCTCTCCTTATAGGCTTATATTTTAGACTTCTGTCTCTCTATGCTGCATTTTGTATAATTTCATCCGCTTTATCCCTCAGTTTACTAAATCTCTCTTCAGTTGTGTCTAACTTGTTAAACCCATCCACTGAAGTTTTAATTTCACTGATTGTAGTTTTCATTTCTTTTTTAGTTCTTTTTCGATTCTTTTCTTTTTCTTCATAGGATTTTAGTCCTTACTTCTTTTCTATTTCACATTTTATTTATTTAAATGTTCTTAAACCAGTATTTTATATTCTGAATCTGATAGTTTTTATATCTAAAGTTAAAAAGTACTATAGTTCTACTGTTCATTTTCCTGCTCTGCGATCCAAGGTTGTTTGTTTTCTCATGTTCTTAGTTTTGAATTGTGTGATCATGTTTGGAGAAGCTTTATCTTTGGGAATCTGGTGCTAAGGCTCAGATAAAGATAGATATAGTCCAAGAGGATATGTATTGACTTCTGCCAGCTAACTAGGAACTCTAGCAACTGAGGATCTCTCTAAAGTAATGTCTCTTCTCAGAATTTCACAAACTACAGAGGCCAGGTAAAGTCAAACAAAGTTTAAAAGAAGGCATGCTTAGAATAAAAGTTATCTGGGGAGGTTTTTGTTTCCTCTCACTCGAAGTGCAGACCAAATCAGACGAGTTTCTTTCTCTTTATTTTCTTTCCTTCCTCACTTCCTCCTTCCCTCCCTCCTTCCCTTCCTGACTTCCCTTCTTTCTTTCTTTTTTGAGATAGGGTCTCACTTTGTCACCCAGGATGGAGTGCAGTGCTGCAATCTCAGCTTCGGCTTCAATCTCCTGGGTTCAAGCGACACTTCAGCCTCAGCCCCCCAAGTAGCTGCGACTAGAGGTGCATGCCACCATGCCTGGCTAATTTTGTTTGTTTGTTTGTTTAAGAGATGAGGGTTCTCCATGTTGCCCAGTCTAGTCACGAACTCCTGAGCTCTGGCAATCCGCCCACCTCAGCCTCCCAAAGTGCTAGGATTACAGGCGTGAGCCACCATGACTGGCAAGTTTCTTTTTTAAATATTCTGCCAACAGCTTATTATTTCTAGTCTATCATTTCGCTAAAAGTGTAGCCAATCAATGATCTTAGCTTCATAGGGTGGTCTGAATTCCAAGTCCCTGTTTACCACAGGCCCAAGATTGTGTCTCCTGTTCCCCAAACAGCCTTTAAGACTCAAGTGTCATAGACATCTACCATATGACCAGCCATCATGCTCCTATTTACCCAAGGGAAAAGAAAGCAAATGTCCACACAAAGTTTTGTTCATACTGTAGGAAAAAGGCAAAAAATAAAATAAAAAAAGATTTGTTCATATATGTTCTAGTAGCTTTATTTGTAATAGCCCAGAAAGGGAAACAAATGCCCATCAACAGATGAATAAACAAATTATGGTACATCCACACAACGGAATAGTACTCAGCAATAAAAAGGAACAAATTATTGATCCAAAAACTGTATGAATCTCAAGATAATTATGTCAGGCAAAGAAGAGCACATAGTATATTACTGTATTTTCTAAAATTTTATATAAATGAAAACTAATTTATGGTGACAGAAAACAGGTAAGTATTGGACCAGGAAGGAGGTAAATCAGGGAAGAATTACAAAGAATCATAAGGAAACTTCTGAATGGATGGGCATTTTCACTACCTTAATTGTGGTGATTGTTTTGTGGGCATATACATATAATTTATAATTTATCAAATTTACACTTTAAATATGTGCAGCTTATTTTATGTCAATTATACCTCAATAAAACTATTGGGGAGCCGGGCACAATGGCTCATGTCTATAATCCCAGCATTTTCGGAGGCTGAAACAGGATACTTAAGTCCAGGAGTTTAAGACCAGCCTGGGCAACATGGCAAAACCCCATCTCTACAAAAAGTTAAAAAAAAAAAAAAAAAAAAAAAAAAGTTAGCCAGGCATGATGGCTCACACCTATAGTCCCAGTTACTCAGGAGGTGGGAGGATCACTTGAGCCCAGGAGGTCAAGGCTTCAGTGAGCCATGATTGCACCACTGCACTTCAGCCTGGACAATAGAGCAAGACCCTATTTCAAAACAACAGCAACAAAAACAAAACATTGGCGGAAAAAAAGCATCTTGGTTACTGAAATTAGCAAACAATGTCAAGACACTTACAGTTTTGGCTTATCTCTCTTATTTTCAGCTCATCTTTTTTTTTTTTTTTTTTTTTAATTTTTTTTATTTGAGATGGAGTTTCATTCTTGTTGCCCAGGCTGGAGTGCAATAGCACGATCTCGGCTCACCACAACCTCCACCTCCCAGGTTCAAGCGATTCTCCTGCCTCAGCCTCCCGAGTAGCTGGGATTACAGGCATGTGCCACCACGCCCAGCTAATTTTGTATTTTTAGTAGAGACGGGGTTTCTCCATGTTGGTCAGGCTGGTCTTGAACTCCTGACCTCAGGTGATCCGCCCGCCTCAGCCTCCCAAAGTGCTGGGATTACAGGCGTGAGCCACCGCGCCCAGCCAGCTCATCTTTTATTTTATAGGCCTTGGGGATTTACCTTTTTTCTTGCAAGATCAGCTATTCATTAAAAAGATGTTTGTTATATTTTAGGGATCAGGTCTAAGTATTTTTGTCAGGTCAATTTTCAGGATAGTTAATCTGTCCTATCACCAGCAAAAGTCTTCCTCATACCTGTGTTTGAAGACAATGCTAAACTGTCCCCGAAGTTCGTCTATCATGTTTGCCCCCATCTCACTCAAAATCCTCAACAGTGCAGCCCCTCGGGCAAGCATTCAGAGTTGAATCCTCACCTAATCCCTGTGCCCCTGGGTTTTCCTCTTCCCATGCCCTTGCTCAGGACATTCACTCTGGCCAGATTCTGTGTCTCCTGCCTGTACCCTTTCCTCTTTTCAACAGATCTGGGGTGTGGTGAAATTCCACCTCAGTACCCCATGCCTCTTCATATGCCCAGATCCCATCTCCTCATCTTCTCCCACCAAAAACCACTCCCATCTTTTCCCCTGACCAATCACCCTAGTGAGGAGATGTCTCTTTCCTCTCAACCGCTATAATTCTTCATGTGTCTATTACTAACATAAACCCAGTAAGGCCTAGCATTTGAATCCAGTGTCTCAGTGTTTCATCTTCTCTATTCAATTCCTGAAAATCATGACCATCTGTGAGTCTACAATAGCACAAGCTCAATGCCCTTGTACTCATGTGGACAAACAGTAAATACTTGGCAAGTGAATTGATGAGCATATGCAGGAACGAAAATCCTTCAGGGAAACTGTATGTTTGGGAGATACCTCTCTACCAAAGATGCAGGTGGGCCGACCAGAGCAGTGTCCTGACGTAAATGACTGAAATCCAGCCAGTCACAAATGCTTAGAAGTATCCATTTCAAATCTAAAAGGCAGGGATACTATGCTTCAAGAGAATCAGAACTGAAATGTTAACATTATTCTCTCTAAGGCAGTTACCAGGAAGCATTTTTTTAAAACACCAACTTTTGGCTGGGTGCAGCGGCTCATGGCTGGAATCCCAGCACTTTGGGAGGCCAAGGCTGGCGGCTCACCTGAGGCCAGGAGTTTGAGACCAGCCTGGCCAACATGGTGAAACCCCAGCTCTACTGAAAATACAAAAATTAGCTGGGCGTGGTGGCATGTGCCTGTAGTCTCAGCTACTCAGGAGGCTGAGGTGGGAGGATTGCTTGAGCCCAGAAGGAGGTTGCAGTGAGCCAAGACTGTGCCACTGCACTCCAGCCTGGGCGACAGAGTAAGACTCTGTCTCAAAAAAAAAAAAAAAGAAAAAGAAAAAGAAAAAGTCATCTGACCAAGGAAAATATACTGCAGCTTGTCTTAGGCTGTGTACTGCTATCCCAGTATGACTTAAGAACACATAAGGGGCCAGGCGCGGTGGCTCAAGCCTGTAATCCCAGCACTTTGGGAGGCCGAGACGGGCGGATCACGAGGTCAGGGGATCGAGACCATCCTGGCTAACACGGTGAAACCCCGTCTCCTCTAAAAAAATACAAAAAACTAGCCGGGCGTGGTGGTGGGCACCTGTAGTCCCAGCTACTTGGGAGGCTGAGGCAGGAGAATGGCGTAAACCCAGGAGGCGGAGCTTGCAGTGAGCTGAGATCCGGCTACTGCACTCCAGCCTGGGCGACAGAGCGAGACTCCGTCTCAAAAAAAAAAAAAAAAAAAAAGAAGAACACATTAGGCTATAAATAAATAAATAAATTTAAAAAAACACCAGTTTTTGAAGGAGAAATACCTATCATATTTTCCTTACAGATGTACTTTTTCTTTTCCTGTCAAGCACATAAACTTCTGAGTGAAGATTTGGAACATTTAAAAAGTATGACATCAGTTAATGTACATGAATATGTCATAGTGCCTAAGAAAGAACAAATGTTCCTATATTTTGGCATCT
Source organism: Papio anubis (assembly GCF_008728515.1). Lineage (NCBI taxonomy): Eukaryota > Metazoa > Chordata > Mammalia > Primates > Cercopithecidae > Papio > Papio anubis. The sequence goes on along the minus strand of NC_044988.1, from coordinate 100,444,501 downwards.
GTATAAGTTATCAAGCTAATAAAATGACAGGACCCTACTTCCCTAAAACTTAAAGCATAAATGTGGAATATAAACCTATAAATGTAGAATCTAAGCCTTCTACTTAGAGGCTGAGGTGGGAGGATCACTTGAGGCCAAGAGTTCAAGACCAGCCTGGGCAACATAGTGAGGCCCTGTCTCTAAATACATACATACATACATACATACATACTGGCACTCTAACTGCCCCTATCAACTCCATGCCTAATACTCAATGCTGGCCTATAATTTTTAGTTTGGCTTTTTAAGGGAGCACCACCATGTGGTGAATGTTTTTAGTACACTTTTAATACAGATCCCAATAGGATGTTATATACTTGTAAAAAGGAAAAAACAAATTATCCAGACCCAATACAATTTAAAATAAACAGATACAGCCACATTTTATAACATTACTTTTATACTGACCAAACTTGAGAGTTCAAATATTAAAGTTGAGATATTATCTATTCCTTCAGGAGGATTCAGATTATGAACTTCCTTTCATATGTTAGTAAGTGAGACCCAGAGTCAATAATTCACCCAAGGGATTAGGTTAAGGGGTAGGCTGGGAATGTGATAGTACTTGGGTCTACAACCCTGGTCTCCTGCCTGTTTATATTATCCCACACCTCTTCTATGTGAAATACAAATTATTTGTAAACTTAAATTTTTATTTATTTAACAAGCAGATATATAGCATTTACTATGTGTTGTAACTGTTCTAAGCACTTTTAAATATTTGAAAGCATTATTTAGAACAGTGCCTGCACACAGAAAGCACTATATGTGTCAAATAATTAAAAGTTTGAAACCTCCAAAACCTCCAAATAATTTGCATTTCGTGCCGCTCCTTTCCTATGGAGACTCTGAAAAAGACTATAGTATAAATCTTTTAAACATTTTTTGAGACAAGTGCTCTCATGCTGTGGCCCAGGCTGGAGTGCAGTGGTATAGTCATAGCTCACTATCACCTCACATTCCTCGGCTCAGGCGATCCTCCTGCCTCAGCCTCTTGAGTAGCTGGGACGACAGGTGTGTACCACCACACCCGGCTAATTTTTAAATTTTTTGTAGAGATGGGGTCTTGCTACATTGCCCACGCTGGTCTTGAACTTCCGGCTTCAAGTGATCCTCCTGCCTTGGCCTCTCAAAGCGTTGGGATTACAGGCATGAGTCACCATACCCAGTCTTATAAATCTTAATAATCTTCTAGGGTTTTTAAAAAAAGAGAGAGAGAGAGAGGCACGACTGGTAGAAATAAAGATAACAAAGCCAGAATTCTGTGGTCTAGGACCCTGGAGCACCATCCTTCAGCTGGTGAATGGATAAACAAACTGTGGACCGGGCGCAGTGGCTCACGCCTGTAATCCCAGCACTTTGGGAGGCCGAGCTGGGTGGATCACAAGGTCAGGAGTTTGAGACCCACCTGACCAACATGGTGAAACCCCATCTCTACTAATAATACAAAAAATTAGCCGGCGTGGTGGCGCACCTGTAATCCCAGCCACTCAGGAGGCTGAGGCAGGGGAATGGCGTGAACCTGGGAGGCAGAGCTTGCAGTGAGCCAAGATCGCACCACTGTACTCCAGCCTGGGTGACAAAGCGAGACTCCATCTCAAAAAAATAAATAAATAAATAAAATAATAATAATAATAATAATACAATACAATACAATACAATACAAGACTAGGGGCCAGGGAGAGTGGTTTACACCTGTAATCCCAGCACCTTGGGAGGCCGAGGTGGGTAGATCACCTGAGGTCAGGAGTTTGAGACCAGCCTGGCCAACATGGTGAAACCCCATTTCTACTTAAAAAAAATATATATATATATATATACACACACACAAAATTAGCCAGGTATGGTGGTGCACGCCTGTAATCCCAACTACTTGGGAGGCTGAGGCAGCAGAATCACTTGAACCCGGGAGGTAGAGGTTGCAGTGAGCCAAGACAGCACCACTGCACTCCAGCCTGGACAAGAGTGAAACTCCAGCTCAAAAAAAAAAAAAAGACTAGGGCCATAGTTTGGCTCTCCAAATTAAAGCTAAGGAAGTTACATTCCATAAAAGTTAAACAACAACTGATTAAACTGTTTTTCTCTATAACCGACCTACTCTAGTTAGACCTTTGGCCCTTACTAACTTTATAATTACCTTTTATAATAGTTACAATTTATTGATCTAACTATATAACAAGCACTATTCTGTTTCTTTAGGTTTACTGCTTAATTTTCTGTGCCAATGACAGATGTATGTGAAATAAAGAGTGAAAAATTCCCCTCACATCTCCAGGCCATACCCACCCCGATCCATTCCACTCTCAAAAGATAACCACTATCGCCAGATCTTTCTCAACACTTTACAGACCCAATTTTTCTCCGTTGTATACATGGGATTATATTACCCTTGCTTTTCCATTGAACACATTGAACACATCAATCCACATAAAACTACCTCTATCTCTTTAACAGCCACAGAGTGTTGTACAGAATGACAGCCACAATTATCTAGCTCTTCCCAATAAATAAATATTTAAGTTATTTCCAATTGTCCTTAATTAGGTTTCTCATAGAGGTTTTAATTTGTTCTCACAAAGACCCTATAGGGTGGGCCTATTATAGACAGGTCCTCCAAGGCTTGGAAAGATGCACTAATTCATTCCTTCAACAGAGACTATTCTGTGCCAGGAACACGACAGCAGACAGGGTCAGACAGAGCCTTGGCCGTCATGTAATTTACTACCTTTCTTCTTCACCAGCTGTAACAAGCAACACCCCCTCTACCAGTGCAAAGCCAGGTTGATGCAAGGGCTCTGGAGAGGCCTTTCAGCCTAGCTGGGGGCAGGGTGGTCATCAGTGGAAGCTTCCTGTTCTGCTCCTTGCTGCTGCCTCACTTCCACCTCCATCAGATTGAGGATACACAGCTAGTTGTCACTGGCTCTGTCCTGGGGGGACTTTGCTCTTGCCAGTGACAGTCTTCCATAAGCCCTGAGTTGCTGCTAAATGCCAGGGCACACCAAGCCTCCCAAGAAGTTACAGACCTAGCAAAGCATGAACTATTTTACAAATTCACAAATGTAGCAACCAAGTAAATCCTGCTGCCAGCCTTCCCATCAAGAAGGAAACAGAAAAAGCAGGGGGCTGCAAGCTCTAATGCTTACAGGGTTCAGGAAGTTGTACACATAGGAGTGTATGGGGGGCGGGGGGGGAAGGGGGCCCTCTCATCTGGGTGATGTTGCTCAAGAGAGCAGTGGCCACTCAGCTCCAGCAGATAGCTCCCATGTGAAAACGCAGGGTTTTGGAAGTAGAGTATTGTTTTTAAAAAATTACTATGGAAATCTTAAAATTTCCTAATTTTTAAATCCATAGGTTCCACTTCATTTTTTTTCCTCGCAATTTCCATGTTAATTAAACCAAGTCATTTGTTGTGTAGAATTCCCATCAGTCTAAATCTTGATGATTGAGATTAACATGTCATTTTCTTCTGCATGAAACTTTATTTTCTCAAATGCAGGTGGCCATTTCTGTTTAAAAGAGATGCCCTATTTGTGAACATGTGTGTACGTGGGTGTGTGCACACACATGCACACAAGCACTTTACTTTGGAGAGCTGGCCTGTGGCTCCTCTGAGGAATCAGATGTGTTCCCTTCTCATAAAACCTGCACCTCCTCAAGAACTAAAACTCGGTATTCAAATATGAGGTCAGGCCATGCGCGGTGGCTCACGCCTGTAATCCTAGCACTTTGAGGGACCAAGGCGGGTGGATCACCTGAGGTCAGGAGTTTGAGATCAGCCTGGCTAACATGGTGAAACCCCATTTCTACTAAAAATACAAAAATTAGCCAGACATGCTGGCAGGCACCTGTAATTCCAGCTATTCGGGAGGCTGAGGCACGAGAATCGCTTGAACCCAGGAGGTGGAGGTTATAGTGAGCAGAGATTGCGTCATTGCACTCCAGCCTGGACAACAGAGTGAGACTCCATCTCAGAAAAAAAAAAAAAGAAGTCGGATTCTCCACTGCAACATGGCATTCTGAGGCCACGTGAGCTTTAAGAAGAATGGGATCACTCATTCCAAACAGATCAATCAATAATTCAATGAGGTGGTTTCAGATGGCATGAGCTGCAAAGAAATGAAAAGGGAGGAGGACAAAGAGCTGATGCTGGTGTGGGTACTGTGGCCTGGGCCATCAGGGAAGGTCTTTCTGAAAAGATGCCATGTGAGCTGGGGCCTGCATGGGTCTGAAAGAGCCAGGCACCAGAAGCTGAGTGAAGGGCAGGGCCCAGGGAGCCCTAAGAAGAAAAAGCACTGACAGTAAACAAAGGGAGTGACAGGAGGGAAATTTGAAAGGGAAACCAGGCCCAGACCACGCAGGCTGTGGACAGAAGCTGAATATTACTCTAACTGAGATGGGTACCCATTGAGGGACAGGAAACTGGGTAGTGAAAAGATCTGATGTAAGTTTCTGAGGGAGGCTCTCTCTGCTAGCAGAAGAAGGGCAGACCCAGATGGCAACAGGAGGCTGGGAAGTCTTTCAAATCAGAGCCAGGGCAAGGCAGGTGGGGCCAGGGTGGTAGCCCTGACAGCAGAGCAGTGGGTGGTGTGAGATGTATTCTAGGCACTTGTTGCTGTATCGGGCGAGAAAGAGAGGGCAAGTGAGGAGTCAAGGATGAAAGCTAGAGGGTGGCAAGGCCCCGGGGGGGATTATGCTGGGGTCACAGGCTGTGGCCTTCTCCCCAAGTCCTAAGGCATCAAAAACAGACAAGGCCATGTTTGGTGGGAACTCACTAACTCAAAAGAAAAGGCCCTGCAAGTGCCTACACTTCCTCATCTTCCTAACCACAGGGCACACTCATCTGTATCCCAATGAAACACATCCAGCCCCTGCACCTTCCAACTCCCTGTCAGAAGACACCCTTGGTGGGGCCGCCCTTCACTGCATGTTTACCACTCTTTCCTTCCTCAGGGCCCTACTCATAAGTCTGTCTGCGATCACGGATCTCTTTCTGGGCTGACAGTAAGGCATCTGTCCTGCCCAGCAAGACCCGCCTTCCAGGCTCCAGTCATCCAGTATGCCCCTGAGCAGGCTGGCAGGGGCACTGGGGGCCGAGGCTGCTTGGTATGTGTCTGTGAGTGCCACGGTCACATTCTTGAGAGCGCACCAACGCATGCCACGGCCCGGGGCCCTCACAGTCACAAGCTCCTGAGCAGCAGTTTCTCTGCAAGCCTGGGAAACAGGTCGTGGGCGATGACCTGCACCCACTTCATCTCCATCTGCCAAATACAGTCTGATGAATTCACCCAATTCTTCCCTTTATCTTTTCTTTCCTCAGGGAAGCACTCAAATATGAGACCAACACCCTGTCCTTGTGACTGTTTCTTTACCAAATTCTGCTGACAAACTGTTTTTCCACCAAGCCACCACAGACGAGTGATTAGTTTGGTCATTGCCAGGATTAAGAAAACCTGCCTATTATGCCCCATTAGATTCACGGTAACTTTCAAAAATTTCAGTATGTGTTCAAGCATTAAATCTGTAACATAAAGAAGAAAGCAGTAAAGGGAATTGAGGGGCCTACAGGACAGAAGAGAAATACAAAGGCTGTCAGGTCTAATTGTGCCTGTACGCCACCAAGACTTTCATTTCCTCCCTTATAAGAGAAATGAATACTGATTTGTCACTGTTAACACACACGTACAGTAACCTCCCAGAAGGGCAACTGGCAATATCTATCAAAAACCTTTAAAAGTTTCTGTTCTTTTGATGTACAAATTCCACTTCTAGGAATTCATCGCAAGGCCATAAGAATGTACAAAAATGGATCATGAAGATTCTGGGAGAAAAATTACGAACAAGTAAAGCATTGGAGGCTTAGGGAAATGAATCATGGCCTATCCAACACCACATGGATTTCCACGTAGACAGGACTTCTATCCTGCTAGCTACACGTTTTGAAGTGGGGAGCAGTACCCAGGTGGTCCCCAGGTTGCTGGCTATAGCACTGTCATAACCAAACCAAAGCCTCCCCTCGTACCTCTAACAAACCCCCTTGAGAAGCTGATGAAGGATATGGACCTCCTCGCCCAAAAATAGCAAACCCAAAAACCAATAACCAAACATGAGACTGCACAAATGTTTGCATGTAATTTCCGGAAGTCTTAAAAGTCCAGAGGAAAGCATATTATTCATATTTAACAATAAAAAAAACTTGACAAAATGATGAATTCTGAAAATGATCAACTCTGGCCAAAAAGAAAAGGGTGGAGGAACTTGTCTTTAGAGTGACTTTGGTTAATCAGCACACTACAAATTCTACTTGTATCCTCTTTTTTTCTTTTTTTTTTTTTTTTTTGAGACAGAGTCTTGCTTTGTCACCAAGGCTGGAGTACAATGGCATGATCTTGGCTCACTGCAACCTCCACCTCCCAGGTTCAAGTGATTCTCCCACCTCAGCCTCCCAATTAGCTGGGATTACAGGCACGCGCCACCACACCCAGCTTATTTTTGTATTTTTGGTAGAGACAGGGTTTCACCGTGTTAGCCAGGCTGGTTTCAAATTCCTGACCTCAGGTGATCTACTCGCCCTAGCCTCCCAAAGTGCTGCGATTGCAGGCATGAGCCACTGTGCCTGGCCTTTTACTTGCCTCCTCTTAAATGACATTATTCATCCAAACCCAAGGTGTCAGGGACCCAAAACACAACATATTTGACCTTAGGCATACCAAGCCAAAGAAAACACAGTGCTACCAGGAAAAAGAAATCTGTACAGGCATCCAGGTTTATCGAATGCATACATCAGAAGGATAATCTGATGCTGCTAAATAAGCTAAACACATTGTTACAACAAGAAGCACAAAGCACAGTCTCCCTAATGGAAGGGGGAACTTTAAACATGGGAAAGGGTCAGAAATACAGTTCAGTCCCAACCAACAGGACCAGAGTTAGTTCCCTCCAGCAATATGAAATAAAAGTTGAAGAGCTCTGGACAGATGCCTCCTACACACAAACCTCATTTCACAGAAGAAACGCATTCTAGAAAACTCGGCTCCTATTTTCTCCCCTGGTTTCTGGGGTAAGCTCAGCTATATTCCTAGAGAAGAAAGATCTCCCTCAAGGACACAGTGATGAGTGTGTCCTGGCCTCCCTGATCCTGGTCCACCCTGCTGTCCCCTCCAGGCCACGCGATACCGCAGGCAGTGCCTTCACACTCAGGACCTTCCCACACACCTCCCCTCAGCCTGGAACATCCTCACCTCCCGAACGCCCGCTCAGCAGCTCAGTCTCTGCCTAAGAGTCTCCTCCTCTGGGAAGCCTCTTCTGCCCGATCCCTGCCCCCATTATGTTAGGTTCATGTTCCCCTTATGCTGACAAGGGGTGGTAGCGGTATAGGTGGCATTATGATGCTCACTTTACAGACAGTGAGTGGTGAGCCCCCAAAATGCCCCCATTGATTCCCAGCACATTTGCTGAGTGAGTGCCCTCCCTCACTGAATAGGGTAGACTGGGGAACCAACAGGATACTACAGAACAGCAGGGGAGCATCTGTGATTATAAAGACATCTTGCATCTACCCTGTGATCTCTTGGATTGCTTGCTCTGCGGAAAGCTGCTTACATGTCGTGAGGACATGCAAGAAGCGTGTGGAGAGGTCTATGTGGCAAGGAACTGTGGCCTCCTGTCAACCACCAGCACTGCTCGCCAGCCCTGTGAGTGAGCCACCTTGGAGACGGCCTGCCAGCCCCAGTTGAGCCTTCGGATGACTGCAGTCCCAGCTGAAATCTTAACTACAATCTCATGACAGACCACAAGCTAGAACCACTCAGCTAAGTCACTTCTGAATTCCTGATCTACAGACACTGTGAAATAGTATGTATTTGTTGTTTTAAGCCACTATATTTTGAGGTGATTTGTTACACAGAAATAAGTAGCTAATACTGATGGAGCTCAGAGTATAAGAAGCCACCATACAACTTGATAGGGGTAGAACCAGGATTTTTGTATGTTCCTAGCCTGGCTTCAGAGTGTGAGTTTTTAACCATTATACCATGTAGCCTCCTCCACAGAAGGGATGTTGCTCTAACAGACCTCAAGGGCAAGAACCATGACTGTCCTTTTTAATATTATAGCCCAACCTAACACCAGTATAATATACCTGGCATATTATAGGCACTGTGTTAAGAGAACAAATAAATGGAATTAATTAAATGAAAACAAAAATCACAAAAATGTTGAGTAGATGGTAGAGTCATGAGTGACACCCTCCGTTCTTGACTTTGCTAAATTTAAATTTTTTCCACAATTAACATGTATTATGGGGTCAGTTCACTTGGATTCAATTTGAACTAGGACCTGAAATGGAAAAAAAAAAAAAAAAAAAAGCAATTATCCAAATGTCCCCAGGCAGGGGAACCAGAAGGAAGTGCAAAGGCCCTGAGGCTGAAACAAATGTCATACTGAAGAAACAGAAAGATGGGCCAACGATACATGAAGCGATGCTGGGACCTAGGCCAGATCTTGGTTATATGTTTGGCTTTTTTTTTTTTTTTTTTTTTTTTTGACATGGAAGGAGAAGCTATTGGAAGGTTTTAAGCAGAGGAGAAACATGATCTCATTTGCATTCCTGAAAGATTATTCAGGTTTTCTTTTCTTTTTTTTTGAGATGGAGTCTCGCTCTGTCACCAGGCTGGAGTGCAGTGGCAAGATCTCGGCTCACTGCAAGCTCCGCCTCCCAAGTAGCTGGGACTACCCCCCACCACATCCAGCTAATTTTTTGTATTTTTAGTAGAGACGGGGTTTCACCATGTTAGCCAGTATGGTCTCGATCTCCTGACTTCGTGATCTGCCTGCCTTGGTCTCCCAAAGTGCTGGGATTACAGGCGTGAGCCACTGTGCCTGGCCAGATTATTCAGGTTTTCATATGAAAAATAAGTTGCAGAGGAAGAAGACTGAAAGCAGGAATATCAGCAAGGAGGCTATTGCACAAGTCCGCAGGAAGTGATGGACTCAATGAGACACCCCTGTAAGTGCTCAGCAAAACCCTGCACATTAGACACACCCAATAACTGTTAATTTCTTTGTAAATGCTCAGTTTGAAAGTCACTATAAACAAGTTCCCCAAAAATGCACACCACACAAAATTAAAAATTACCATGTTTTATATTCAATGGCACAGAAGAATATTTACTATATATATATATTTAAAGGCAAATGAACAAAAACAGCATATCTACTGTGAACCCTCCTTCATCAGACAAGAGTGGCTATGGCAGAGAAATAAATCTGAAATGTTACCACAAGGTGGTTATCTCTGGTGGTGGGGTTGTAGGTGACTGTTACCTTCTTCAGCATCTCCTTCTGTACGTGTGAATTTTTTTTTTTTTTTTTTGAGATGGGAGTTTCGCTCTTGTTGCCCAGGCTGAAGTGCAATAGCGTGATCTCGGCTCCCCGTAACCTACGCCTCCCAGGTTCAAGCAATTCTCCTGCCTCAGCCTCCCGAGTAGCTGGGATTACAGGCATGCACCGCCACACCCAGCTAATTGTGTATTTTTAGTAGAGATGGGGTTTCTCCACGTTGGTCAGGCTGGTCTCGAACTCCCGACCTCAGGTGATCTGCCCGTCTCGGCCTCCCAAAGTGCAGGGAGTGGCATGAGCCACTGAGCCCAGACGTGAATTTTCTTATTAAATAATGAGGATTTATTTATTCTTTATTGCAATGAAAATAAAATCCCTTTCATTTGTCAAATAAAAGAGAAAAGAAACCTGTAACTTTCATATATATTAAAAAACAAAATTTGAAAAAATAGTTAGTCTACTAAATGAAGATTCAAATTACTTCAGAGAAGTAACGTTCCTATTAATGTGGGTGTTCTGATCACACCATAGCAGTGGAGTAGCACCACGCGTGATACGGAAAAGAAATACTGCGCTCATTGTTTGATGAAGGTCAATGGCTTCCAATGCCTAATAATGACTTCTGAAAAAATTAAAAGGCAAGTTGATTAAAACAGGGGTTTTTGGCCGGGCGCGGTGGCTCAAGCCTGTAATCCCAGCACTTTGGGAGGCCGAGACGGGCGGATCACGAGGTCAGGAGATCGAGACCATCCTGGCGAACACGGTGAAACCCCGTCTCTACTAAAAAATACAAAAAACTAGCCGGGCGAGGCGGCGGGCGCCTATAGTCCCAGCTACTCGGGAGGCTGAGGCAGGAGAATGGCGTAAACCCGGGGGGCGGAGCTTGCAGTGAGCTGAGATCCGGCCACTGCACTCCAGCCCGGGCGACAGAGCCAGACTCCGTCTCAAAAAAAAAAAAAAAAAAAAAAACAGGGGTTTTTCAGCATGTCTTGATTTTCCTCCTTCTGGTCTGAATAATGCTTTAAAAGAGGGACCTTTCCTTCACAAGGGAGAGAGAAAGGACCATAGGAGGCTTCAGGGTAGGGAGGGACTGGGAGGTTTACAGACTAAGTCCTTACTTAACATGAGGAGAAAAGAGAGATACCACTCTCCCACCTAGAAGTCAATGATCAGATTTTAATGTATGCCAAAGGCTGTGAATGGCTATAAAAATGGGAGGAAATAGGCCGGGCGTAGTGGCTCAAGCCTGTAATCCCAGCACTTTGGGAGGCCAAGGCAGACGGATCACTAGGTCAGGAGATGGAGACCATCCTGGCTAACACGGTGAAACCCCATCTCTACTAAAAATACAAAAAAACACAAAAAACAAACAAAAAAAAAGTCAGTAGCCAGGCATGGTGGTGGACGCCTGTAGTCCCAGCTACTCTGGAGGCTGAGGCAGGAGAATGTCCTGAACCCAGAAGGCGGAGCTTGCAGTGAACCGAGATGGCACCACTGCACTCCAGCCTGGGCAAAAGAGTGAGACTCCCTCTCAAAAAAAAAAAAAAAAAAAGCCGGCGGGCGAGAGGAAATGGCACTTTGAGGGGCTGAGGTGGGCGGATCACGAGGTCAAGAGATCAAGACTATTCAGGCCAACATGGTGAAACCCCGTCTCTACTAAAAAATAATACAAAAACTAGCTGGGTGTGGTGGCATGTACTTGTAGTTCCAGCTACTCAGGAGGCTGAGGCAGGAGAATAGCTTGCACCTGGGAGGTGGAGGTTGCAGTGAGCCAAGAGCACGCCACTGCACTCCAGCCTGGCAACAGAGCGAGACTCTATCTCAAAAAAAAAGAAAAGTGGGGGAGGAAATAAATCTAGTCCCCCGAAAAGTTTACAAGAGAAACTTTCTTCCTTAACAACTAGAGAAGCAGTACACCAAGAATTTAGTTTCCTAATATTTAGGCAGAAAAGTCATCTCCCAATATTTTCAGTTATTTTATGAGGGTCAGTGATGCAGCCACTTGAAAAAGATCAGAATACATCCTACTTTCAAAAACCCTTGACATCTGTGAGACTTGGAAGGGTCTATGTTAAGACAACTGAAAGAAATCCAGGAACAACAGATTTCTTGTTTCAATCAGTAATGATCAGGGGGGCAGTAGCTTCTATTACAAACCCAAAAGGAATAGGAATCCTAATGGCCAACAGTGTTCCAGGTTCTTAATGGCAAAGTCCTACACTAAAGGACAGATGTTAAGGAGGGAACTACTGTTTACCCTTGGTACAGCAAAATGACATCCCAACAGCACCATGATCTGCAGGCAAGGCAATGGCAAAGTTAACCCAAATTGGTCTGTGACCCAAGCATAAGGGGACTAGCCACATTCAACCAGGTTAAATCTTTAAAACTAAAGAACTGGCTGGGTGGAGTGGCTCACGCCTGTAATCCCAGCAGTTTAGGAGGCTGAAGTGGGAGGACTGCCTAAGCCCAGGAGTTACAGGCCAGCCTGGACAATATAGTGGGACTCCGTCTCCACAAAAAGTGAAAAAAAAAAAAAAATTAAATTACCTAACAGTGTGGCACAAGCACGGAGTCCCAGCTAGTTGGGAGGCTGAGGTGGGACAATCACTTGAGCCTAAGAGGCTGGAGCTGCAGTTAGCTGTAATTGTGCCACTGCACTCCAGCCTGAGCAACAGAGTGAGACCCTGTTTCAGGAAAAAACAAAACAAAACAAAACAAAACAAGAAACCTAAACAATGACAGTTTGTCCTAGGGGAAGAAATGTGAAGTGTCCTATACTGGCTCCACCACTGAGACATAGTCTCTAGCCAGTTTCAGTAGAAAGATGTATGACTAGTATGAGGTTGGTGCAAAAGCAATCACAGTTTTTGCATTGTTGGAATTTGCCATTTGATATTCAAGTACATTCTTAAATAAATGTGGTTATGTTATACATTATTTCAATGGGCATTTCTCGCTTTATATATATATATATATTTTTGCTAATAACTTATTCCTTGCTGTTTATTTTATGTTTCCTTTAGACTGTGAAAATGATGTTAGACAAAAAGCAAATTTGAGCAATTTTCTTATTCAAGGTCAAATTGGATTGTAAAGCACCGAAGACAATTCGCACCATCAACAACACATTTGGCCAAGGAGCTACTAATGAAACGTACAGTGCAGTGGTGGCTCAACAAGTTTTACAAAGGAGACGAGAGCCTTGAAGATCAGGAGTGCAGTGACCTGCCATCAGAAGCTGACAACGACCAACTGAGAGATCAATCACAGAAGTTGATCCTCTTACAACTATAAGAGAAGTTGCTGAAAAACTCAACATTGACCATCCTACGATCGTACGGCATTTGAAGCAAATTGGAAAGTTGAAAAAGCTCAATAAGTGGGTGCCTCATCAGCTGAGAGGAAATTAAAAAAAAAATCACGTTGAAGTACAATCTTCTCCTCTGCTACGCAACAACAAACCATTTCTTGATCAGATTGTGATGTGTGACGAAAAGTGGATTTTATACGACAACCAGCGATGACCAGCTCAGTGATTAGACCGAAAAAGGTTCCAAAGCACTTTCCAAAGCCAAACTAGCACCAAAAAAAGGTCATGGTCACGGTTTGATGGTCTGCTGCCTGTGTGATCTACTACAGCTTTCTGAATCCTGGCGAAACCATTACATCTGAGAAGTATGCTCAGCAAATCGACGAGATGCACCGAAAACTGCAACACCTGCAGCTGGTATTGGTCAACAGAAAGGGCCTAATTCTTCTCCATGACAACACCCAACCACACATCTCCCAACCAAGGCTTCCAAAGTTGAATGAATTAGGGCCGGGTGTGGTGGCTCACGCCTGTAATCCCAGCACTTTGGGAGGCTGAGGTGGATGGATCACTTAAGGTCATGAGTTCAAGACCAGCCTTGCCAACATGGCAAAATCCCATCTCTACTAAAAATACAAAAATTAGCTGGGCATAGTGGTGCACACCTATAATCTTAGCTACTTGGGAGGCTAAGGCAGGAGAATTGCTTGAACCCAGGAGGCGGAGGTTGCAGCCAAGACTGCACCACTGCATTCCAGCCTGAGTGACAGAGCGAGACTCTGTCTCCAGTGGCTCATGCCTGTAATCCCAGCACTTGGGAGGCCAAGGTGGGTGGATCGCTGGAAGTCAGGAGTTCCAAGAGCAGCCTGGCCAACATGGTGAAACCCCCGCCTGAAACAAAATTAGCCAGGGTGGTAACACGCCTGTAATCCCAGCTACTCGGGAGGCTGAGGCAGGAAATGGCGTGAACCCGAGGAGGTTGCAGGAGTCGAGATCACACCACTGCACTCCAGCCTGGTGATGAGCGACCCTGCCTCAAATAAATAATAATATATATATATATATATATATATATATATATATATATATGCAAAACACAATAGAGCTACGTTAAGCACCCAGTCTAATACCTGGGTCAGAGTAAGTGCTTGATATAAGTTAGCAAATCATCTAAGTACTATTAACAACATCTCTTCAAGGAAGAGATTATTATAAGCCCCATCTTATAGCTAAGAGAACTGGGGGGAAAAGAAGGGACAGCACCTGGGTGTGCCCTGGAGGGGCCATGACTTCTTCACTTTCTCAAAATCTTTATCAACCTTCTCCAGTCTTTCAAGTAAAATTTTGATTTTCTTTCTTTTTATTTGAGACACACACACACAAAACGCCTGGCCGGAAGCGGTGGCTCACGCCTGTAATCCCAGCACTTTGGGAGGCCGAGGCGGGTGGATCATGAGGTTAGGAGATCAAGACTAGCCTGACTAACACAGTGAAACCCCATCTCTACAGCAAAACACAGAAAAATTTAGCTGAGCGTGGTGGTGGGCGCCTGTAGTCCCAACTACTCGGGAGGCTGAGGCAGAAGAATCGCGTGAACCCAGGAGGCAGAGGTTGCAGTGAGCCGAGATGGCGCCACTACACTCCAGCCTGGGTGACAGTATCGAGTGAGACGCTGTCTCAAAAAAAAAAAAAAAAAAAAATAGGCCTGGAGTGCAGTGGTTCAATCTTAGTTCACTGCAACCTCTGCTTCCCAGGCTCAAGCAATCCTCCTACCTCAGCCTTCCTAGTAGCTGGGGCAAAAAACATGGGTTTCATGCCCCCCGCTGCTTGTTGTCCCAGCTTTTTTTGGAGACGGGGTCTCTCTCTGTTGCCAGGCTGGAGTGCTGTGGCATGATCTTGGCTCACTGCAACCTCCGACTCCCTGGTTCAAGCGATTCTCCTGCCTCAGCCTCCCAAGTAGCTGGGATTACAGGCATGAGCCACTGCGCCCGGCCACCCCAGCTAATTTTTGTATTTTTTTATACAGACCAGGTTTCACCATGTTGCTCAGGCTGGTCTTAAACTCCTGGTCTCAAACAATCCTCCCACCTTGGCCTCCCAAAGTGCTGGGATTACAGACCATGAGCCACTGTGCCTGGCCAATTTTGGTTTTCAATAGGAAAATAGGACTGAATGCTTCCCCCATCTGGCTTTCTCCTCCAGGAGTCAGCGGAGCTCTTCCCTGGTGGGCTGATGCTGCTGATCTTACAGCCTATCTGAAAGTACCTCATTCTCACCAAGTTCGGAGAATATGAACACAGCCGGCCTCAGATTCTTCACTTACAAAGCAAACTTCTAAAAGGGTCCCAAACCGCCTTCTCACAGAGGGCGGAAAGGGAATTCTGCAGAATGGAATGGTCTGGGTCCCCCTTTCCATCGGCTCCCTGCTCTGGAGCACAACTGTGTAGTGAAGATGACAGGCAGTGCCCTAAGGGGACTCCAGCTCTGCCCACGTGGAGGGCTTGAAGGATTCCAAATGCCCAAATTCCAAACCATGAGCTCAAGGCGAAAAGCAGCTTTGTTTCCATTTTCTTTTAAAACACCCTCAGATATACATTCTCCAAAACCTTCTTATAGCCAATACAGATCAGGCATCCGTGTTAGAACACAGTCAACCAAGGCTGACGCTGTGAAGGCCAGTGTCAGGCTGACACTGTGTTACAAGTTTCTTTTAGATATCTGAAGAGACTCAGCAAGGAGCAACAACAGAAACACCCCCTTCTCCTCAACTCACACTAGCCCTAATTTCTCCTTTTTGGGAAAATGCTATCAAGTTGCCTTAAACACAGTGAAGTGTGCCAAAAGTGAAGAGAAAATGTCAGAGTAAAACAGAGCTCAATGGCTTGGAATATAGCAATGCCGAAAAATAGCTGAAAAAGGCACCAATTTTGCTGTATTTAAAGACTCAAAATGTTTTAAAAGTTGTGAAGAATTAAGTGACCCACAGAATTAGCCAATTTGAAATCTAAAGACTGCTGCAACTGTGTGTGGGAAATCTGAACAAATGAAAGGCAACCTTTCATTTGACCAAAAAAAAAAAAAAATTAAAACTTCCATACAAATGCAGGAAGCCCAAGAGGCAGCTCTCTCCAGGAAAACCGAATGGGAAAGCTCTCTGCTCACCAGGTCTGTCAAATGTCAAGGAGAAAAGGGAAATGAGAAAACAAAGCCTCCCAAAGTCAACTGCCTTTCTAAATTGGTATAAATACCATAGCATTTGGATTTGTTAATCTTTTCATTTAAAAACCTGTTCTCTATGAGAAAAGTGGTTGCCCCTTTTCTCACAGACTTGCTTCCTTTGAAATAATACTAACTGGTTTATTATAAGGGGCCATCTACTATGCTATCAAGTCTTTTTTTTTTTTAATAAATGAGAAGTGTAATCAACTTTTCTCTGTGTTTTGACAAAAATTCATCTATGATACTATAGAGTGCTGCTGCTGCACACGGACGCCCCTGAAGGACAGGCCCTGAACTGTGTCCTCGTCCTCCTTGGCCACCAACCTCGAAGCTAGAGCTGCTGTCTGCAGATGGAAGGTCACAGCCCTGATCTCTGGAGGCCAGGAAGAGCGGCAGACTGCCAGGATTCCACCAACCCCCACAAACCCAGGAAAAGGAGCTTTGGGGCCGGTGGCAAGGTCATTTGCTCAAGGAAACAGAGTTCTGGTTTTTCCAAGATGGAAAACAGGGGAACTGGTCAAAAGGGTCCCCTAACTCACACACTATTACAGCCTTATGAATGAACAGGAACACCATGTGAGGGGGCACATCTTGCTGAACTCAAAGGAAATACATCCTACCAGGCAATTATTCTGACCATTATAGTTGATTCTTCCCAGAGACCATGAACATGCAGATAGTGATGAGTGAACAACACATATGCAGAAGCACTGAGGGGACAGAGTGCACAGAGACTGTTAAGTCAATGCTACTACCGAAGCAGGTCGACAAGCAAAGCCTCACCTTCCGCACGAGGAGGAACTACAGGGAACCACCCTACTCTGTGAATGTCACTCCCATTTCTAGTCGCCAGACTCACAGTCATGGAATCATTTTCACCTCTCTCCCCTCTGACAATCCCGCATCCAAGATGCTTACTGGTGTCCTCTGCCTTTCTTCAGGCTCTTCTTACCTCCTACTTAAGGGGATTTTTCTTCCCACTCCCAACCTAAATTCAGAATATAGAATAATTTTCCTAAATCATAGCTCTGATATGTTAACAAATTCCTTCAACAACTATTTACTGAAGATCTACCACGTGTGAAGTACTGTGCTAGGTGCTCAGGACACTTTTGTGGAGCTTTCGTGGTGCTAATATCTTACTGGGTATCTATAATGCCCAATGCCCACCAAATATCTCCAAAATCTTTGGCTTTGTGCTCAAGGTCATCTTTGAGGAAGCCCAAACATGCTTTCCTGCCTTACTCCACATACTCCTCTGAATATCCCAACCAAGCCATTCCTAACACCCTTTGCCCTTTCCCACCTGAATATATCTTCTCTCCCTGAGCAGCCAGTACTCTCCCTGAGAGCAGAGGCCGTATCCTTAATATTCCCTAGTCCGCTTGTTAAAAGCACTCAGAAAAGGAAGCGTGCTGAGAAGTCCCGCACAGCATTCAGACCCCATCTATATCTTCCTATCTTGCCTCTCCTTTAATACCTCCAACGACCAATAATCACTGGCTTCCAAGACACCCTATTACTTGATTGCTCTCATTATCTGAAAGTTCTTTTCATACTGAACCCAAATGTGCCTTATTTTGTGACTTCCATCCACAGCTCCTAATTGTGCCTTCCAAAGCAGTGTAGGGTGAGACCAACTCCCCTTTACATGATAGTAAATACTTTTTTCTTTTTTCTTTTTTGGGGACGGAATCCCACTCTTGTTGCCCAGACTGGAGTGCAGTAGTGCGATCTCGGCTCACTGCAACCTCCGCCTCCTGGGTTCAAGCGATTTTCCTGCCTCAGCCTCCCAAGTAGCTGAGATTACAGGCACCCGCCACTACCCCCAGCTAATTTTTTTTGTATTTCGGTAGACACGGGGTTTCGCCATGTTGGCCAGACTGGTCTCGAACTCCTGACCTCAGGTGATCCGCCCGCCTCAGCCTCCCAAAGTGCTGGGATTACAGGCGTGAGCCACTGCGCCCGCCGACAGTACATATTTTCAAAACAGCGAACACATCTTCCCTTAGGCTTCTCTCCTCCAAGCTAAAAACATTACCCAGTTTCTTTATTCATTATTCATGCATGCATTTAACAAACATTTATTGAGAATCTACTATGTAATAGGCACTATACTAGGTGCTGGGGTTATGATATAATCTTTGCTCTAAAGACATTTAAGAGGAGATGAGGCCAGGCATGGTGGCTCGCACCTGTAATCCCAGCACTTTGGGAAGCTGAGGTGGGTGGATAACTTGAGGTCAAGAGTTCAAGACCAGCCCGGCCAACATGGTAAAACCCTGTCTGTACTAAAAATACAAAAATTGGCCAGGTGTTGTGGCATGTGCCTGTAATCCCAGCTACTTGGGAGGCTGAGGCAGGAGAATTGCTTGAACCCGGGAGGCAGAGGTTGCAGTGAGCCAAGATCGCACCACTGCACTCCAGCCTGGGCGACAGAGCAAGACTCCATCTCGAAAAAAAAAAAAAGAGGAGATGAGAGAGAGGCAAGTGTAAGACAGTAAACACCGCTGTGATAAATAGCACAGCAATAGCACAGCATGCAGTGGGAACAGAGGAAGTGATAGCCAAGTTCACTTCTGCAGCATTTTCTTTTTTTAATTTTAATTTTTATTTTTATTTATTTTTTTTTTATTTCTTATTTTTTTTATTTTTTTATTTTTTTTGAGACGGAGTCTCGCTCTGTCGCCCAGGCTGGAGTACAGTGGCCAGATCTCAGCTCACTGCAAGCTCCGCCTCCCGGGTTCACGCCATTCTCCTGCCTCAGCCTCCCAAGTAGCTGGGACTACAGGCACCCGCCACCTCGCCCGGCTAGTTTTTTGTACTTTTTAGTAGAGACGGGGTTTCACCGTATTAACCAGGATGGTCTCGATCTCCTGACCTTGTGATCCGCCCGTCTCAGCCTCCCAAAGTGCTGGGATTACAGGCTTGAGCCACCGCGCCCGGCCACTTCTGCAGCATTTTCCTATATTTTTAGTAGAGACGGAGTTTCACCTTGTTAGCCAGGATGGTCTCGATCTCCTGACCTTGTGATCCACCTGCCTCAGCCTCCCAAAGTGTTGGGACTACAGGCGTGAGCCACTGCACCTGGCTCTTCTTTTTTTTTCCAGATGAACTCTTGCTTTATAACTCAGGCTAGAGTGCAATGGCGCAATCTTGGCTCACTGCAACCTCCGCCTCACGGGTTCAAGTGATTCTCCAGCCTCAGCCTCCCTAGTAGCTGGGATTACAGGTATTCACCACTATGTTCAGCTATTTTTTGTATTTTTAGTAGGCAGGGGGTTTCACTATATTGGCCATGACTAGTCTCGAACTCCTGGCCTCAAGTGATGTGTCCGCCTCAGCCTCCCAAAGTGCTGGGATTACAGGAATGAGCTACTGCACCCGGCCACCAAGGGGTATTCTTAACAGAGATGGCAGCAGCACACGCTAAGTTTCATGTTGGCCATGTTCTTCTGAGGAATGAATGAATACATACATGCAGTGACTAGCTTTGGGAAGGAAGACGACTTACTGGTTGTTTTTGGGGCCAGGCACTCTACCAGGCATTTACCATACAGGCATTCTATACTCCCTTCACAGCAACCCTGCAGAAGGGCAAGAAAGCATGTTTGGGCTACTTCAGAGATGACCTTGAGTGCCAAGCCAAAGATATTCTAGATATTTGGTAGGCAGCAGGAGTTACAGTTCCCAGTAGGATGCTGGTACCATGAAACCTCCATAAAAGCATCCTCAGAACCTTATTTTAAAGATGAGAAAATTAAGGGTTACAGAAGTGAAATAACATGCTCAAGATTTCATAACAGCTAAGAAGCAGAGACAGGATTCACATCTAGGCCTGCCTGCCTTCAGAATCTGGGCACTTAATCACTTAATTTATCTGGTTAATGGTGCTTAGCCTCTGTTGGGTCATCATCCCCTTTGAGAATCTAATGAAAGAAAAATGTTCTTGTGCACATTCCCCAGTGTGCATAAAATTACAGGGGTCAAAGCCTCCCTATATTATACCCATACATCTTCATATCAGGTTAAGAACTTGGAGTGAATACGGTGGATGTATACTCCGTAGCCATTTCACCCTCCTTCCAGGGTCTCTTCTCTTCTTATAGTGCAGAGGCTGAAAATCTAAAAGCCACATCACCAACTCCCCTGCACCTACAGTTTAAATGTGATTTAGGGTCTGCAAGTTGGATACAATCACATGAGATTTGGAAAGCAGATGGGAGGCCCAGCACACATCTGTTGCTTCTGCCATTGCTGTGGGCAAGCCCCGCTGGGAAGCATTTGGTTTTCCGAAATAGGACGAGCAGTCCTGTGTCCAGGCACTGGCTTCGTGGGTGTTGAGGAGCGGAGTGCAGGACATCAATTTTGCTGGCTGACCACACCTGGCTCTGGAGCCAGGCGCAGTAAGGCCTTGATTGTGGCAGAGATTCTACAGCTGACACATTCCCAATTCCTGAAGAGACTGCAGCTTCCTCAGTGGCCCAGGTCTGTGAGGCCATTCTGTCTGGGAATCACTCATGAAGCCCAACCAAGAATCTGCTTTTTCAGCCCTCCCCGTAACTGTTAGCTATTTAATACTCTGTAATAAACCCATTCCCATTAAAAATAGTAGGTTTGGCTGGGCACGGTAGCTCACGCCTGTAATCCCAGCACTTTGGGAGGCCAAGGCAGGTGGATCACCTGAGGTCAGGAGTTCAAGACCAGCCTGGACAGCATGGTGAAATGCTGCCTCTGCTAAAAATACAAAAATTTAGCCAGGTGTCGTGGCACGTGCCTGCCAGCTACTCGGGAGATTGAGGCAAGAGAATCACTTGAATCTGGGAGGCAGAGGTTGCAGTGAGCTGAGATCGCGCCACTGTACTCCAGCCTGGGCAACAGAGCGAGACTCCATCTCAAAAAAGAAAAAAAAAAGAAAAGAAAAAAAAAGCTGAATAAAAAAAGTGAGTTTCAAAAGGACATGTACAAAATGATAACATTTATATATTCTTAAATATTATGACAGTGTCTTGCATATTTTCAACAAAGGTTAAAATTTCTTCGCTATCCTATCAACACTCCCCTACAACTACCTCAGTCCTACCAAAAAAGCTGAATAGAAAAAGAACCATGTAGACCAGGCGCGGTGGCTCACACCTGTAATCCCAGCACTCTGGAAGGCTGAGAGGCAGATCACCTGAGGTCAGAAGTTCAAGACCAGCCTGACTAACATGGTGAAACCCCATCTCTAATAAAAATATAAAAATTAATCAGGCGTGGTGGCAAGCGCCTGTAATCCCAGCTATTCGGGAGGCTGAGGCAGAAGAATCACTCAAACCCAGGAGGCAGAGGTTGCAGTGAGCCGAGATCGCGCCATTGCACTCCAGCCTGGGTGACAGAGCGAGACCCCGTCTCAAAAAAGAAAAAGAACCAGGCCGGGCGCGGTGGCTCAAGCCTGTAATCCCAGCACTTTGGGAGGCCGAGGCGGGTGGATCACAAGGTCAGGAGATCGAGACTATCCTGGCTAACATGGTGAAACCCCGTCTCTACTAAAAATACAAAAAACTAGCCGGGCGCGGTAGCGGGTGCCTGTAGTCCCAGCTACTTGGGAGGCTGAGGCGGGAGAATGGCGTGAACCCGGGGGGCGGAGCTTGCAGTGAGCCGAGATCGCGCCACTGCACTCCAGCCTGGGAGACACAGTGAGACTCCGTCTCAAAAAAAAAAAAAAAAAAATTAGCCAGGTGTGGTGGCACATGCCTGTAACCCCAGCTACTCGGGAGGCTAAAGCAGGAGAATCACTTGAACCCAGGAGGTGGAGGTTGCAGTGAGCCGAGATCGCGCCACTGCACTCCAGCCTGGGCGGCAAGAGCGAAATTCCGCCTCAAAAAAAAAAAAAAAAAGGTTCCCAGGAAGGGATAATACCCTTCTCACCACTCTACCGGTATTCCTTGCCCACTCTGTCGCAGATAAAAGCAAACAGGTGAAAAACATTCTATCCTAAAACCTCGAAAGAAAATTTGGCAATTACATCATTAGGCCACCAATTCTACTGTAATTTCTCTCCTTAAAAGGAATAGCAAAGGAAATAGAGAGAAAAGACAGTTTTATCCTTCTATGTGTAGAACGAATTCTGGTTTATAAAAGCAAACTATAAAAGCAAACTACTGGGCCAGCTACTCGGGAGGCTGAGGCAGGAGAATGGCGTAAACCCGGGAGGCGGAGCTTGCAATGAGCTGAGATCCGGCCACTGCATTCCAGTCCGGGCGACAGAGCGAGACTCCGTTTCAAAAAATAAAATAAAATAAAATAAATTAAAACAAAAATAAAAGCAAACTATTACTCAAAGGCTTGGTCTCCCACAGAGTAAAAAGCATTCATCATGTGACAAGCTACAAAAATAAGAAGGGGCCAGGCGTGGTGGCTCACCCCTGTAATCCCAGCACTTCGGGAGGGTGAGGCGGACAGATCACGAGGTCAAGAGATTGAGACCATCCTGGTCAACATCGTGAAACCCCATCTCTACTAAAAATACAAAAATTAGCTGGGCGTGATGGCATGCGCCTGTAGTCCCAGTTACTCGGGAGGCCAAGGCAGGAGAATCTCTTGAACCTGGGAGGCGAAGGGTGCAGCGAGCCGAGATGTGGCCACTGCACTCCAGCCTAGCGAAACAGCGAGAGCCCGTCTCAGGGAAAAGAAGAAAAAAACAAGAAGGGTTGTGATTGGAGCTTTGATGTAAAAGCTGGGTAGCAAATCAGGGAACAGAAAAAAAAAGTTAATAAATGTTACCAGTACTAAAATTTGTTTTAAAGATAAAATGTTTGAATATTTGTCTGCAGCAAGCATGTTGTTTTCAAAACTATCCTTAAGGGAGCATAGAAACACACCCCCTCCCAATCCCTCAATGTGGTCACTCCAGACATCTGCCTAACACCATGCCTCTTGACGGCCACCTCCCCTACCTCTTTACAGGACAGCTACGTACGACCCATGTGGCTCACCCCTCTTGTTCCCCGACCCCACAAGTACTAGATGAATATGCTACAGTGACCATGTCTCATTCACAGCGTGACCCCCACAGAGCTTGTGCCCGCTCCCTTTAAACCCACCAATTAGAACTATCAGCTTGGGTAACATAGTAGCCCTAGGAAACCCACTTGGGAAACTCCCTGGACTCCCAATAAAGGTTTTGGCCCAGGGCTCGCTCTCTCTCCTCTCTGGGATCAGTAAGTAATAAAAATACTTCTTTTATTTCATGTGTCTTGCTGTGCTGCCCTGTGCCTCACCTGACCAACACATTCGAACCTAACTTATTTTCCTGGGCAGGGCTAGAATCTATAGCCACTCTCAAGAGAGAGACCTTATGACCAAATTAGAATTGACATTTGCAAAAGAGCCAGGAATACCAGGAGGTGGGGAATCACTGGGGGTCATATTAGAGGCTACCTGCCCTAAGCACCGTAAAAGAATAAACTAGGCTGGGCGCGGTGGCTCACACCTGTAATCCCAGCTCTTTGGGAGGCCGAGACGGGTGGATCGCCTGAGGTCACGAGTTCAAGACCAGCCTGGCTAACATGGCGAAACCCCATCTCTATTAATAATACAAAAATTAACTGGGCATGGTGGTGCACGCCTGTAATCCCAGCTACTTGGGAGGCTGTGGCAGGAGAATCGCTTGAACCCAGGAGATGGAGATTGCAATGAGCCGATATCGCGCCACTGCACTCCAGCCTGGGCGACAAGAGCAAAACTCTGTCTCCAAAAAAAAAATAATAATAAACTTTAGCGTAAGATGTTAAAATAGCTGTATGACAAATGCTAAATCAAGATTTAAAAAAAAAGGTGAAGCAAATTCAGTCCTATTGCTCATTAATAATTTTTTAGAAACAAAAAAATTTTCTACCACTAACACATTTTTAAAAGTTTTAAATAGGCCGGGTGCGGTGGCTCAAGCCTGTAATCCCAGCACTTTGGGAGGCCGAGACGGGTGGATCACCAGGTCAGGAGATCGAGACCATCCTGGCTAACACGGTGAAACCCCGTCTCTACTAAAAAATACAAAAAACTAGCCGAGCGAGTGGCGGGCGCCTGTAGTCCCAGCTACTCGGGAGGCTGAGGCAGGAGAGTGGCGTAAACCCGGGAGGCGGAGCTTGCAGTGAGCTGAGATCCGGCCACTGCACTCCAGCCTGGGCGACAGAGCGAGACTCCGTCTCAAAAAAAAAAAAAAATTTTAAATATTTGCAATGCAATTTGTTTCATCTTCTTCATTTTCATTTTATGAATGCTTTATAATATACAGTATTATAATATAGAGTATATATTATATAATATAAAGTATCTTAATAGCATATAGTAATGTACATACATCTGATATACATATAAAAATATATATGATACACACATATTTGTTTCTTTGCTCACAAAATTCTAATAAGGGTACATGACCTTTTTTAAAACGAAGACTGTTTCTCTATATAATGGGAACCACCAGAGATTTTTGAGCTACTGAACCCCAAACTTAGATTTGCACTTTAGAATAAAGGCTCTTTATTACCAAATTTACCAAATTACCAAAGTTACCAAAAGCATAATTTGGTAACTTTAAAAAAAAATATGTCAAGAAAACTACATAGTGCCTAACACAGAGAAAGTCCTCAATGGCAGCAATAACAGGTACGGAATATATG
The DNA here is from genome assembly GCF_008728515.1 of Papio anubis. Classification (NCBI taxonomy): domain Eukaryota; kingdom Metazoa; phylum Chordata; class Mammalia; order Primates; family Cercopithecidae; genus Papio; species Papio anubis. The sequence continues at coordinate 100,419,931 of NC_044988.1, read as the reverse complement.
ACGAAACCTGGAGTCTGGCTAAGATGGGTTATTAAAGCACAGCCCATCATCTGTAAATCTAGTAATGCCCTCCAGTTTTCCCAATGCACTTCAGGAGAGATGGAAGTGCTTTTGTTGAAATGGGTCTCAACTGCTAGCCAATGGAGAAAAAGCTTTAAATGTAATCATCATCAGTACATCTCAGAAGTATGTCAGTAAAGGCATTGTCCTGGATTAATCACCGAAAAGCTACGTGTGCATCTTATGTGACTCACTGCTGAGCATAATCCCCAAAATGGCATCCACCACAGTTAGGGCACACAAGTGGCAAAAAGTACCAATACTCACAAATAGCCACCCTTTGAGTTCAGCCAAAACCAGGGGCAACCAGAGAACATACATGACTCAGTGGGCTGACGACTGAGTCTCGCACCACAGCAAAGGACTAGGTCTGTGGAACAAAAGGTCACATGGCTAGGTTCCTTTCTCTTCACAACTGCTCTGTAAAGGGCACCCAGGCCCTGCCTGAGAGGGTCTGGGCCAGGGACACCACAGCCACCATGGCACTGATTTGTCAACGGGCAGGAAGCTGTAGCACTCACCAATCCCAACCAGCTCACTTCACCCCTTTTTCCAGGCCCTCATCCAACTTCCTTTTCAGTACATTGTTCTTATCTTGCTCCTGTTTTTCTCTATACTAGATTGGAAAAGCCTGAGGACAGGCATGGTCTCGCCCTTTCTGTACAACCCAAAGGTCTCGGTCAAAACCAAGACCTTGGTAAAAACCACTCACTCTGGCATGGTAACTGGTATATCAATGCAGTAACTGTTACTCCAGCATGGTAAGTAACTGGTACACCAGTATGGTAACTGTTATTCCAGCATGGTAACTGGTGTATCAGTGCGGTAACTGTTACTCCAGCATGGTAACTGGTATTCCTGCTCCTCTCCCTCGACCATGGGTCTGCTGTAGCATTTGTGGGTGCCAGGTAGCCATGACTAGCACTCACACATAACAGTGCAGCCAGTCCCTTAGTCTAGGAACTCTGTACCTCAACATGGAGAAGTGGCAAACCTCCAGGACCCTTCCAGCCCTTTGACTAAAGGATAACCCAGGAGCAGGGATGTTGCGCCTTAGCCTATGTACCTGTGGCCGTTCATTGCTATGAAATAATCATTTGTGATCCACTGTCTCAACACAGAACTGTCTAAACATGGAGTCACTCGTGTTAGGTAGCATTAAGCCCACCGTGCAACTGTTTACCCCTCACAGTGATAAGCAAAGGCCAGGTGCAGTGGCTCACACCTGTAATTCCAATACTTTGCAAGGCCGAGGTGGGAGGATCCCTTGAGGCCACCAGGAGTTCAACATAGTGAGACCCTTCTCTACAAAAAAAAAAAAAAAAAATTGAGTGTGGGGTGGTGCACACCTGTAGTCCCACCTACTCAAGTGACTGAGGTGGGAGGATCCCTTGAGCCTAGGAGTTAGGGGCTGAAGTGAGCCATGATTGTACCACTGCAATTCAGCCTGGGTGACAGAGCAAGACCTTGTCTCAAAAGAAAACCAAACAAACAATGATAAGCACATGTGTATTAGACTGGCAACTGAGATCGCAGTAAAATTGTTTTTCTTCAAAGTGATAAACGTATGTCTAACAGAATAAGGTGGTGAGATAACACCACCTGCTGTGTCACAGGATCACCACCAATGGAAAATGGAGTGAAGAGCTGACTGAGACCATGACACTGGGCAGACCTGTGGAGAATCACACACACAGCAAGGAGCTGATGATGTCTGGGGCACTTTTGGAATCTTGGTCCATGAGAACTCTGAGGCCTCCTCCTAGCATGACAATTGCCGCCCAGGGGCTCTCTTGGAGAGGAACAGCCACTCCTCACTTACCAGCATCCAAGGGATTTCCAACCCACTTGAGGGTCCATCAGTGCTCCGAACTTCTGAGCCAGCCCTGTGGTTTATTGTCCCCCTAATTAGTGCCTTTAATAACCACATTGTGAATGTTTAATTGATTGATTGTGTGTATGTGAATCTCTCAATAAATGGCGAATCTGAGCATTGCTAATTGGCCACTGAGTCACTGTGAAACATTCCCACTTCAGTGGAAGCTGGCATGCAGGGCAGTAACCTGATTAAAACAACAATTAATATTAACATAATATTAATTACAAAATTCATTATTAATTTACTGGACACTCCTCAGCAAGCCAATTTAAACAAAAAACTTTGATTCAATTAAAGGATCATAACTTAGTAACTCTTCTGATTCACTTTAATACTGTGATTACACATTTTTTATTGTTATTTTTTATTTTCTGTAGAGATGGGGTCTCCCTATGTTGAGGTCTCCCTATGTTAGAGGCTGGTCTCAAACTCCTGGGCTCAAGCAATCTTCTCACCTCAGCCTCCCAAACTGCTGAAATTGCAGCATAAGCCACTGCACCCAGCCATGATTATACATTATTACAAAGCAATGTGGACTTCCAGCACCCACAGAAGTCATACCATGGTTGGATCAACTTATAAAATCCATACAGTAATTAGGAGTTCCTGATGTGGAAGTAATATAACCCAAATGCACCCTGAAAATGGTCTTAGGGTACCTACATCTTCCTTACTTTGACTAGGAGAGGATTAATTTTCATTCGAATAGGGGTTAAACTATCATTGATCACGCTGATTGAATTCAAATGGCTTTCTGAATCAATTTTCCTTGATTGAATAATTTACAAAAATGTGTGTTGTTTTTATAATAAAGCTTAAAAAGTTTTTTTATTTTTATATTTCCTGAAGGCTTTTCTCCATTGTAACCATATCTCAATTAAACTTTTTTAAAAGCCTTCAAAAAAAAAAAATCGGGAAGCACTATGCATTTAGATTGACAATGACTGTGAATAAGACAGTGCTGAGGAGGATGCTACTAACTAAACATCACATCATGTGTCAGTCAAGGTAACACAAGAGCTACAAAGGCAGCTTACCACTAACAAACAACATAAGCACTGCTTGCCTAAAAAGATACTTATCGGGCCAGGCACAGTGTTTCATGCCTGTAATCCCAGCACTTTGGCGGCTGAGGCAGGTGGATCACTTGAGGTCAGGAGTGCAAGACCAGCCTGGCCAATATAGTGAAACCACGTCTCTACTAAAAAGAATACAAAAATTAGCCAGGCATGCTGCCACGCACCTGCTAGTCCCAGCTACTCAGGAGGCTGAGACAGGAGAATTGTTTGAATGAGGGAGGTGGAGGTTGCAGTGAATCAAGATTGTGCCACTGCACTCCAGCCTGGGGGACAGGGCAAGGCCCTGTCTCAAAAGAAAAAGACACCTATCACACAGAAGGATACACATGAGGGAAAAAATTTTTTCTCCTTATATTATATTCACTAAACAATAATTTTGTTTTGAATGAGGAGGGAGTAACTACAGTAAGTTCTCACTTAATGTCATTGATAGGTTCTTGGAAACTGGGGCTTTGAGCAAAATGACATATAACAATACCAATTTTCCATGATTGGTCCATCAATCAGCAAGGTAATTGATATAAACAAGAGTTAAGTTCCACGAGGACACGGAAGAATGTGTAAATTCCAAACAGACAGGAGCTCCAGTAGGGAACTGATTTTTTTTTTTCCTCATCAACATGATAATGAAACAACAGTGAACACAAGGCCATTATCTAGGGACCTGCTATATTACCATCTCTCATATCATGTTTTAATATTTTTGCGTATTCTTGTTCATACACACAAACTGTCTCATTCCACCAACCACGTCTAATGAGCTTTTCAAGAAATATAAACACTCTGGATGTGCTAGTAAGTTCTTACTTTTCATTTCTTCCCTATTGTTCTGAATATTAAATAGCCAAAGTTATTCGACTACTGCCTGGAACTTAGTAAGCATTCAACCCAAGTTACTTGTTATTACTATTGGTCTAAATAAGGAAAGGCAATTAAAATACAAACACTAGCATGACATTTCTTTCCCCCTTATGCAATGTTCTGATTGTATCTTTGCACTGAGACTACGATTTCCTTTGCCTTGGGTCTTATCTTTTTGCTTTCCTCCTAATAGACCACCATTCCTCAAGAAAGGACACTGCAGTGGCTCATGCCTATAATCCCAGCACTTTGGGAGGCGGAGGCGGGCAGATCACGAGGTCAGGAATTTGACACCAGCCTGACCAATATGGTGAAATCTCATCTCTACTAAAAATGCAAAAAATTAGCTGGGTGTGGTGGCACACGTCTGTAATCCCAGCTACTCAGTAGGCTGAGGCAGGAGAATCTCTTGAACCTGGGAGGTGGAGGTTGCAGTGAGCCGAGATTGCGCCACTGTACTCTGGCAACAGAGTGAGACTCCGTCTCAAAAAAAAAAAAAAAAAAGACACTGTTCTGAGACAGAGGCTGTTTTAATACACTGGCAAAGGTGGCAAACAGTAGGCACAAGCAGATGTAAAGGAAGACACTGGAACTGAGCAGATGCCTCAACATGACTTTTTCACTAGTCTCAGTCATGCTAGCACCAAGAACCAGCTTGGTGCTCAGCAAGCTTTAAACTCTGCCTTGTGGCTTCCCTGAAACATAGTCTGGACCAAACATAAAAGCTCCTTAAACCTGAGGTACTGGGTTCTTTAAACATGTCCAGGTGGCTGGGCGCGGTGGCTCACACCTGTAATATCAGCACTTTGGGAGGCCAAGGCGGGTGGATCATCTCAGGTCAGGAGTTCGACACCAGCCTGGCCAACATGGTGAAACCCCGTCTCTACAAAAAATACAAAAATTAGCTGGGTGTGGCGGCGTACACCTGTACTCCCAGCTACTTGGGAGGCTGAGGCAGGAGAATCACTTGAACTCCAGAGGCAGAGGCTGCAGTGAGCTGAGATGATGCCACTGTACTCCAGCCTGGAAGACCGAGTGAGACTTCATCTCAAAATAAATAAATTAATTAAATAAAAGTTTTAAAGACTTTTAAAATGGAAAACATTTTTTGAAAAAGAAGATGCTTGCACACCTCCTTATGGTCAGAGTGTCTTCCCTATTTCAACAGTCCTTTCTCCCCCTTGAAAAGTCCTTTTCAGGCCAGGCGCGGTGGCTCACGCCTGTAATCGCAGCACTTTGGGAGGCTGAGGCGGGTAGATCACTTGAGGCCAGGAGTTTTGTACTAAAAATACAAAATTAGCCAGGTGTGGTGGCGCATGCCTGTAATCCCAGCTACTTGGGAGGCTGAGGCAGAAGAATTGCTTGAACCCGGGAGGCTGAGATTGTGGTGGGCTGAGGTCACACCACTGCACTCCAGCCCGGGCAACAAGAGCGAAACTCCGTGTCAAAAAACAACAACAAAAAAGAATGTTCAACCACACTCACAGGGAAGCTACCATTTAAAACCATACTAAAATACTATTTCTCACATATCAGATTGGAAAAAGTCCCAAAGTTTGACAATACACTCCCTTAGCTAGGCTTTGGAGATGAAGGCACCCTCTGTATCACCAGTGGTGGGACTGTAAACTAGAATAATGTGGAAATATCTACCAATATAGATCTCTATTACACTATATTAACACAGGCCAGGTGTGGTGGCTCACGCTTATTATCCCAGCACTCTGGAAGGCCAAGGAAGCACTTGAGTCCAGGAGTTTAAGACCAGCCTGGACAACATGGCAAAACCCCATCTCTACAAAAAATACAATAAACAGCCAGGCATAGTGGCATACATCTATAATTCCAGCTACTAGAGAGGCTGAAGCAGGAGTATCACTTAAGCCCTGAGGACTGAGGCCACAGTGAGCTGAGGTCATGCCACTACACTTCAGCCTATGTAACAGAGCCAGACCCTTCTTAAAAAAAAAAAAAATATATATATATATATATATATGCGTGCACACACACACATACATATACATATATATACACACAGACATACACAAAATGGTAGCTACCTACTAAGTAGAATCCATCTGCTAACAGAAATGACAAATGCAGGTATCCTTTAGCCCAGTGCCCTGACTTTTAGGAATCTCTCCCACAGCTATAAGGTTATCCCTGAAGCACTGTTTATAATAGCTAAAGACTGCAAACACTCCAAAACTCCAGAAAGGGAGCTGGTTGGAAAACCAATGATACTTCTAAGATAGTGGAATTCAATGCAGCCATAAAAAGAAGGAAGATATACATATTCCAATATGGGGAGATCCTGAGGATCTATTAAGGGAAAAACAAAAAAGAAGGTACAGAACAGTATACACTGTATGCTATCTTTTGTGTAATAAATATATATTTGCTTGTATTTGCAAAAAAGAACACTGGAAGGATAAAAAAAAAAATAATATACAAAAAATGCTTTCCAGAGGAGTAGGAGAAGGAAAAGGATAGAGTGGCAGAGATGTAAGCAAGCTTCGGAAAATGCACATTTGTACTGTAGTTTTGTAGTTTAAATTAGAAAATGTATTATCTATTCAAAAGTGTTCAATTTAGGCCGAGCACAGTGACTCACACCTGTAATCCCAGCACCTTGGGAGGCCAAGACAGGCGGATCACCTGAGGTCAGGAGTTCAAAACCAGCCTGGCCAACAACATGGTGAAACCCGGTCTCTACTAAAAATACAAAAACTAGCCAGATGTGGTGTCGGATGCCTGTAATCCCACCTACTCAAATGGCTGAGGCAGGAGAACCGCTTGAACCCAGGTGGCATAGGTTGCGGTAAGCCGAGATCGCGCCATTGCACTCCAGTCTGGGCAACAGAGCAAGGCTGTATCTCAAAAAAACAAAACAAAAAAATGTTCAATTTAATTTTAAAATAAATCTTAAAACTGCCACACAGCTTGCAGGACAATATATAGATTTTTTTAAATTATAAATAATTTTATAATTATAAAATTTCATAACAGTATAAAATTATAAATCATAAGAGTATACATAAAGTATGTTTGCTACACACCAAAACACCCAACTACCAAAGGGTAAGAATATTCAATAGAGGCTGGGCGCAGTGGCTCACACCTGTAATCGCAGCACTTTGGGAGGCTGAGGCGGGTAGATCACTTGAGGCCAGGAGTTCAAGACCAACATAGCCAATATGGCTAAACTCTGTTTCTACTAAAAATACAAAAATTAGCCAGGCTTGGTGGCATACGCCTGTGATCCCATTACTGAGGAGGCTGAGGCAGGAGAATTGCTCGAACCTGGCAGACAGAGATTGAAGTGAGCCAAGATCGTGACACTGCACTCCAGTCTGGGTGACAGAGTGAGATTCTGTCTCAAAAAAAAAAAAAGAATAAGAATACTCAATTGAGTATTAAAAACATACCTCAAAATTGTGAAAAAATTAAAACTTTGATTAAATTCTAAAACTAGACCCCACTCATTTCAATGATGCAAATGTTTCCAAACTGCATCTTCAAAAAGTAATGTTTTTACTTTTTGATACAGTCTATCTTCAAAAAGTAATGTTTCCAATTGAAAAACACTCAAGCTGTCAAGAGACACTTGATTTCAACCACAGTTCTAAAACTATTCAGCAATGTAACCCTAAAAACACTACTACCCTGAAGCACAAGTTTTCCTACTGAAAGGAAGGAATAATGACTATCCTACCTATACCATAGACCTCCCAAAAAAAGTATATGAAAGTGCTTTACAGCCAGGCATAGTGGTGCATGCCTGTACTCACAGCTACCTGGGAGGCAGAGGCAGGAGAATCACCTAAGCCCAGGAATTCAAGACCATCTTGAGCAATACTGAGACCCTGCTACAAGAAAAGAAAAGTTTTTTAACTTTACACATCCACAAGAGACACTCTTTGCAACCTAGGATGCTGCAGAATCATCAATAAAACAATAAATTACTATATGATACTGAAGAAGTAGAAACTGCAAACATTTATGCTGAATCTATTCACTACCAGGGCAAATCTGGGAGCTGTTTGTTTTGACTAAACTCTTCATACTGGGTTGGCTGCCTTCCTTTCTCTAAAAGTGAATATGCCAAAACTAAACTCTATTCAAGTGAAGGTTCCAATCAGTTTAGATATTACTGTAAATTCAGCCCCTAGTAACTCATGATCTGTACAGGAAGTAAACCAACCCAAGACCCAACTAAGCCAAAGAGCAACCAAGACAGGCAACCTCAGATTACGGCCCCATCCTCTTATTCTCATATAAAAATATCTCTATTAAAAAACACTCCCCTTCTCTGTTTAGCAATTCTATTTCTCTATTTCTTGTTTTCTACCTCTCAAGAATGAAATCTGAAGGAATTCTCTACTTTTTAAGATTTCCCAATTTCATCCCTCATTGCTAATACCAATTAACCTAGTGACACTTGAGGAACAAGTCACGCTCCTGGCAGAAATTCAGTACTCTTAAAGGAGGAGTTTAAAGATCATGCTAGCCTTTGCTCCTCTAAGAACAGATGGACACAGTAAAAACACACACACACACACAAAAAAAAAAAAACACCTGTGCCTGTAATGTTAGCTTCGCATAACACATCCTAAAATGAGTGGGATCCATCAGACCCCTGGGATTTGACCACAAGCTGGGGAAAAGGTTCGTAACCTGAAGACGGTAACAGGAACAATATTCCCACTACAGCAGCATCCCAAGTGGACAGAACAAATTATGGCAGCATCGGAAACCTGGAGAAAGGAATGAGGACTTAAGAAGCAGCTGTTAGTCACTTCCAGGAGAAAAATTAAATACACAGAGAAAATGAGTCCACCAGATTTGGGGAGAGGTCACAAGCAGCCACTGACATAAAAAAAGATGAAAACCAAGCTATTATAGATAAAGGGCACTGCTAGCTCCACCAGGGGTCTCTCTACTGCTTAACAAAGAAGATCAGGTTAAGTAAATGTCCCCTTCCCTCAGCCGGTTCCCTGGACCCACTCTACACAGTTTATTCAAGCCATAACCATTCTTCCAAGCAGATGGCCAATGGTGGTCCTCAGGAATATAAATTAACACAAAGAGCCTTTTGTTGGCTATGTTGTTCCTGGCTCTATTACACCAGACTGACACAGTACCTGATACAGAACAGGCACCGAGTACTTGTTCAACGCCTGAACCTGCCAAACAAACAGATTCAACTGCGTATTCACTGAGTAGCTAGTCTGTTAAAAAAAATACTGTTCGATCCATAAAAATGTATAAACATGGTCTCCACTATCAACGGACAAGTACTGAGTGTCAAAGAACAATTGGGAAAAAAAAAAAAAAAAGAACAGAGAAAGGCGGATTGGAAAGCAGCAGCAGGTATTTTGAAAGTTGAAAATCTGAAACAGTTGACAGGAATCATTTAGCCTTTATCATTAACAGAAAAAAAAAAGTCTCCCGCAATGGCATTCTTTCATCAGTAAGAATTTTTTATATTCTATTATTCATTTCCAGGATCAAAGAAACCTATAGATTTAGTGCAATCAGAGAAGAAAATCCTTAAGGGTATTTCTGATTGGGTATGGAAGCTGATAAAACCCACTCTAAAATGTATATGGAATACAAAGGAGCAAGCCAAGACAATATTGAAGAACAAAACAGGAGGCCTATTCTACCAGGCATTAAAATTGATTTTAAAGCTCAGTAATACATTGTAATACTTGTGCAAGGACAGACAAAGGCAACAAATTAACGGTAAGGACTTCCCCGGCAGATCTACACCTACATGTATACCTGATTTACACAGCAGCAGATGTTCTTTTCAATTAAAGAGCTAGGTCAATATGAAGGAAAAAATGAACCTTCACCCATCACAGAAAAAACAATTCCAGGCGAACTATAAACATAAGATGTAAAAGAGTGAAACTTCTTTGTGACCTTAGGGTAGACACAAAGATTTCTTACACAGACCACAAAAAAAGTACTAACCATAAAAGATTAAATTAGACTAAGTCAAAATTAAGGTTTATCAACGACGCCACTAAGAGAGTGAGAAAGCGGCCCGGCGCAGTGGCTCATGTCTGTAATCCCAGCATTTTGGGAGGCCAATGTGGGCGAATCACCTGAGGTTAGGAGTTCAAAACCAGCCTGGCCAACATGGTGAAACCCCTTCTCTACTAAAAATACAAAAGCTAGCTGGGCGTGGTGGCGGGCACCTGTAATCCCAGCTACTCAGGGGACTGAGGCAGGAGAATCTCTTGAACCCGGGAGGCGGAGGTTGCAGTGAGCCGAGATCCCACCACTGTAATCCAGCCTAAGTGACACAGCAAGACCCCGTCTTAAAAAAAAAAAAAAGAGAGAGTGAAAAAGCACAAAGGCTATAACTATATAAATAGAGTGAAAAGGCGAACCACAAAGTGTAAGAACATAGTCAAAATACATTCAACGAAGGACCTGTATTGAGAGAACACAGGGTAGGCGCGGGGTAGCAGCTCATGCCTATAATCCCAGCACTTTGGGAGGCCAAGGTGGGCCGATGGCTTGAGCTCAGGAGTTCGAGACCAGCCTGGGTGACACGGTAAAACCCCAACTCTACAAAAAAATACCAAAATTAACCAGAAGTGATGGCGCACACCTACAGTCCCAGCTACACAGGAGGATGAAGTTGGAGGACTGCTTGAGCCCAGGAGGTCAAGGTTGCAGTGAGCTGAGACTATGCCACTGCACTCCAGCCTGGGCAACGGAATGAGACTCTGCCTCAAACAAAGAAGAAAAAAAAAAGGAGAGAATATATAAATAACTCCTAAAAATCAATGAGGAACAAACATAAATAGAAAAATGGACAAAAGAGGTGACCTAGCAAGAGATACATAGGTACACATATATTCCAAATGGCCAGTAAACATATGAAAAGGTGCTTACCCTCATGAGTCATCAAAGAAGGGCAAATTAAGGCTGGGAGATAATACTGCACAACTACCTGCAAGGCTCACATTTAAAAGTCTGGCCAGAGGCTGGGCGTGGTGGCTCACGCCTGTAATCCCAGCACTTTGGGAGGCTGAGGCAGGCAGATCACCTGAGGTCAGGAGTTTGAGACCAGCCTGACCAACATGGAGAAACCCCATCTCTACTAAAAACACAAAATGAGCTCCGTATGGTGGCACATGCCCGTAATCCTAGCTAAAGGGGAGGCTGAGGCAGGGGAATCACTTGAACCCAGGAGATGGAGGTTGCAGGTGAGCCAAGATTGCGCCATTGCACTCCAGCCTGGGCAACAAGGGCGAAACTCTGTCTCAAAAAAAAAATTTAAAAAAAGTCTGGCGGGGCGCCGTAGCTCATGCCTGTAATCCCAGCACTTTGGGGGGCTGAGACAGGTGGATCACTTGAGGTCAGAAGTTCGAGACCCGTCTGGCCAACATGATGAAACCCTATCTATTAAAAATACAAAAAAAAAAAAAAAAAGCCTGGCACGGTGGTGCATGCCTGTAGTCCCAGCTACACAGGAGACTGAGGCAGGAGAATCTCTTGAACCCAGGAGGCGGAGGTTGCAGTGAGCCGAGATCATGCCACTGCACTCCAGCCTGGGCGACAGAGCGAGACTCTGTCTCAAAAAAAAAAAAAGAATATGCAGAATTGTACTTCTGCTTCTGTCCATAATGCAGTAAAAGTGGTATTAGACATCCTTTTGTCCTAAGCAATTGTACGACTGAAGAAAATATTTGAGACGACTGTTTTCAGGCATTAGACGATAGGCTGTGACCCGTGAGGAAAGAGAAAAACGTAAGGTAAATTGCATGTTGCCTCCAACTTCCTGCCTGGGGCACCTTCCCAAACACAGTGCAGGGAGGTGAAACCTAAACTGATAGCAGCCATCTCTGTGAACTGAGGAAGCAAAGACTTGGATTTGAGGATTCTGAGGCAGGTAGAATTTGTATGGCAAGAAATCTCAGAGAAGATGAGGGCAGGGGTGGGGTAACAGAACACAGAGGTAGGCAGAAGATGGTGGGAGGCATCCTATGGGTCCATGGCTTCCAGATTCTATAAAGTTTAGCAAACAGCAGTGGCTGTGAGGCTGAGAACTGCACAGACACAGAGGTTTCACAGTGCTGGAAAACATTCAAGTACCAGTTCATCCAGGGTAGAGAGACTTTGCTGAGCACTTGTCATTTTGTTTTGATCCCAAAAAGGCCAATCATTAAGTCTAAAGAGTACCCTCTATTGTAAGGGCCGGGTGTCTGGACCGAGGATAAATCCATACTAACAAAGCATAAAACCAAACCTGGCAGGGTCAAACGAACTTAACAACCAGTATAACTCACAGTAATTTAAGTAACTACAGTAACCTAACTATTTGTCAAAACAAAATGAAAACTTACTTAAAGAAAGATAACGAGATTTGAGAATCCCTACAATATAACACCCACATGTCTGGCATACAATCAAAATTATTTAACAAGCAAAAATGCAGGAAAATCTGACTTATAATATGCAGAAAAAGCAATAAATAAAAACAGACCCCAAGATGACTCAGATATTTAAATTAGCAGATACGGTCTTTATTACAAATACCTTCTAGGATCTAGAGGAAAAGATAGGCCTAATGAATGAAAACATGGTGAATCTTAGCAGAAAAACACAAACTATAAACAAACAAACAAACAAACAAAAAACCAAAAAAACAGGCCGGGCACCGTGGCTCATGCCTATAATCCCAGCACTTTAGGAGGCTGAGGCAGGCATATCACCAGGTCAGGAGATTGAGACCATCCTGGCTAACACGGTGAAACCCCATCTCTACTAAAAAAAAAAAATACAAAAAAATTAGCCGGGCGTGGTGGTGGGCACCTGTAGTCCCACCTACTTGGGAGGCTGAGGCAGGAGAATGGCGTGAACCCAGGAGGCAGAGCTTATAGTGAGCAGAGATCACTCCACTGCACTCCAGGCCTGGGCAACAGAGTGAGACTCCGTCTCAAAAAAACAAAACAAAACAAAACAAAACCAGCCAGGCACAGTGGCTCACAACTGTAATCCCAGCACTTTGGGAGGCCTAGAAGGGCAGATTGCTTGAGCCCAGGAGTTCAAGACCAGCCTGGGTAACATGGTGAAACCCCATCTCTACCAAAAAAAAAAAAAAAAAAATCAGCTGGATGTGGTGGCGCACGCCCACAGTCCCAGCTACTCAGGAGGCTCAGGTGGGAGAAGAGTTTGAGCCTGGGAGACGGAGGTTGCAGTGAGCTATGATTGCCACTGCACTCCAGCCTGAGTGACAGAGATCTTGTCTCCAAAAAATAAACAAAACAAGAGGCAAAAACTGACAGAATATTTATAGTTATATTTTCCGTCTAAATATTGTTTATTTTCTAAATATTGTACCTTTTCTTTTTCTTCATTAGTCTTACCAGAAGTGTGCCTAGATCAATACTATTTTTCAAAGTTAGCTTTTGGTTTTATTGATCATTTCCATTCTTAATTTGTTTTTATTTTTATTATTCTCTTCTGTGTACTGTGGGATTACTTTGGTTCTCTGGCTTCTTGAGTTACATGCTTAGTTCTCTTGTTCTTTTTCAGTCTTTCCTGCTTTCTAATAAATGCTTAGTCTCACTCTGTCGCCCAGGCTGGAGTGCAATGGCACTATCTCGGCTCACTGCAACCTCCACCCACCAGGTTCAAGCGATTCTCCTGCCTCAGCCTCCCAAGTAGCTGGGATTACAGGCACCTGCCACCACGCCCAGCTAATTTTTGCATTTTTAGTAGAGGCAGGGTTTCATCATCTTGGCCCAGGCTGGTCTTGAACTCCTGACCTTGTGATTCACCCGCTCAGCCTCCCAAAGTGCTGGGATTACAGGTGTGAGCCACTGCGCCCAGCCGAATAAATGCTTTTAAGACTAAAAGAAGTGATAGAATTAAAGGAAAAAATAAACAAATATATCATTATAGCTGTTGATCTTCAGCATCACTCTCAGTAAAAAAGAGATACCGCCCCCCAAAAAACTTCAGCAAAGCTATAGATGAAATATGTAAAAAATAAAAAGTAAGAATATAGAAGATGTTAAACAAAAGCATGAAACAACTTGATTTATAGAAAACTACACGCAACAACACATACTCTTTTGAAGTACAAATGGAACATTCGCTAAGACAGGTTATATGCTGGGCCATAAAATTAGTCTCAGTAAATGTCAGAAGACTGAAATTTTACAGAGGATGTTCTCTGACTACAATGAAATTAAATTAGAAACCAAGATATCTAGAATTTCCAAATATTTGGAAATCAAACACTTTGATAATGACACATGAAAACTTATGTGACAGAGCTAACAGTGTTTAGAAGGAAATACACAGCTTTAAATGCTTATGTTGGACAACCAAGGTTTGGAATCAATCCCTGATTTCTGCCGAGGCAGGGCAGATCCGCAGTCAGGAGATCAGAGACCATCCTGGCTAACAGGGCAGAAACCCGTCTCTATAAAAATACAAAAAACTAGCCGAGGCCAGTGGCTGAGGCGCCTGTAGTCCCAGCTACTTTCGGGGGAGGCTGAGGCAGGAAGAATGCGTAAACCCGGGAATGGGCTTTGCAGTGAGCTGAGATCAGCCACTGTACTCCAGCCTGGTGACAGGCGAGACTCCATCTCAAAAAAAAAAAAAAAAAAAAAAAAAAAAGGAAGCCAGAAACAGGAAAATAGAATAAAAGGAAATAGAAAAAGAACAGTCAAACAAAGTAGGCTGGATTACAGAGTGAAATCATCACTATAATCAAGCATGTAGAACCAAAGACAGGAGGATACGGCAAAACCAACAGTTTGAGACCATCCTGGGCAACATAGCGAGACCCCATCTCAAAAAACAAACAAAAAAAATTTTAAGTAAAAGAAAGAAAATAAAGAGCAGAAATCAACAAAATGGAAAACAACTGAGAAAGTTAACAAATTTTTTTGAAAAGATTAATAAAATTGGTAAACCTTCAGCAAAACTAACTGAAAAGGTGTGTGTGACAGAGAAAGAGAGAAAAAACACAAATTATGAATATGAGGAACGGAAAAAGCGTATCACCACAGACCCTATAGACATTAAAAGGATAACAAGGGAATATTACAAACAAAAACAGGGGAAACTAATCGATGGTGCTAAAATGTAAGACTCTGAGGAGGAGGAGGAAGGCAGGAGTGAAACTGGAAGAGGGCACAAGGTTTTCTGGGGTGTGCTCATAATTTTCTACTTCTCGAGCAAGATAGTGGAACACGGAGGATACATTTTGTGATCATGCATCAAGCTGTACATTTACAATTTGTGCCCCTTTCTGTATGCATATTATATATATTTTTTTAATTGCTTAAAAATCAGGTCGCACAAGGGGGCTCAATCCTGTAATCTTAATACTTTGGGAGGTTGAAGCAGGAGTATCCCCTGAGCCCAGAAGTTCAAGACCAGCTTGGACACCATAGCAAGACTCTGTCTCTATAAAAATGTTTATTTTAATTAGCCAGGTGTGACAGTGCACCCAGCACTTTGGGAGGCCGAGGCGGGTGGCTCACAAGGTCAGGAGATCGAGACCATCCTGGCTAACACAGTGAAATCCCGTCTCTACTAAAAATACAAAAAATTAGCCTGGCGTGGCGGCGTGTGCCTATAGTCCCAGCTGCTGGGGAGGCTGAGGTGGAAGAATGGCATGAAGCCGGGAGCCATGAGCCGAGATTGCACCACTGCACTCCAGCCTGGGTGATAGAGCGAGACTCCATCACCAAAAAAAAAAAAAAAAAAAAAAGGAAATTCCGATACATGCAACAACAAATGCACCTTTAAAACATGCTAAGTGAGGCTGGGCGCAGTGGCTCATGCCTGTAATCCCCGTACTTTGGGAGGCCAAGGCAGGCAGATCACCTGAGGTCAGGAGTTCAAGACCAGCCTGACCAATACGGAGAAATCCCATCTCTACTAAAAATACAAAATTAGCCAGACGTGGTGGCACATGCCTATAATCCTAGCTACTTGGGAGGGTGAGGCAGGAGAACTGCTTGAACCCTGGGAGGCGGAGGTAGCAGTGAGCCAAGATGGCACCATTGCACTCCAGCCTGGGCAATAAGAGTGAAATTCCGTCTCAAAAAAAAATTAAAAAAAAAAAATGCTAAGTGAAAGAAGCCAGACACAAAAGGGCAAATATTGTATTATTATAGCTATATGAAGTCCTAGAATGAGCAAATTCATAGAGAGAAAAAGCATAAAAGTGGTTACCAAGAGGTGGGGAAAGAGGGAAATGGGATATTATTTTTTAATGGTTATAGAGTTTCTACTTAGGATGATGAAAAAATTCTGAAAATGGACAGTGGTGATGATTGCGTCCCTGTGAATATACTTAATGCCAGTGAATTACACACCTAAACACGTTAAAATGGTAATTTTTGTGTATATTTTACCACAATAAAAAAATAAACACAGAGGGGAGATGACAAAGGGAACCTTATCATCTAAAAAGCGTTGCAATACGACGTACACGTTGTGCTGCCACTATGGCTCTAGGGCCTATCACCTTCCAAAGTCTACCTGCGGCAAATGTGGCTACCCAACCAAGTGCAAGAGGAAGTATGACTGGAGTGCCAAGGCTAAAAGACTAAAGGCCACTGGGACTGGCCGAATGAGGCACCTAAAAAATGTACACCACAGATTCAGGCATGGATTTCCATAAAGGATTAACACCTAAACCCAAGAGGGCAGCTGCTGTAGCAGCCAGTTCATCTCAAGAATTGCCATTTTTTTTTTTTTTTTTTTTTTAAAGACAGGGTTTCGCTCTGTCGCCCAGGCTGGAGTGCAGTGGCACAATCCCAGGTCGCTGGGATCACAGGTGTGCGTCATCACGCCTGGCTAATTTTTTAGAGATGGGTTTTCACCATGTTGGCCAGGCTGGTCTCAAACTCCTCAGCTCAAGTGATCCGCCCAGCTTGGCCTCCTAAAGTGCTGAGATTACAGGCATGAGCCACCGAGCCCAGCCAAGAATTTCAATAAATGTAGCCTCACAATTAATGTTCTGGTTTTTAAAAGTACAAAAATAAATAAATAAAATAAACATATATAAGTTTATTCACTGGGAAAGAAACCCCAGAACTAGATAAAAAGTCCTAGGGGCCGGGCGCGGTGGCTCAAGCCTGTAATCCCAGCACTTTGGGAGGCCGAGACAGGCGGATCACGAGGTCAGGAGATCGAGACCATTCTGGCTGACACGGTGAAACCCCGTCTCTACTAAAAAATACAAAAAACTAGCCGGGCGAGGTGGCGGGCGCCTGTAGTCCCAGCTACTCGGGAGGCTGAGGCAGGAGAATGGCATGAACCTGGGAGGCGGAGCTTGCAGTGAGCTGAGACCCGGAGACTACAAAGCAAGACTCCATCTAAAAAAAAAATTCAACAAAAAAAAAAAAAAGTCCTAGGATACATAAGAAAATAAGTTAACTATTTGAGAACTTTCATTCCTTATAAGTGAATAAAAAGTTTAATTTCTCATTTAGTCCATTTAATATAATTCTTATCAAGAATTTTTTTTTATGGAGAGCCTATGTATTCGGCATTATGCTCCGGAAATAGAAAATGAGATGAAACCTGCATTCACAAGCTTACAGTTTCCTTGAGGAGTTCGAGGATGCAGTGAACAGTGATCACATCATTGTACTCGAGCCTGGGCCACAAAGCAAGACCTTATCTCTTAAAAATTTTTTTAAAAGATTGGGCGCGGTGGCTCACGCCTGTAATGCCAGCACTTTGGGAGACTGAGGCAGGCGGATCACAAGGTCAGGAGATCGAGACCATCCCGGCTAACACAGTGAAACCCTGTTTCTACTAAAAATACAAAAATTAGCCAGGCGCGGTGGCTCACGCCTATAATTCCAGCACTTTGGGAGGCCCAGGCGGGCAGATCACGAGGTCAGGAGATCGAGACCACAGTGAAACCCCGTCTCTACTAAAAATACAAAAAATTAGCCAGGCCTGGTGGCTCACGCCTGTAATGTCAGCACTTTGGGAGGCCCAGGCGGGTGGATCACGAGGTCAGGAGATTGAGACCACGGTGAAACCCCATCTCTACTAAAAATACAAAAAATTAGCCAGGCGAGGTGGCGGGCGCCTGTAGTCCCAGCTACTCGGGAGGCTGAGGCAGGAGAATGGCGTGAACCTGGGAGGCGGAGCTTGCAGTGAGCTGAGATCACGCCACTGCACTCCAGCCTGGGTGACAGAGCAAGACTCCGTCTCAGATAAAAAAAAAAAAAAATACAAAAATTAGCTGGGCATGGTGGCAGGCACCTGTAGTCCCAGCTACTCCAGAGGCTGAGGCAGGAGATGGCATGAAGCCGGGACGTGGAGCTTCCCGTGAGCCGAGATCGCGCCACTGCACTCCAGCCTGGGTGACAGAGCGAGACTCCATATCAAAAAGAAAAAAAAAAAAAGTTAAAAATAAGTTAAAAAATAAAAAACAAACCTACCTACGTTTCAACACTCTCTTCCATGAAACTCACATAAAACTATTAGGAAATACTACTGGGCAGTATATGATTACGTATTCATTTGTGTTGCAGAAGAGTTACAAGGGCAGAGGTTACAGAAAATTAATGAAGACCAGAGATGTAAAATATGGTTTCAGAAGGGAGGTGGGACTGGAAGAGAGTGTTGAAAGGTTAAATAGGGTTTTTGTTTGTTTGTTTGTTTGTTTTTTACTTTTAAGGGATAGGGTCTTGCTTTATCACACAGGCTGGAATACAATGATATGATCACAGTTCGCTGCAGCCTTGAACTCCTGGACTCGAGTGGTCCTTCTGCCTCAGCCTCCCAAGTAGCTAGACAAGCACATGACATTATTATGCCTAGCTAACTTTTTTATTTTTAGTAGTAATAGGGTGTTGCTATGTTGCCCAGGCTGCTCTCTGAAACTCCTGGTCTCAGGGGATCGTCCCACCTTCGGTTCCCAAAGTGCTGAGATTGTAAGTGTGAGCCACTGTACCTGGCCAGCAGGTCGGATCTGAACACAGGGGAGTGACATCAGAGGCACAACCACCAAAAAGGCAGGGATGAACACAGCAAGGAGTCAGGGAACTGCAGAGGCACAGGGCGGAGAAGGCTTTCGGAAGACCACCTCTTGCTGAAGCCCATCATAAGTACCATTTTAATCTTTTTACCCCCAGTCAGAAAATATGCCTGACACATTCCTATGGGTTTAATTCCCAGCTAAATCATGTTAACACATCCCTCTCCCTCTCACTCAAAAAATGCATCTATTTGCAACACACTTCACAACACATCAGTGTGTTCACACTTGGAGAGCTGAAGCACAAGCACGGTTATGTCCTTAACTGACACAAAATGATTTCACATTTTCTCCCACTTCTATTTTTTTTTGACAACATGCTTTATTTAAATGAAGTAAAGCTCTTTTGGTCAAATCATCTTTGATCATCTTTCTTTACTTACCCCACAACTGAAACTTCTGTTTTCTTCTACATTATGAATTTCTTAAAATGGGCAGTACGGTTTCATGAAAAATAAGAAGGCCATACAAAATGTATTAGACTATTGGAAACAATTGTGTGCCTATAAAAAATGTGCATACACAGCCAGGTGCAGTGGCTCACATGTGTGATCCCATTGCTTTGGGAGGCCAAGGCAGGAGGATCACTGGAACCCAGGAGTTCAAGGCTGCAGTGAGCTATGATTGTGCCACTACACTCCAGTCTGGGTGACAAAGTAAGACCCCGTCTCTAAAATAAAACAAAGTACATACCTCCAATTTTGCATTTTCACAGCCCATGTACCACAGTCCAATCCCTAGCATTAAGTAGATGGGTATAATCTTTCGAAATAACTTTTTGTTTTTTGAGATGGAGTCTCGCTCTATTGCTCAGGCTGGAGTGCAGTGGTGTGATCTTGGCTCACTGCAACCTCCGCCTCCCAGGTTCAAGCCATTCTCCTGCCTCAGTCTCCTGGGTAGCTGAGATTACAGACACACACCACCAAGCTCTGCTAATTTTTGTATTTTTAGTAGAGATGGGGTTTCACCATGTTGGTCAGGCTGGTCTCGAACTCCTGACCTCAGGTGATGTGCCCACTTCGGACTCCCAAAGTGTTGGGATTACAGGCGTTAGCCACTGCGCCCGGCCTGTTCAAATAACCTCTTTGAGAATCTGATGGCCAGGCGCCATGGCTCACGCTTGCAATCCCAGCACTCTGGGAGGTCGAGCCAGGCAGATCACGAGGTCACGAGACTAAAACCATCCTGGCTAAAAGGGTGAAACTCCGTCTCTACTAAAAACACAAAAAATTAGGCTGAGGTAGGAAGAAGAATTGCTTGAACCCGGGAGGTGGAGGTTGCAGGGAGCTGAGATCGTGCCACTGCATTCCACTCTGGGCAACAGAGCAAGACTCTGTCTCAAAAAAAAAAAAAAAAAAAAAGAATCTGACAAATTTAACTTTAATGCCTATAGGATCCAATAATTGCACTTCCTCCCACCTTCTAATGTATACAGATACTTAGTATAATTTTTCCTTTTTTTTTTTTTTTTTTTGAGACAGGGTCTCACTCTGTCACCCAGACTGGAGCGCAATGGCACCATCACGACTCGCTGCGGCCCTGGCTTCCCAGGCTCAGGTGATTCTCCCACTTCAGCCACTTGAGTAGCTGGAATTACAGGCGCGTACCACCACGCCCAGTTAATTTTTTGTACTGTTAGTAGAGATGGGGTTTCGCCATGTTGCCCAGGTTGGTCTTGAATTCCTGGGCTCAAGTGATCCATCTGCCTTGGCCTCCCAAAGTGCTGGGATTACAGGCATGAGCCACCACACCTGGCCTCAGTATAATTTTAAGAGTAATGAGAATTACAGTGTTGGTTTTGTTTTTTAAGACAGTGTCTTGCTCTGTTGCCCAGACTGGAGTGCAGTGGCATGATCTTGGCTCACTGCAACCTCTGCTTCCCAGGTTCAAGTGATCCCCCTGCCTCAGCCTCCCATGCAGGTGGGACTATAGGTGTGCGCCACCATGCCAACTAATTTTTGTATTTTTAGTAGAGACGAGGTTTCACCATGTTGGCCAGGGTGGTCTTGAACTCCTGACCTCAAGTGATCCGCCCACTCTGGCCTCCTAAAGTGCTGGGATTACAGGCGTGAGCCACAGCGCCCAGCCTACAGTGTTGATTTATCAAGTTTCTATTATTTTAAATAAAGTTTTGAGAACCATAAAGTAGTTTTAACTGATAGTAAATATATATACATTTTTTTAGACAGGGTCTTGCTCTGTTGCCCAGGCTGGAGTGCAGTGGCGCAATCACAGCTTACCACTGCGGCCTCGACCTCCATTTCGATAAAAGGCAACTCTATTCTCCCAGTTATTCAGTTCAAAAACCTGAGAGTCACACTTGGCCCCTCTCACACCCCCATATCCCACATCTAATCCGAGAGCAAATTTTCTCGGTTCTGACCCTCCATCCAGTGCCACCACTTTGGTCCAAGCATCATCACCCTTATCTGGCGCCGTGCAATCAACGCCCCCGTGGAATCCCTGCTCCCTTGTTCTCCTTCAGATCATAGCAGCCGGAGAGATTCTATGTAATATTAAAACATACATCAGATAGTATAGCTCCCTTGGAAAATTCTCCAAGGCCTTCCCACATCATACGAATCAAAGTAAAAATCCTTGAAATGGCCAATGAGGCCACCCTCTCCTTCAGCCATTCTCTTCCCACCCTCCATTTTACCTCCTGCATCTCTCCTTTTGCTCTCTGCTCCGGCTGCTCCTTGAAACTAGCAAGCTCTGCCTCAGGTCTCTGCATCCTGGTTCCCTCGGCCTGAAATGCTTTCACATATTTCAACAGGGCTTGCCGCTCACCTTCCTCCTTCGGGTCTTTAATCAAATGCCACCCTCTCAGGCCTCTCTAGCCACCCTAACTAAAATTACACCTCCTACCCCATTCCCTGTCCCCTTCTCTATGTTATTCTTCTCTTCTGCACATATCACTAACAAATCTGTATTTTATTTACTTAACTTATTTATGATGTGTCTCCTCCCACTAGAATGTAAGTTCTAGGAGGGCAGGGATTGTTTCATTTACAAATATATATATCATCAGTGACTAGAACACTACCTGTCATAGTCTGTGCTCAATAAATGTGTGTTGAAGAAACAAGGAAACACTAAGGAAAAAGTTGACTACTAAATGCTTTCAATTGTTTTACCAACTCTCCCAAAAGTGAAGTTTCTTAGTCAAGCCACTGAAATTTGAAAGGAACATATGGTGCATGAAATATTTAATAACACGGTTTCCTTTTTTCCCTTGTAGATATGACTAGCCCTTTAACCCTGAATGATTCTGGCAAAAAGTTGCCATCTGCCCACTCTTTCAGATTCATCATCAACAATAACAACCAATGCTATTCTTGGCTTCCAGATCCATGTCTAATCCAACACTGTATATTTCTGAATAACACAAAATAACATGGTATTCCCTTAGAAAAAGAATACCCAGGGTCCAAAGAAATTGGTTTCACACAACTTAAGCAAATTCTTTCATAAAAAGGGATCTGGAAAAAGTGACAGGTTAGACTGCCATCAATTCAGTTTTTATTTTTACTTATTTATTTATTTTGAGATGGAGTCTCACTCCGTCACCCAGGCTGGGAGTGCAGTGGCACGATCTCAGGTCATTGCAACCTCCACCTCCCGGGTTTAAGCAATTCTCCTGTCTCAACTTCCCGAGTAGCTGGAACTACAGGCACCTGCCACCATGCCCAGCTAATTTTTTGTATTTTCAGTAGAGATGGGGTTTTACCTTGTTGGTCAAGCTGGTCTCAAACTCCTGACCTCAGGTGATCCACACGCGGCAGCCTCCCAAAGTGCTAGGATTACAGGTATGAGCCACATGCCTGGCTTCAGTTTTTAAATCTTCGTATTTTTTGTATTACAAGATAACCCAAGTTTGTTGTTAAAAGACACTTGGAACATCACACAAACCAAAAAGAGAAAGTTTTCTCCTATTCCACCTAAAGCTCAAGTCCCTAGAGATAAAAATTTTGGTCTAAAATCCTTCCATACCTTTTTTTCCTGGATATACATCAACAGTTATTTTTGTTTTACAAAAATGGGGCCATACCATAAAGAATGATTTTCAAATTGCTTTTTTTCTACTCACCACAACACAGACATCATTCAGTGTTAGTACTTTAGCAACAAACATCCCTATGTGCCTTCTTGATAGACTTTCTACAGCAATGGTTCTCAAACTTTTTTTGAGATGGGGTCTTGCTCTGTCACCCAGGCTGGAGTGCAGTGGCATGATCATGGCTCACTGCAGCATTGGCCTCCCGAGCTCAAGTGACCCTCCCACCTCAGCCACTCAAGTAGCTGGGAACATAGGTGTGACACCACGCCTGGCTAATTTTTTTTGTTCTTGTTGTAGAGACAGGGTCTTATGTTGCCCAGGCTGATCCTGAACTCCTGGACTCAAGCGATCCACCTGCCTTTGGCCTCCCAGAGTGTGAAATTACAGGCATGAGTCACAGTGCTTGGCCTCAAACTTTTTAATCTCAGGCCCTTGTCACACTCTTGAAAAATCACTGAAGGCCCCAAAGAGCCTTAGTTTGTGTAGGTTATCTCATCAATAGTTACCATATTAGAAATGAATACTGAAATTTAAAAAAATAATTATTCATTTAAAAACAAATATTTTTATTACTGGAAAATAACTGTTTTCTCCCCCAAAAACAGACTTTCTAGATAACCACAGATATTGTTCTTTGATGCTACGTCAAAACATGGTAAATAGTAGTTTCTTTTTTTTTTTTTTGAGACAGAGTCTCGCTCTGTCACCCAGGATGAAGTGCAGTGGCGCTTTCTCAGGTCACTGCAACCTCTGCCCCCCAGGCTCAAGATATTCTCCTGCCTCAGCCTCCCAAGTAGCTGAGATTACAGGTGCATGCCACCACGCCCATCTAATTTTTGTATTTTTAGTAGAGATGGGGTTTCACCACGTTGGCCAGGCCAGTTTCGAACTACTGACCTCAAGTGATCCGCCTGCCTCATCCTCCCAAAGTGCTGGGATTACAGGTGTGAGCCACCGCGCCCAGCCAGGAATTTCTTTTCTTTTCTTTTCTTTTTTTTTTGAGACAGAGTTTTGCTCTCGTTGCCCAGGGTGGAGTGCAATGCACGATCTCGGCTCACTGCAACCTCCACCTCCCAGGTTCAAGCAATTCTCCTGCCTCAGCTTCCCATGTAGCTGGGATTACAGCATGTGCCACCACGCCCGGCTAATTTTGTATTTTTAGTAGAGACTGGGTTTCTCCATGTTAGTCAGGCTGGTCTTGAATTCCATACCTAAGGTGATCTGCCCACTTTGGCCTCCCACAGTGCTGCGATTACAGGCGTGAGCCACTGCGCCTGGTCTAGCCAGGAATTTCTTAAAGGCTGGGTGCCATGTAGAATCTGAAACCCTACCAATGAACTGCATTCTTTTTTTTTTCCTCCAGAGACATGGTCTCCCTCTATTGCCCAAATTGGAATGCACTGGTGTGTTCACAGCTCACTGCAGCCTCAACTCTTTGGCTCCAGTGGGAGCTTGGCTAATTTTTTAAATTTTTGTAGAGGTAAGATCTCACTAGATTTCATGGCTGGTTTCGAACTCCTGACCTCAGGTGATCCACCCACCTCGGCCTCCCAAAGTGCTGGGATTACAGGCGTGAGCCACCGCACCTGGCCTCCATTTTGCACTTTGAATGGATCTTTAACCTGTGCATGATTTTATGTCATGCATTGATCATTTAGAAAATACTGGTTTGGCTGGGCATGGTGGCTCACACCTGTAATCCCAGCATTTTGGGAGGCCGAGGTGGCCAGATCATTTGAAGTCAGGAGCTCAAGACCAGCCTGGCTAACATGGTGAAACTCCATCTCTACTAAAAATACAAAAAATTATTCACTTGTGGTGGTGCATGCCTTGTAATCCCAGGTACTCGGGAGGCTGAGGCACTAGAATTGTTTAAACCTGGGAGGCGGAGGTTGCAGCGAGCCAAGATCACACCGCTATACTCCAGCCTAAATAACATAGCAAGAGTCTGTCTCAAAAACAAACAAAAAAGAAAATATTGATTTACTGATTTATGTAGATCTTCCAAATAATACATTTCATTATATTAAAATATGGCATCTGTAAATATTACCACCAATCTCTATATCACAGTGGCAGATAAAAATTCTCCATTAGCCGGGCGTGGTGGGTGCACACCTGTAACCCCAGCTACTTGGGAGGCTGAGGCAGGAGAATCGCTTGAACCTGAGAGGCAGAGGTTGCAGTGAGCCGAGACTGCACCATTGCACTCCAGCCTGGGCGACGAGAGCGAAACTCTATCTCGAAAAGGAAAAAAAAACAAAAATTCTCTAAAATCCTAATTTTCACTGGAAAGCTAAAATTTCATCATCGGCAACAAATACTACCTGGTGTTTTCTTCGAAAGATTCCTTCATACACTTTTTAGTTTGAATAACCACAGACTGTCATAGTTTCAAGTAAACACGGTAGTCCATGACAAAAGTGGCTAGTTCAGTTTGCAACCCAATCACCGAAGTGCTTTTCCTGGAGATAACCATTATACTTTACTACACAGTATAAGTACTTGATGCATACCTCCCTTTTTCATCCACAGAATATTAAGAAGACATACACAAGGGTCAAAATTTAATAAAATTAATAATTTTTGCTGCTTCATCAAGGTATTTTCCAGTGAAAACTGGTCAGGCGCAGTGGCTTATGCCTGTAATCCCAGCACTTCGGGAGGCTGAGGCGGGTGAATCACCTGAGGTCAGGAGTTCAGGACCAGCCTGGCCAACATGGCGAAACCCCGTCTCTAATAAAAACAAAAATTAGCCAGGCGTCAGTGGCACGTGCCTGTAGTCCCAGTTACTTGGGAGGCTGAAGCAGGAGAATCGCTTTAACCCGGGAGGCAGAGGTTACAGTGAGCCGAGATTGCAATACTGCACTCCAGCCTGGGTGACACAGAGCGACTCTGACTCAAAAAAAAAAAAAAAAAGCTACTTTTCAGTGAAAAGTGGATATGTGTGTGTGTGTGTGTGTATATATATATTTTTTTAAGTGTGAGTGCATGTCACGAAGAATGCAATGACTGCAAGTACAGTTAGGTGCCACAACCCTGATTCATGCTAAGACACCTGCTTTACTTTGGTACCATTAGTGCAAACGTCAACACAGCAAAAGAGACAAGATCTTGGTACTCCATTAACATGAAAACAGTTTCAGCCTCTCAACCCCTGAAGGGATATCAGGGACACGTAGGGAACTACACTGCTTTCTATACCAGCTTCCCGGAATGAGATTACTGGGTCACTGGCATATACATTTCAAATTCTGATAAGTTCCGCCAAAGCTCTCCAAAAAGTCTGTACCAATTTTCACTATGTAAGGTGCATGATCATCACAAGTTAAAATGTAAATAATTCACTTTTTAAATCCTGAATTTGGGAGCCTCATAACACGTGACCATATTGGCTTGCCTAAAAACAAAGCTAAAATAGAATTAACGTTTCAAGGCAAAG
The DNA here is from genome assembly GCF_008728515.1 of Papio anubis. Lineage (NCBI taxonomy): Eukaryota > Metazoa > Chordata > Mammalia > Primates > Cercopithecidae > Papio > Papio anubis. The sequence continues at coordinate 100,393,498 of NC_044988.1, read as the reverse complement.
TAAAATCCAAGCACCCGGATTTATTCAGATGAAGTGAGTATTTTCTTGTAAGAAAGTAAAACTTCAACTGTCAAATGCAAGTTCATCCAACAGAAGCCTTGGTTGACTGCAGTCACCCAATGTTAAGAAGTATTTCTGAATGAATTTCAAACTATAAGCCCCTGGCACACTTGATACGTTTGCTTCTAGGATACGTGGGCTCAATTGATTTTTTAACATAAAGGACACAATCTGAAAAATGGCAGGCTGCAACAGTACAAACAGTAACCCTAATTAATTGGTTATAGACATTAGTGTAAGCTGACCCTTGGCTTTAACTTCACACAGAATTACTGGACATGAACAACATAAAATGTACTGTCAGCACTCAAATGCCAAATATGTTCATAAAAATGTCAAAGACAACTTTTATTGGCCCAAATGTCACTCTAAACAGGGAGAAGAGAGGATGAAAGCTTCATCAACGAGGAAGGGATTACTCCTATGGAAGGTAAGACAGAAGCTGTGTATCTAAAATTCGTAAGGAATGCTGCCTCCCCACTTGATTTTTCCCACATGGCTCCAAAGTGAGTATTTTCAAGTCCCACTTATGATGGAAAAGGTCAAGGATATTAGCGTCAACCAGTATCTATGATTCTTAACTTTACCAGAAAAACAAACCACTTTGAGAATATGATAAAAGCTCTCTGTAGACAAAGCAGTAAAGAATCCATGCATGTCAGAAGAGCCCTTGACTTCGGTGAGAGCAGAATCATAGAACCATGCATCCTAAGAAACCACTGAAGTCCAGCCCCTCAGGAAACTGAAGCCCTGGGACAGTAAAATGGCTTGTCCAAGGTCACAGTGAATTCGCAGAGGAAGCAGGCAAGAAATAAGCAACTCAAATAGATTCTGAATAAAGCCGAACTCACGAAGTAACTTTTTCTTATACAAAGTAAGTTTCACCAGAAACTTAAGAGATAACTAAAGTAACAAATGTATTAAGTGGAATTGGAAGGAACTGTCGCAAGTACTATTGTTCAAAGTTCCTTGAAGGCCTAAGATGAACGCATGAGGAAAATAATGAGCAGAAATTTTGAAAAGCACTCACCATGTTCCACAAAAACATTGCAGTGTGGACCCCCATGCCTCGATGATTCCTTCTTCCCTGCTCCTTTGATAAAATGCAGGGCAGGCAAGCTTGGCCTTCTTTGGTCCCCAAGAACTTTTCCAGGCTGCTGCCCCATAAAGTAATAATGGGTACCCCTTTCCAGAAGAGGGTTCACGATCTTCCAGAACGGTCAGAAAGCGTAGAGGCAAATGGCATGTACGTAGGATTTCACATTCGCTGCATCTCCACAAGTCAGCAATTGAAGTCAATCAGAGAAAGACCTCTTCCATAACAAAAGGAAGCACTTTTTTTAGGTTGACACTTGCAAGCAGGAGTTCCAATTATTTTCGCAGTTTATCAATTTTAAGTAATGTAATTGCAGTGTTACCCAAAAGTTTCTTGACTTTTTTTTTTTTTTTAACGGGCTGAATAACAATTTCTTTTCAAGAAGAAAAACCTAAGCAGAAATATTCACAGGGGATGCTGAAAAGGGTCAATAATGCTAGTCATTTCAATTCCCACATATAAAGGAAACGCTGATCGTCTTTGGCTACTCCTCCAGAACTTTTCCTGTGGAAGTCACCAACCTCCTATCTTAGCTTCTTCATCTTCCAACAAATTTCCTGCCGAACTAGTGGCCGCTCTCGCTTCTCTGCTGTGCTCTCCGGAAAAGGACACGGGTCACCCAGATTTCAGCGAGTTTGCCCTCGACTCTGACGAAAAGGAATGCATTGCCAGCAACTTTTAAGTCCGCTTTTTAAAAGGCCTGTGGAACCAATCCAGACTTTTCCTTTGCATTAAAGTTTTTGGCTGAGCTGAGACTAAGGGGGCCGTAGGTGACATTGGAAGAAGTCAGGGCATTAGAGGCTCGCGGGAGCCACCTTGGGGGAAGGGGAGACCCCTTGACAGCAGCGAGGGATTTGAATGAGAGGCTCTGTGGCCAAAGTTGGGGCCGGGATCCGGAACAAGGGGCGGCTCGGGGCTGAGGGAGGCTGCCGGGGCGCGGCACGGGCGGCTTACTCCAGGGCGACGCTCTTCCACGCCTCGGAAAACGGGGTGTCCCAAGCTGAGGGAAACAGACCACCCCCAGTGTCCCAAAGCCGGGGTGGAGCTGTAAGGGACGAAGGACTCTCGCGGCCCAGACAGCGGAAGGCGGGCGCCGTGTAGAGGAGGCCCGGCCGCCTCAGCTGCCCCAAGCCCGGGGGTCTCTGCCTGAGACACCCTCTCCCCCGGCCCCGGACGCTGACACCACCACTGCCCTCAGGCAGTCACATCCCCAGAGCTCCGCCGAGGAACCCAGCCGTCCCCCGCCGGTAGGGGCCGTGGACAGCGGAGGGGCTCCTCAGTCGCAGCACCCGGGAACCGGCTCCGGCTCCAGCGCTGCTCAGGCACAGACACCGACCCCCGCGGCCGCCATGATGGATTACGAGCCGCTCCACAACGAGGCCAGGCCCCGCCCTCGGCCCCGCCCACGACGACGTCCGGAGCCCGCCTCAAGGGGACCCGGATGCCCTCAGGGCCGCTTTCCCGGGACACCGCCGCGCGTCCCGGCTCTGGTCCCACTGCCTGCGAAAGCCGGGCCCGGCACGACCTTTTAAATGTGGCTTCTTTGAGCGCAAGGTGAGTGGTAAGGAAGCACCCACCTCCTCTGTATTGTCATTGGCCTCCGAGAATCCGGGTCGGGCCTCTTTCCCCGTCCCATTGGCCAATGGGGGCAGTGGGGCTGGATCTCCCAGCCAACCGTGTTCGGCGCAGGCCGCGGTGCGTCCCGGGAGTTGTGGTCCCACGGCACCCGCGCGAGTCCTCCCGCACCGAGACTCCTGGCCCGGACCCCGACCGCTGGGCCTCGCCCCGCCCTCCTGGGACCTGGTGGACTCTCGCCGGCCGAGCGTCGGCTGGACAGCGTCTCCCCGGCGCGAGTAGTAAGACCGGGACAAAGCGAGGGAAAAACTGCGGATTGGATTTTCCTGGAACCGGAATCGGATGATTTCCTTCAGTCTCTAAGGGAGAAAATGTGGCTTGCTCCTAGAAGCCAAGGTTTTTGGTGCCTCTCAACCCCTTCACCCTCCAAAAAGCATAAATATTAGAACTAGCGGACGGGGCGCGGTGGCCCACGCCTGTAATCCCAGCACTTTGGGAGGTCGAGGCGGGCGGATCACCTGAGGTCGTGAGTTCGAGACCAGCCTGACCAACATGGAGAAACCCCTTCTCTACTGAAAATACAAAATGAGCCGGGCGTGGTGGTGCATGCCTGTAATACCAGCCTCAGGACGTTGAGGCAGGAGAATCGCTTGAACCCAGGAGGCAGAGGTTGCGGTGAGCTGAGATCACACCATTGCACTCTAGCCTGGGCAACAAGAGCAAAACTCCGTCTCAAAACAACAACAACAACAACAAAAAAAAAACAACTAGCGAAGAAATATACAGAAATAGGGAAAACATCCGACATGTTGCTAACGAATTCAACTATTTATTTGGGCATTAGGAGGCTTACTCATTACAGAAAAGCCATTTGTTGGGTTTGCCAGGTGCTATCAGATGTTTGCCCTGGAACGAATCTTTAAGACTATAGGCCGGGCGCGGTGGCTCAAGCCTGTAATCCTAGCACTTTGGGAGGCCGAGACGGGCGGATCACGAGGTCAGGAGATCGAGACCATCCTGGCCGACACGGTGAAACCCCGTCTCTACTAAAAAATACAGAAAACTAGCCGGGCGAGGTGGCGGGCGCCTGTAGTCCCAGCTACTCGGGAGACTGAGGCAGGAGAATGGCGTGAACCCGGGAGGCGGAGCCTGCAGTGAGCTGAGATCCGGCCACTGCATTCCAGCCTGGGCGGCAGAGCGAGACTCCGTCTCAAAAAAAAAAAAAAAAAAAAAAAAAGACTATAAACATTTCACAGGTGAACACGTATTCACATGAAAACATCCTCTATATTAGCCGAGAAAATGCCCAGATGGTTGGGTTTAGCAAGTCTACAGAACCAATGACCTAGATGTGCCAAACCCACACCTGATAGAATCCATGTTCTGCGACTAAAAAGCACCTTGGTTCCTATTGGCTCTCCATGTCTCCCCAGAAGGATGCATCTGACAGGAATCCCATTTCTTTATTTCTTTTTTTTTTTTTTTTTTTTTTCAGACGGAGTTTTGCTCTTGTCACCCAGGCTGGGGTGCAGTAGCAGGATTTCAGCTCACTGCAACCTTCACCTCCCGGGTTCAAGCAATTTATCCTGCCTCAGCCTCCCAAGTAGATGGGATTACAGGCACGCACCATCACACGTGCCTAATTTTTGTATTTTTAGTAGAGACAGGGTTTTCCCATGTTGTCCAGGCTGGTCTCGAGCTCCTGACCTCAAGCAATCCACCCGCCTCGGCCTCTCAAAGTGGTGGGATTATAGGCGTGAGCCACTGCGCCCGTCCCAAGATCCCATTTCTAAGGAGGAATCTACTTATCAAAGCACCTACTTTACACCCAGCACTGTTTGCACTTTCCATAAACTGCATTATCTCATGTAATCCTCACTATAGCCCAGTGAGGCATGTAAAACTATTCCCCATAATACAGATGGGGAAACAGAGATGTGACTTACCTACCCAAGGTCACTTGGCCAATATGTGACAGAGTCACAATTTCATCCCAGACTGACCTTGCTCCAAAACCCATAGTTTCCACTGTACCATTCAGTATCAAAAACCTGTTGATCTGAGACCACTGATTTTCACAAGTTGCTGCTGATATCAGAGGAACAGCTGCATGATAAGTGTTGTACATTCAGCTATTATATTAAGTATTTTAGAAATATTTCCGCTGCATTGAAAGATGACACTTCCTTTTGATACTGGTTTCAATAGGAATTAGTTACTTGGAAGGTACTGAATGGAAAACATGAAAAATTGTGCCTAGATTTAGAACTGGAATTTATAAATTCAGATGTGATTTGGTTTAGCTTTGTTCTCTCACAAAATTATCTGGCTGACAATCTTAGTTCTGATCTGGAGTGTCATTCTTCAACTGTCAATGCCCTTGTTCTCCTTTATTTACCCATTATATTTATTTATTATTTACTTATTTATTTTGAGGCAGAGTCTCGCTCTGTTGCCCAGGCTGGAGTGCAGTGACACGATCTCTGCTCACTGCAACCTCCACCACCCAGGCCGAAGCGATTCTCCTGCCTCCCAAGTAGCTGGGATTTCAAGCACACGCCACACACCTGGCTAATTTCTATATTTCTGTAGAGATGGGGTTTCGCCATGTTGGCCAGGCTGGTCTCGAACTCCTGATCATAGGTGATCCACCCTCTTGGCCTCCCAAAGTGCTGGGATTATAGACATGAGCCATTGCACTTGGCCTATTTATCCCTTATCTTATCCTGATTATATCCTAATTATTCCTTCTGGAGATTGTGCTTTCTTTTTATTCCCATTCATGCTTTATCATTTCCTGCACATTCTTTTTTTTTTTTTTTTGAGACGGAATCTTGCTCTGTCATCCAGGCTGGAATACAGTGGCACGATCACTGCAAGCTCCGCCTCCTGGGTTCACGCCATTCTCCTGCCTCAGCCTCTGCAGTAGCTGGGACTACAGGCGCCTGCCACTACACCCGGCTAAGTTTTTTGTATGTTTAGTAGAGACAAGGTTTCACCGTGTTAGCAAGGATGGTCTCGATCTCCTGACCTCGTGATCTGCCCACCTCAGCCTCCCAAAGTGCTGGGATTACAGGCGTGAGCCACTGCGCACATTCTTTATTTTCTAGTCTTTTTTTTTTTTTTTTTTTTTTTTGAGACGGAGTTTTGTTCTGTAGCCCGGGCTGGAGTGCAGTGGCCGGATCTCAGCTCACTGCAAGCTCCACCTCCCGGGTTCCCGCCATTCTCCTGCCTCAGCCTCCGGAGTAGCTGGGACTACAGGCGCCCGCCACCTCGCCCGGCTAGTTTTTTGTATTTTTAGTAGAGACGGGGTTTCACCGTGTTAGCCAGGATGGTCTCGATCTCCTGACCTCGTGATCCACCCGTCTCGGCCTCCCAAAGTGCTGGGATTACAGGCTTGAGCCACCGCGCCCGGCCATTATTCTCTAGTTTAGCTTAACATTGAGCAGTCAAATCAGAACCCCTAATACACTTTTTTTTTTTTTTTTAATAGACTGAGTCTCACTCTGCCACCTGGGCTCGAGTGCAGTGGCATTATCTCGGCTCATTGCAACCTCCGCCTCCTGGGTTCAAGCGATTCTCCTGCCTCAGCCTCCCGAGTAGCTGGGATTACAGGCGCCTGCCATTATGCCCAGCTAAGTTTTTGTATTTTTAGTAGAGACAGGGTTTCACTGTGTTGGCCAGGATGCTCTTGAACTCCTGACCTCGTGATTCACCCGCCTCGGCCTCCCAAAGTGCTGGGAATACAGGCGTGAGCCACTGTGCCCGGCCAATACACATTTTTCTAAACTAACAATTCATGGCCGGGCGCGGTGGCTCACACCTGTAATCCCAGCACTTTGGGAGGTCAAGGCAGGCGGATCACTTGAGGTCAGGAGTTTTGAGACCAGTCTGGCCAACATGGTGAAACCTCTCACTACTAAAAATACAGAAATTAGCCAGGTGTGGTGGCATATGCCTGTAATCCCACCTACTCAGGAGACTGAGGCGGGAGAATTGCTTGAGTCTGGGAGGCAGAGGATGCAGTGAGCTGAGATTGTGCCACTGCACTCCAGTCTGGGAGACAGAGTGAGACCGTGTCTTGAAATAAATAAATAACAATTCACTCAAGAAGTATTTATTGAACACCTGTACGTGAAGCACTGCTTTAGGTGAAATAAATAAATAACAATTCACTCAAGAAGTATTTATTGAACACCTGTACGTGAAGCACTGCTTTAGGTGCTGAGACACAGTGGTGGGGGAAAAAGCCCACCCTCGCCCTCACAGAACCTACATGGAGGGATGAGCAATAAACAAAATAACCGTCTAAACAAAAGATCAGCCTCAGTGCTGGAATTACATTTCTGGGTCCATAAACTTTCAGTCAGCCCAGCCCATCCTTTAGAGGATGGGACAGACTTACGACACCTCCCTAGAGCTTCAATCTACACTGATTCACAACTGCAAAGGGGCTTCATCGAGTCCCTTTAATTCTGAGTTCATTTCTTCACTGGTAAGTGGAGGTCACAGCTTACTTTACAAGGGTTTTGGGTTTTTTGTTTAATTTGGTTTGTTTGAAGACAGGGCCTTCCTCTGTTGGCCAGGCTGGAGTGTGGTGGAACAATCTCAGCTCACTGCAGCCTCAACTTTCTGGGTTCTGGTGATCCTCTGGCCTCAGCCTCCCAAGTAGCTGGGACTACAGGCACATGCCAGCACACCTACGATTTTTTTTTTTTGTAGAGACAGGGTTAATGAGAATCAAACTAGATCTTGTTTGGTTTTCCACAAAGATTGGGACTGTGCTTGCTGTGAGTCACAGCAGAGGTCAACTGCATTTGATCTGAAGGCCTATCCCTAGTTTTCCACTTTGTCATTTTCTCGTTTTAGGTGAGCCCCATGCCCAATGCCTAAACTCTAATATTTTTTTCTAGAGATGCACTGTATTTTTTTTTTTTTTTTTTTGAGACAGAGTCTTACTCTGCCTCCTGAGGGATTACAGGCACCCACCACCACACCCAGCTCATTTTGTATATTTAGTAGAGATGGGGTGTCACCATGTTAGCCAGGCTGATCTCGAACTCCTGACCTCAGGTGATCCACCCGCCTCAGCCTCCCACAGTGCTGGGATTACAGGTGTGAGCCACCGCCCCCAGCTGATGCACTGTACTTTTAAAATCCCTGTTTAATACTGTAGAATGATGCTTTTTTAAAAACCGAAGCACAGTCTCCAGAGGTCCTGAGAACATAGGCCCTGAATGATACTTTTAAGGGCTTAAAAACTAGAATCCAAAGCCTGGCAAATGCCTGACAATCAGAAACAAATATTGCTTGGCTGGGCACGGTGGCTCATACCTTTAATCCCAACACTTTAGGAGGCCAAGGCGGGCAGATCACCTGAGTTCAAGAGTTCGAGACCAGGCTGGCCAGCCTGGCGAAACCCCATCTCTACCAAAAATATAAAAATTCGGCTGGGCGCGGTGGCTCACTCCTGTAATCCCAGCACTTTGGGAGGCCGAGGTGGACAGATCATGAAGTCAGAAGACAGAGACCATCCTAGTTAATACAGTGAAACCTCGTCTCTACTAAACATACAAAAAATTAGCTGGGCGTGGTGGCACGTGCCAGTAGTTCCAGCTACTCAAGAGGTCTGAGGCAGGAGAATCGCTTGAACCTGGGAGGTGGAGGTTGCAGTGAGCTGAGATTACACCACTGCACTCCAGCCTGGGTGACAGAGTGAGACTCCATCTCAAAAAAAAAAAAAAAAAAATTAGCCAGGCGTGGTGGTGGGCGCCTGTAGTCCCAGCTATGCAGGAGGCTAAGACAAGAGTATTACCTGAACCCGGGAGGTGAAGGTTGCAGTGAGCTGACATCCCGTCACTGCACTCCAGCCTAAGGGACAGAGCGAGACTTTGTCTCAAAAAAGAAAAAAGTAATATTGAGTAATATTGTCAAATATTGAATAAATCCCTTCAAGTTCATATATTTTAATTAAAAGTGATTCAGTTAAAGCAACACTCCAAGTTGCTAGAGGGATTCAGTACCCAGGTAAAGATCTCAGTTTATTCCATTTTTTGGGGGGGAAAAAAAAAAAAAACCTACTGGAATTACACTTAACAATGGCGCCCTCTAGCGGGCCACTGCAAGGAGCTAATCACTAAAGATTGCTTTTAGATAGACTTTTATTAGTTCCACTTAGTAGGTAATCACCGTTCAGCAGATACTGGCTGAACAGCATAGGCTGGCAGGCTGGGGGACACCGAGTGAGGAGGGTAAATAAGCTGACATATGGCCCTGGTGAAAACCAAACCCAGCTACTCGGGAGGCTGAGGCAGGAAGACTGCTTGAGTCCAAGTCTGTAGTGAGCCATGATCATGCCAGTGTACTCCAGCCTGGATTAGAGACCTTGTCTCTTAAAAAGTTAGGGCTCTGTCAGAAGGCATTTTGTCTGCCAAGCCCTTCCTCAGCTGTCCTCAGCTCCTTATTATCACCCAGAACAAAAGAACAGAAGACAATGATGTTAAGACATCTATAGCTGGGCGTGGTGGCTCATGCCTGTAATCCCAGCACTTTGGGAGGCTGAGGCGGGGGGATCACAAGGTCAAGAGATCAAAACCATCCTGGCCAACGTGGTAAAACGCCATCTCTACTAAAAATACAAAAATTAGCCTGTAATCCCAACTACTTGGGAGGCTGAGGCAGGAGAATCGCTTAAACCCAGGAGGCGGAGGTTGCAGTGAGCCGAGATTGCACCACTGCACTCCAACCTGGTGACAGAGTGAGTCTCTGTTTCAAAAACAAAAAGACATCTATAAATATCAAAAAATATGGCTGGGTGCGGTGGCTCACGCCTGTAATCCCAACACTTTGGGAGTCTGAGGCCGGTGGATCACGAGGTCAAGAGATCTAGACCAGGCCGGGCATGGTGGCTCATGCCTGTAATCCCAGCACTTTGGGAGGCTGAGGTGGGTAGATGACGAGGTCAGGAGATGGAGACCATCCTGGCTAACACGGTGAAACCCCGTCTCTACTAAAAATACAAAAAAATTAGCTAGGCATGGTGGCATGCTGAAGAATGTGAGAATTCCTGTGCATTGTTTTTTCTGATGACTATCGAAAAATGGTGCCCTGATGTAGGTTTGGGGGAACATTTTTAAAAAGGATATTATGGTGTCTTTTTATCCTTTAACCCTGAATTATCCACAAGTTAACGCACTACTACTTCAATTATAGGAGGAAAACAGCTTTGCTTTTCCAGTCTCCATTTTTCTTAGTTTATTTTCTTCATGTTTCTCAGAGTACATGGACCCAGAACATTCACCCTATTATGAATAATTCAGCATCTTACAAGTCACCTTCCAAGCAGGACAGATTAAGGCAGCCTGGTATGGACATAATCGCATCTATGGCTATAAGGAATATGCAACAGAAAATCAGATTCCAACCACGCAAAAGTCTGCTTGGTTTTTTTTTTTTTTTTTTTTTTTTTTTAAACAGAGTCTCCCTCTGTCACCCAGGCTAGAGTGCGGTACAAGATTTCAGCTCACTGCAACCTCTGCCTCCCAGGTTCAAGCGATTCTCCTGCCTCAGCCTCCCAAGTAGCTATGGACTACAGGTGCGCACCACACCTGGCTGATTTTTTGTATTTTTAGTAGAGATGGGGTTCATCATGTTGGCCAGGCTGGTCTCGAACTCCCGACCTCAGGTGATCTGCCCACCTTGGCTTCCTAAAGTGCTGGGATTACAGGTATGAGCCACCGCGTCTGGCCTGCTTGGTTAACTATTCTTCCAACTTTACCAGCTGCATTCTCAGTCATTTAAAGGATATAGGAATGGAGGCCAAAACAGACCATTTGGGGGTCAGGGATGCCATGTTTTCTATTGGGGCAATTTCATGGGGCACTGTGCCTTGTGAATGACAGTGAGTGAAAGACAAAGGATTCTCCATATTATTCCAGGATGGGAGGCCATTCGACTGGAACACCGTGCACTTTGAAAGACCTGAAACTATTCCCTAATGCTGGGACTCAGCCAGCAACCCAAGGGAGCACTGTTCATCTGCCACCCAGGCTTGGTGTTAGGACAGGAGAAAGCAGGCCTGTAGGCTGGAGGCAGTCACAGGGCTGTCAATGCAGACAAAGTAATGACCTCTCGAGTCTTCACTGAGCCACATATGGGGACCACACATCACAGTCTTCACTCCTGCAAGGTCCACAGTCCTGTCCTTCTGGAGCACCTCCTTATCCCTCCTGTTCTAAAAGCCTCTGGCGTGTTTCCATCACAATCTCCTCCATTATTTCTGGCTTTAAGATGTCTTTGATCTGAAAAAGGGAAAAAGGCATTTGTTCAGAAGAGAAACCAACCATAAACAGACCACCAAGCCAATCCAAACATAAATCAAGCCGTTAACATAAACTTTCTGTATTCCTTTCATGTCTCCGAGACTAAGCGTTACAAGATATGATCTGCTAAAGCAGCCTGATACAGCAGCAAGATTCTCTGGGATGTAGCCGACAAGAACAATTACTCTGACATCCATCCACAAGCTGGCTGAAATCTGGGATAGGTAAGATGCAGTCCGAGGTTGCTCTCATAAACTAGTCCCACCTGACACCTCCAGCCCCAAAATCCTTAGACTGACACTACGCATTGAGAATCCTGCAAGTATCTTAGGGAAAGATCTACCAGACACTCATTAAGGCTGTTTCAGGCCAGTTCATACTGATGGATGTCTGGAAAGTATTGGGAGACACGCACATTGTCTCTGCGCAAACAACAGAGCAGCTCACAGATCAGTGAAGAAGTGAGAGGTCCTGAGGAGAGTACCTGATGTGGAAGGGATGCTTCATAGCAGTAGAGGATGCTGGTATCATACAGCATCATCCTCTGAGTTACCAGCGAGATGACACAGTTCCGAAGCCGGGATATCACCTCTCGATCAGCAAGAGAGACAGGCTATAAGGAGACACAGAGGAGAAGGGAAGGGAAATATAAACAGGACCAAAATACGTGACCAGCCACAGAAAATCACAAATAAATTACTTATGACTCAGAAAATATCACCCTGGAACTCCAAACCAACCAAACAGCTAACTCCAAAGGAGATTAAAAGGAATGGGGCAGGGTGCAGTGTCTCATGCCTGTAATCCCAGCACTTCGGGAGGCCGAGGCGGGTGGATCACAAGGTCAGAAATTCGAGACCAGCCTGACCAATATGGTGAAACCCCATCTCTACTAAAAATACAAAAATTAGCAGAGCATGGTGGGGCACGCCTGTAATCCCAGCTACTCGGGAGGCTGAGGCAGGAGAATCTCTTGTACTCGGGAGGTGGAGCTTGCGGTGAGCCGAGATGGCGCCACTGCACTCCAGCCTGGGCGACAGAGTGAGACTCCGTCTCAAAACAAAACAAACAAACAAACAAACAGAAAAAAGAATGGCTTCTTCAGTGGCTCTTCGGCTTTACCCTGCAACTTTGCCATCGCCACCAACAAACATCGAACCATTCACTGAGTTCATCTCCTTAGAAGAGAGAAGATAATATGGGGTTCATGAATACACCTTGATGGAAAGTCAAAGTGACTCAGCCTACAGCAGTAATAGAGCTAAAAACAACCAATTTCACTGGCCACAAAAACACAGCAAAGACTGAGTCCCATCCTTCCCACCGACAGTGGCCACAGTGTTTGCTCACCTCCAGGTTTGCAATGAAGCCCCCTGCTTCCTCTTCTTTGTGCTCAGGTGTTGGGTAAATCCAGATGAAGCCGTTGTTACCGAGAATCACTGAGGCACCACATGGCAAATCATGGAAGTGGGTCTTCTGCCGTTTCACAAGGGAGGGGGAAACCTGGACTAAAACCCCCTGACCTAGCTAAAGAAATACATCACAAAGCTAGGTCACTACAGGATCATCAGTGGGATGAATGAAAAGGAGACTACAGAATACACATCCTAAGTATATTCAAATTGGTGTCCTTCCTGTTTACAATTGCTGTTGCCTATACGCACACCCATAGTACACATTTTTGCAGAGAACACTTGGGGGACTCAGAGGCTAGTCATACATCCCAGCAGAAGGTGACTTTCAATGCTCTTCTCTGTCATTTCCCTTTACAGTCTCCCTTGCACTCTAAGCCAGAACTCACGTGCCAGACATTAGAGAAGTTGAAGCCAATGAGGGAGCTGAAGCGTCCTGCTGGTCCAGTAGCACTGTGTTGTTCCAGGACCCTAGCTCATACCTGAACCCCAAACACTCATCTTGCCTGTGAGATGTGTGCCTCTGGGTAGGTAAGGAGCTGGGTGGAGCTGGGTGCAAATCCATGTCTGGTCCTGGCAGGCCAGCTCAAGTGCATGTCCTGCCAAGGGCGAGTCCACAGGACCCAGGGTTGCGAAAGTCAGCATACTGCAGCAGTCCCCTGCCTACTCCATGTACATGAACGTGGCTGGCTGCAGCCACTCCATTAAGGGAAGAGGTTTTGTTCCACTCAGAAAATAAAAATGTTCACCCAGATAAAGCTGAGAGACTAGTAAATCCTAATTTGTTTTAGGAAGTATGCTCTCCTTAAAATAATAAATAGCTTCAGTAATGCAACCTCGTACAAGAAAAGCAGTGAAATTCCATTTAGAGGCTCAGATGACAGAGCAAGCTTTGCCAGCAATAACATCCACTGGACCGACTGGACGCTTGTCCAAGGGTTGTTTCTCCAGGCCCAGCCTCCCTTTGTTCCCAGGACCGCCTCAGCCCCGGCCCCAGTGCTGAGCTGCAGCGCCCCCTGGAGGGAGAGAGACAGCTGCACCTCCCAGCCCATAGTTGGACGGGCTCTTCTGTCCAAAGAGTCAGTCTCCCTGGAGAAAAAGGATAAAACTTGTTCTTTACAAAGCTACTGACCCATGACCCTGTGAACCCTGACCTGTGAACCCTCATGTTATGTTTAAGGAACACGATCAGTTTGTGGGATGCCAACCTCTATTAATGCTTAGCTACTGGGGTTCTTTAGGCCAGAATTCCAGAGAGCTATAGGGATTAAGAAATAGCCTTGCAATCTTAGTCAGCAAACAGGAACATCAAGAGCCCAACTTACTTTTCCATATTTCAGGCTCCTCGTGTGCAGAGAGACAGCTCCATCAGAGAACACTGCCTGGACCTCAGCCTGGCCAGGGTGATGAAGGAACAAACAGTAGCCTCGGCCACACACTGTCCTGTCCTCTGCAGCCTCTGCCCCTTGACCCCACACCTCCATCTTTTCCTCCCCTCTCCAATGGTCCAGGCTCAACAATCTTAGACAGACCCAGAGGACATCACTGTGACCTCACTTCTCCCCTTGGTTGTCATGAATATCTTTTTTAAAAAAATAGAGACAGAAGGCCAGGCGCGGTGGCTCATGCCTGTAATCCCAGCACTTTGGGAGGCTGAGGCGGGTGGATCACCTGAGGTCGGGAGTTCTAGACCAGCCTGACCAACATGGAGAAACCCCGTCTCTACTAAAAATACAAAATTAGCTGGGCGTAGTGGCAGGTGCCTGTAATCCCAGCTACTCAGGAGGCCGAGGCAGGAGAATCGCTCGAACCCAGGAGGCAGAGGTTGTGGTGAGCCGAGATCGCACCATTGCACTCCAGCCTGGGCAACAAGAGCGAAACTCCGTCTCAAAAAAATAAAATAAAATAAATTAAATTAAATTAAATTAAAGGCCAGGCATGGTGGTTCATGCCTATAATCCCAGCACTTTGGGAGGTCAAGGTGGGCAGATCACCTGAGGTCAGGAGTTTGAGACCAGCCTGGCCAATATGGTGAAACCCTGTCCCTACTAAAAATACAAAAATTACCAGGGCATGGCACAAACCTGTAATCCCAGCTACTCAGGAGGCTAAAGCAGAATTGCTTGAATCCGAGAGGCAGAGGTTGTAGTGAGCTGAGATCACGCCACTGCACTCCAGTCTGGACAACAGAGCAAGACTCCGTCTTAAAAAAAAAAAATTTTAGGCCGGGCGCGGTGGCTCAAGCCTGTAATCCCAGCACTTTGGGAGGCCGAGGCGGGTGGATCACGAGGTCAGGAGATCGAGACCATCCTGGCTAACATGGTGAAACCCCGTCTCTACTAAAAATACAAAAAACTAGCCGGGCGTGGTGGCGGGCGCCTGTAGTCCCAGCTACTCGGAGGCTGAGGCGGGAGAATGGCGTGAACCCGGGAGGTGGAGCTTGCAGTGAGCCGAGATCGCGCCACTGCACTCCAGCCTGGGCGACAGAGCGAGACTCCGTCTCAAAAAAAAAAAAAAAAAAAAAATTTTTTTTTAAATAACATAAAATAGAGACAGAGTCGTGCACTGTCACCCAGGCTGGAATGCAGTGGTGTGATCAGAGCTCACTGTAGCCTTGAGCTCCTGGGCTCAAGCAACCCTCCGGCCCCAGCCTCCTGAGTAGCTAGGCATGTGCCGCCATGCCCGGCTAATTTTTTATTTTTATTTTTTTGTAGAGAGGGGGTCTTGCTATGTTGCCCAGGCTGGTCTTGAACTCTTAGGCTCAAGCAATCCTCCCTCCTTGGCCTTCCAAAGCGCTGGGATTACAGGCATGAGCCACCACACTCGGCCTGTCATTAATATCTTGATGTGAACAACACCTCTTCCACTCCCTGGGCTAAAAGTTAACATCATTAACAAAAGCCTAAAGCACAGGCTACCATAAGTTACAAGACCCAAAGAAATGACTCAGCAGCAGGTCTGAACAAGAGCTGGGGAGTCAGCCTGAGTTAAGGAGACCGAGAAAGGACACAGCAGAGCCCGACACTTGGTCTAACGGTTCTTCCGTCAGAGACATACAATGGAAGGCCCATTTCCCAGCCCCACAGAAAAGCATGAAGAGGCTGCAGTGCAAAGCACAGGATACACTGATGAGGTCCCCTTCCTGTAAGAAACCTCTCATTGCAAGCTCATCTTCTGCAGATCTTCTCCTCTGAAATACACAAAGAAATGACATTACTTAAGCCAGATCCTCAGAAAGGTCTCCATCGCTTCTTTCTCTTTCACTTCCTTTTGAGATTTTTGAGGCCAACCACAATACTCAAACACTGAGAACTATGGCAAAAGTAGGTAACCCGAGCCACTTGAGGGGAATGAGTGATAATCACGACTTTCCATCGCAAGAGACTTTTCCATAGTCCTCTTCTCTTCCTCTTTCCCTCCCTTCCCTGAGGAGCATTCAAACGCCTCCCAATCTCACCCAGCCAACATTTCCACACTCATCTTCCATGACAGCTCTCTGTGGTCCAGCAGGACCAGACCAACTCCTGCTTGGATATATCTCTGCTCACACATTTCCCCTTATCTCACATTCCCTGAACTAGTTATTTAAAGTCTCTCCATCCTGTCTTTCCTACGAGCTTCTCTCACTGGAATGAACCACTCCTTTTGTATAACCACAGCTTATTTATTCTTCTACTGCCAGATACTGGGTCAGTTATCTTATATCCCCTGCTAGGGAACTCAGTCGTGCTTGGCACTGGGCACAGAGCTTGGCACAGTAAGCCTCTCTGTAAATACAGGCTGGACTGAAGATAAAGGTGAACCATGGTATTTTACAAAAGGCTGTGGCTTAGTTACTGTGGCTGTCTGGAATAACCAAATGCCTTTCAATTCACAAAAAACTAATGTAAAGACAGCTTTCCAAGGAACATCTTCACTGTGCAAAGCTGATAGGTCCAGAAAAGGAAAACTATTAACAACAAGCATCTAAGAGCTTCTCTCCCCAAGTCTCTGTTGGGATCCCACCCCATGGATGTTTCTGATCCTACCATATGCCAACTGCTCCCTCTTTCGGGAGACCTGGACAGGGTGAAAAGTCTACATACACATCCAGACAGCAAACTTCACAGCAGACAAACGGGAGTCAAAGGGGTAACCTCAGTGTAAAGCAAAGTCCTCTGGTGGAACAAAGGGTCCCACAGCTCCCCCCAGCCCACTGGGCTCCAGTCCATGGCCCCAGCTGTAGCCCTTACCAGCTCTCCTCCAGGAAGGTTCATGGACGAGAGCAGCAAGACCGAATCCAGCCTGGAGTTGGTCTCCACCTTCCACCTCTTCTGTTGAACCTATAAGCCAAATTCCACACCTGGACACATGCTCCAGGGACAGGAGTTCACATCATAAGTAACCAGTAAGGCTGGGTGCGGTGGCTCACGCCTGTAATCCCAGCACTTTGGGAGGCCGAGGCGGTGGATCACTTAAGGTCAGGAGTTTGAGACCAGCCTGACCAATAAGATGAAACTCCGTCTCTACTAAAAATACAAAAATTAGCCGGGCGTGGTGGCAGGTGCCTGTAATCCCAGCTACTTAGGAGGCTGAGACAGGAGAATCGTTTGAACCCGGGAGGCGGAGGTTGTAACGAGCCAAGATCGCGCCACTGCACTCCAGCCTGGGCAAGAGAGCGAGACTCCATCTCAAAAAGAGAAAAAGAAAGTAACCAGTAATCCCAAATCGAACAAGCCACATATTTACATCAGAGGCCACACAATAGCCAAATGCAACGAATGCCTTGTTCATGTAACTACAAGTGGAATGACTGTCCCATGAATGAAATCGCCAGCCTGCCTCGACTTTGTAAACACCAATCTGATATCGACGTTACCTCTGTGATTCTTCCCACTACAATGTCTCCTACTTCACCAATGTATCTGAAAGATAAAACACAAGGGATTCGTGCATCTGTGAGCAGACTTTCTGACAAGACCACACACCATTTGAGATGTCGGTTCAACAGAGTGAAAGCCTTGAATAGGCGTCACATTCAGCAAATTCATGTAACTGTATTGTCTGGACTTATTTTCAGAAATTGCTAACTTCAAACATTCCTCCATGTATGAAGTCTCCATTAACTATCCTCAAACAAATCACTATTCAAGTAGTTCATTTAGCCAAAAAAAACCCCTATTTTGTTCAATTACATGATAGTGAAAAACACGGACTATTTTCCTGTGGCACATGGATGAGTTCTGCACCAGCCAAAGGAAGAGAAAGGAAATCTGAGCCAGACGCCAACCGCATGAGTCTGCTCATGTCTCCTCCACTCACTCACTGCCTGCTCCTCTCAAGCCCCTTTGCTAGCTCCTCATCCACAATTCTAATGAGACGTACTTGATGCTGAGGCCAAGTCCTTAGACCTCTTCGCTTTTCGGCCACTCAATCTAATACCATTAAAATACCACTCTGTGCTGTCACTGTGCCACGCTCCTGAATTCCAAATCCTTCTCAACTGCCAGCTACGCAGCTCTGCCATTTAGATGACTAATAGGCATTTTCAAATGTATCACGCCCAAAACTAAGCTTTCCCACAGCCCCCTCCAGTCCTCCGTAGCAAACCGAGATAGGGGATGAGTTATCCCCATCGCAGTCAATGGTGACTCCATCCCCAGTTGCTCAGGCCAATAAAACTTGGAGAGTTCTTTGATTCCTCTCTCTCTCACACTTCAGGACAAGTCCAGTAGCAAATCCTGCTGGCTCTACCCTTAAAACATATGCAGGAAATAAAAGGCATCCAAATTGCAAAGGAAGAAGTAAAATTATTTCTATTCACAGTTGACTGGGTCCAATTACAGTAAAGTCCAAAGAATACAAAACCCAACACCTTTTCATGATTTCAAAAAAAACACTCAGAAAATAAAATCTATGTGGATCCCAATCACTCCTCCACCTTCCACTGCTACCACCTTAGTCGAAGCCACCTTCACTTCAGATTATGAGTATGGTCCCTAATCCACCTCCCTAAGCTTGCTCTATCCCCCTTCAATCTCCTATCAGCAGCCACAGTGAGCTTAAGTCCAGATCAAGTCCCTCCTCTGCTCCACCCCTTCCAGGGGCTTCCCAGATTACACAAAGTAGAAGCCGAAATGCTTACTCTGGCTACAAGGCAGGCCCATGTCTGCCCACCTCAGCTTTCTGCTCATATCTGCCCTTACTCTCTCCCTCACTCACTCTGTTCTAACCTCACTGGCTTGCTTTCTGGGGCTAACCTTCATTGAATGCTTCTAGGTATCAGGCCCTGTGCTAAATACTTTACATGCACCATCTCACTGAATTCTAAAGAAAATCCTAGGCCAGCCGCAGTGGCTCACGTCTGTAATCCCAGCACTTTGGGAGGCCAAGTGGGGGGAAATCTTCTGAGGTCAGCAGTTCGAGACCCGCCTGGCCAACATGGTGAAACCCTGTGTCTACTAAAAGTATAAAAAGATTAGCCAGGCGTGGTGGCGAGTGCCTGTAATCCCAGCTACTTGGGAGGCTGAGGCAGGAGAATCGTTTGAACCCGGGAGGCAGAGGTTGCAGCGAGCAGACTGTGCCACTGCACTCCAGCCTGGGCAACACAGCGAGACTCCGTCTCAAAAAAAAAAAGAAAATCCTGTGAAATAGGCCATGCTATTATACTCACTTTGCAGAGGAGGTAACCAAGGCTTGGAGTGGTGACATAACATGGGAAAACCTCTGAAGCCTACACTGATCTGCACCACCCCACCTACAGTCATGGTCAAAACCTCAGACTTACAGCATGACAGGGCAGGCAGGGGTGGGGTAGGGGATATGGAGGGGGCAGAAAAAGCCTGGTTGTACAACCTGGATGCCGCAAGAAAGGGAATACACACCTTTTGTTCTCACCTGGTTTTCAAAGCTTTCACACAGATCAACTTGTTTACTCTCTCCACAGAGCCAGCAACAGATGCAATGAGCTTCTCTTCTCCCATATACGTTCCGTGGCCCCTGATGCAAGGCAAAGATACAAAGAAAGGATACCAGGGTAACTCGAGGTGACCTCTCTCCTTTCAAGAACAATGTGTTCCTCAAAGCTAACAAGCTCCCCCTGCAAAGCCTGGCTTCTGTGCTGGCTGCTTCCTCTGCCTTCAGTGCTCCTTCTCCAGACTGGCTACTTGGAAATTACTCCTCTCACTCAGGTCTGCTCAGGTGTCACTTTCTCCAGCAGGCCTACCTTGACTGTGCCATTGAAAACACAGCCCACCCCATTGCCACCACTCCCCCACATTCCATTGACCCTGCTCCATGTTTTTCCCCATTGCATTATTGCCTAACATTCTCCGTTAGAACTCCACCAGGACAGAGATTTTTTCACTCTGCCGTTATATCCCAACTGCACGAAATATAAATATATGTTGAAAGCATTAACGAAAGAATGAATCTTAAGATTTCCTGGCCAGGTGTGGTGGTTCACGCCTATAATCCCAGCACTCTGGGAGGCCAAGGTGGGTGGATCACGAGGTCAAGTGTTTGAGACCAGCCTGACCAACATGGTGAAACCCCATCTCTACTAAAAATACAAAAATTAGCCGGGCGTAGTGGCGTGCGCCTGGAATCCCAGCTACTTAGGAGGGTGAGGCAGGAGAATTGCTTGAATCCCAGAGGCGGAGGTTGCAGTGAGCTGAGACTGTGCCACAGCACTCCAGCCTGGGCGACAGAGTGAGACTCTCATTAAAAAAAAAAAAAAATTTCCTAGGGGCTGGGCATGCCTGTAATCCCAGCACTTTGGGAGGCCAAGGCAGGCAGATCACACTTGAGGTCAAGGGTTCGAGATCAGCCTGGCCAACATGGTGAAACCTCGTCTCTACTAAAAATACAAAAATTGGCTGGGCATGGTGGCAGGTGCCTGTAATCCCAGCTACTCAGGAGGCTGAGGCAGGAGAATTGCTTGAACCCAGGAGGCAGAGGTTGTAGTGAGCCAAGATCCCACCACTGCTCTCCAGCCTAGGCGACAGAGAGACTCCGTCTCAAAAATGAAAAAAAAATATTTCCTAGGATCCACTAGCCTTAAACTAACAGGTTAAAGGGCAATGCTATGAATGCTGTGCCCCTTGTATATATACATGTACAGAAAAAAAAGGTTGAAACGCTAGTGTTATCTATGATGATGATATAATGGCTGGTTTTACTTCTTTTCTTACATAATTATCTCATTTAATCCTCATTACCGTATCATACTGTTATTATCACTATCTTACAGATGAGGAAACTGACCGTGGAGAGGCAATGCAGCTAATAAGACGTGATGGTAGCAGGACTGGAATCCCAACTGTCTGACTCAAGAGGCTGCTCTCTTAACTACAACACACTGTACTGCACCCCTTAGATTCAAAATGTGTATAAATGGGTGCATGCAGCACAATGTAACTGTTTGCCCTAAGCTCGAACAATTACGGATTCTAAACTGAAGAGGAGGCGGCCAAGAACACCCACCGTCCCCTCAGAGAGCTGAAAACTGGAAAGAGAGGCTGCGCCTAACCCTCCCCGGTTTTCCAGGTCTCCTACAAGGAAGGCTCAAAGATTTGGACTTCAGGCAGAAGACCCAAAAGTCACAGCCACCAGAGGTCAGGAGTGGAGGGTTTCAGGGAGCTGAGACAAATGCAGAAGGGGACACACAAGACGCAGGGGGCAAGAAGCACGAGGCTCGGAAGCGAGGCGAGTAGGATGCTCAGACCAAGTGCCTGGGGTCCCGCGGGGAGTTAGACACACGGCGATACGAGGCCTGGACCACGTGCAGAGAGCCCTGAAGCCGCTCTATGAAGCCTCGACTCCCCCAAGTCCCCACGTACCGCATGAATCCCGTGTCCGTAGTGATTGTGTCCCCCGGCACCACTAGATGTTTCTTAGTGTCGCGACCCAGTCTCTCGCTAAGAGGCTTGCGAGCCGCTGGAAGCCTCATCTCCATCGCCATCTTGGCGCCAATGAGTTGCGCAGGCGCAGCTCAGCCGGGAGCCGCGATATCCGACTCCGCAACTCCTGGCCGCGTTCGGAGGGGCGGGGAAGGGCGGGGACTCAGAGCAGCTGCCAATGAGAACTCACGGCCTGGAGGCCATGTTTACAATTGGCAACACTAAGGCGAACCCGAAGGGAAGGGAGCCGAGCTGCCATGTTTACTATTGGCAAGGGAGCACCCGTGGAATAATACAATCTCACGTTGTGTGGGGTGTGACTTTTTACCAAAACTGTCTTGTACTCACCATCCCATTTATTGTTTACAAGGGTTAGCGATAACTGAGAAACGGACCTCTGAGTTTCTGTCCAACTCTAAGCTGCTGAAATCCGGTATTTTCTAAAAGAGAGCTCAGGAGGATGGAGAGATGGGATCTACAGAAAACACTATTTGAACAGAGAGAAGAGCCCCTGTCCACACGGTTCCTAGTAGCCCCAGTATTCTACATTGCTGCCGCCCCGTGGGTGCTGGCTCAGCATCATCATCTATACCTCCAAACCGGGCTCCAGATACTTCTCACTTGGTTCTGTTCTTTCATAAAGACTTCTTTAAGCAAGCTAATTTACTCCAATATTTCTTTTGGAAACAAGTTAAAAATTGTCAAACAATATAGGTCAAACCTTGCAAGCCAGGTATATTTGGTAGGGAAGGGAAGTGCACACATAATACGAAGATGGCTTGCATTTAGTTACACAGCGAGTTGAGCGCTCTGTGTGTGCCAGGCGCTGTTCTAAGGATTCAGCAGGGAACAGACAGATGGCTCTGTGGGTTTTGCTGGGGCTCCGTTTTAATAGGAGCGTACCCCTCGCCCCTTCTCCCGTTCCCCACTACCGTCTCCCTCTCCTTGCCCTGCATTCACAAAAAACTAATTGGGGATGGTAATTCCCCATGCACAGGGACTCTAAAGAGGATTAAATGAAATCATTTACATCAACTGTGGTCAGAAAAGCAGGTAAACCAAGTCTGCCTCCTGAAGAAAGATCCATCGAACCAATTGTTTTATAAATTTCCAAAGCGACAGCATTTCTTCCACTTAAGCAAGGCGCACGACCACACTTAAGAAAGTCAGCCCTGCCAGGCAGTCCGTGACGTGAATGCTAGTGCCCCAAGGCCCTAGGTAAGTGGGCGGCCAGACCCTCGCCCTCCGCCGTGCTTGGAGGAAGGCGCTAGAGCCCAGCCCCTTGGTCCAGTCCTGCCGCGGCCATACGAGGGCGATGGTGTCCTTTGAGCCCGCGTAGCCCGGCGGCCAGGAAGCCAGGCCCAGCGAGCGGCCCTAGGCGGAGCGAGAGTGTAGTCCTGACACCATCCAAGTTCTTCCCGGGAGGGAGAGACGCGCATTCTCACAGCGTTCACATTCACGGAGCCTGTCGCAAGGTTGGCATTGTGGATACCAGTTTATGGAGGAGGAAATCGAGGCCCCAAAAGGAATGGAATTCACATTAGCAGATGGCAGCGAAGCCGGTGTGTGTTCCAGCTGCACGCGATTTACCCCAGAGCCTGCACCCTTTACCAAACATAACCCGAGTGCTTCGGCTAGTCCTTTGCTGAGTGCATTACAAATACTATGTTATGTATTCCTCACTTTCAGCCCATCTTCGAGGTAGGCATTGCTATCCCTGATGATCACTTGGGGGCACCGAGCCCCCCAAATAGACCTGTAGCTGGGACTAGAATCCAAAACGGCAGACTCCCCTTCCCCCATCCTCTTTCTGCATCGTCACACGCATCTTTCTTTCTTTCTTTCTTTCTTTCTTTCTTTCTTTCTTTCTTTCTTTCTTTCTTTCTTTCTTTCAGACAGGGTCTTTGTCACCCAGGCTGGAGTACAATGACACGATTATGGCTTACTGCAGCCTTGACCTCCTGGGCTCAGGTAATCCTACCACCTCAGCCTCTTGAATAGTTTGGACTACAGGCACATGCCACCAGGCTCGGCTAATTTTTTGTACTTGTTTTGTGAAGACAGGGTTTCACCGTGTTGCCCAACCTGATCTTGAACTCCTGAACTCAAGTGATCCGCCCATCTTGGCCTCCCAAAGTGCTGGGATTACAGGCATGAGCCACCGAGCCTGGCCACACTTACCCCTTTACCACCAGTAGACAAGTGGGTACCCGGAGACAGAGCAGCACATCCCAGGGGGCTTGTAAAAAGTATAGATTCCTTAGGCATTGAGGCTGTAAATCCCGAATATCTGAGACAGGTCTCAGTTAATTTAGAAAGTTTATTTCGCCAAGATTGAGGATGTGTGCCTGTGGCACAAGCTCAGGAGGTCCTGACAACACGTGTCCAAGGTGGTTGGAGCGCAGTTTGGTTTCATACATTTTGGGGAGACATGAAGCATCAATCAACATATGTGAGATGAACATTGATTCAGCCCGGAAAAGCGGGACAACTCTAAGCTGGGAAGGGGCTTCCAGGTCATAGGTAGATAAGAAACAAATGGTTGCTTTTTTTTTTTTTTTTTTTTTTGAGTTTCTCATTAGCGTCTCCAAAGGAGGCAATCAGGTATGGTGACTTTGAATAGAACAGGAGTCAGGTTTGCCCTAAGCAGTTCCCAGCTTGACTTACTTTTCCCTTTAGCTTAGTGATTTTGTGGCTCCAAGATTTATTTTCCTTTCATGAGGTTCTGCAAAGATAAGGTCCAGAAGTCTGTGCGTGTTTTAACTCCCTATGTAATTTCAGTGGCGGAAAAGGTCTAAGAGTCACTGACGGCACCACATTTGTGCATCTCTGCAGCCACTGCCCCAGGCTGATCAACGGCATCTCTTACCAGGGAGATAACCTCCTAGCTTGTCTTCCTAATTCTACTTTTGTCCTTCCTTCATCCAATCTCCACACAGCAGCCAGAGGGAGCTTTAAAAACAGATTAAATCACTTCCCTGCTTCCAACACTTCTAGACTCCTGCCTGTCTCTGACCTCACGCTCGTCCTAACCCACTGCGTTACTCAATATGCTGCAGCCAGACTGTTACCGGTGGAGGGTGCCCAGGTTCTTGGCGTCTTGGACAAAACACACAGACAAAGCAAGGAAAGAATAAAGCAACAAAAGCAGAGATTTATTGAAAACGAAAGTACACTCCACAGGGCGATGAACGAGCCAAGCAAAGAAACTCAAGAGGCTCTTTACAGAAGTTTCTGGGGTTTAAATACCTTATAAAGGTTTCCCATTGGTTATTTGGTGTACACCCTGTGTAAATGAAGGAGCCGCCCGTGATCAGTCTGATTGGTTGTGGAAAGTGACCAATGAGAGGCTGAAGTTACAAGTTACGCCCTATGCAAATATCTGATTGGTTGTGGAAAGTGATCAATCAGAGGCTGAAGTGAAGTTACAAAGTTATACTCCTATGCAAATGAAGATTTGGCCCCAAGCAGCCTGACTGGTTGTGGGAAGAAGGGACCAATTAGAGGTACTTTCAGTTTTTCATCTGCCACACAGAAAAGCTGGGATTGCAAAGGGAGTAGCCGCTGGTCCCTTTGTTATTGGAAAGTTGGCGTTTTCCTTTTGATTTACTTCTAGAAAGTCAGTGTGAATCAGCCTTATGTTCCCTGCCTCCAGACCCTATTCTCCTGCCTCAAGACTAGCTGGCTTCCCTTCGGTGCCACAGCACCAAGCTCCTCATCACTCCAGGGCCCTTTACTCTGGTCTCTTTCTGCATAAATTCTCTTCGCCCAGGCTTCTGTGTGGCTGGCTCCTTCTCCTCACTCACGGCTTGCTCAAACGTCACTTCCTCAGAGAAGACTCCGCTGATCATCTTATCTGGAATAACTCTCCAGTCCTTTTTTTAATCCCTTGATCCTGTTTTACTTCTTGTCACTGATTTTTCTTTTTTTCTTTTTCTTTCTTTTGAGATGGAGTCCCGCTCTTGTTGCCCAAGCTGGAGTGCAATGGCGTGATCTCGGCTCACTGCAACCTCTGCCTCCCGGATTGAAGCGATTATCCCGCCTCAGCCTCCTGAGTAGCTGGGATTACAGGCACCCATCACCACGCCTGGTTAATTTTTGTATTTTTCAGAGAGACGGGGTTTCACCATGATGGCCAGGCTTGTTTCGAACTCCTGACCTCAAGTGATCTGCCCGCCTTGGCCTCCCAAAGTGCTGGAATTACAGGTGTGAGCCACCGTGCCTGGGCTTGAATTTTCTTTTCTTTTTCTTTTCTTTTTTCTTTTTTTGTTCATTTATTGCAGTCTCCCTCCACTAGACATTCATGTGCTGAAAACAGGGACTTGATCTGTTCTGTTCATCATATATTAATGCTTAGAACCAGGCCTGGTACACAGGGCAGCCATAAAATATTTGTTGAAAAAATACGATAAGGCCGGGCGCGGTGGCTCAAGCCTGTAATCCCAGCACTTTGGGAGGCCGAGACGGGCGGATCACGAGGTCAGGAGATCGAGACCATCCTGGCTAACACGGTGAAACCCCGTCTCTACTAAAAAATACAAAAAACTAGCCGGGCGAGGTGGCGGGCGCCTGTAGTCCCAGCTACTCAGGAGGCTGAGGCAGGAGAATGGCGTAAACCCGGGAGGCGGAGCTTGCAGTGAGCTGAGATCCGGCCACTGCACTCCAGCCTGGGCGACAGAGCGAGACTCTGTCTCAAAAAAAATAAAATAAAATAAAATAAAATAAAAAAGAAAAAATACGATAGACTTACAAAATACAGGTTTGTTTGTCCGCTCATCGCCTATTTTCCCACCGGATATGAACCCCACAAATACCCAGACTGTCCATTTTGTTCACTGCCTGTTTCCTATGTATGCTTGATATATAGTAGGCCCTTGTATTAAGCATGTCTTTGCTTTTTTTTTTTTTTTTTTTTTTTAAGATGGAGTCTCGCTCTGTTGCCCAGGCTGGAGTGCAATGGTACAGTCTCTGCTCACTGCAACCTCTGCCTCCCGGGTTCAAGTGATTGTTCTGCCTCAGCCTCCTGAGTAGCTGGGATTACAGGTGCCCACCACCACGCCTGGCTAATTTTTGTCTTTTTAGTAGAGACGGGGTTTCACCATGTTGGCCAGGCTGGTCTCGAACTCCTGACCTCGTGATCTGCCCGCCTCAGCCTCCCAAAGTGCTGGGATTACAGGCGTGAGCCACCGTGCCCGGCGCCTTTGCTTTTCTGTACTCAGATGCTTTGAGATCTTGGGGCCTTGCTCTTCCCAGAGAGACTGCCCCGCCCAGGGTTAACCGGTTCCTGGAGATAGTGAACAACTCACCCAGGAGGTCCCTTGCAAACACACACCACCCAATCCAGAGCCTACACCCACAAACACCTCCTTTATTAGGCTCTCTTACTCAGGACCAGTATCCAACTGCCTTGATCATCCCAAGGCCAGACACCAGACAACTAGGGAAAGTCCGTATACCCCAGCACCTGCTGCAGTTGTCAAACCAACCAATCCTAAGCCTGCTTACCTTGCCTCACCCATTCCTTCCCATGGAAACCACAATAAAGGCTCTTGCTCATGTTTTCCCCTCCTTCCCTCTGCCTCCTGACCAACCTGGTGCTTTCCTATGCGGCTCTGCACGGCGCACCCTGCCTCTTGTTTCTAGAACAAAGATCTTTCTCCATGATAGTCATTTCCATGTTGGCATACCATGTCAGATTTCAGGACCCTTGAAAGAGCTCTCTGCCGGGCGCAGTGGCTCACATCTGTAATTCCAGCACTGTAGGAGGCTGAGGCGGGTGGATCACTTGAGGTCAGGAGTTCAAGACCAGCCTGGCCAACATGGTGAAACCCCATCTCTTCTAAAAATACAAAAATTAGCCGGGCGTGGTGGCTCAGGCCTGTAATCCCACCACTTTGGGAGGCCGAGGCTGGTGGATCACTTGAGGTCAGGAGCTCGAGACCAGCCTCACCAACATGGTAAAACCTCATCTCTACTAAAAATACAAAATTAGTCGGGTATGGTGGCAGGCGCCTGTAATCCCAGCTAATTGGGAGGCTGAGGCAGGATAATTGCTTGAACCCAGGAGGCAAAGGTTGCAGTGAGCCGAGATTGTGCCTCTGCACCACAGCCTGGGCAACAAGAGTGAAACTCCGTATTGGAAAAAAAAAAAAAAAGAAGCAGTGAGTTTTGTGCATCCTCTCCTGCCACAGGACAGGATTGTGACTGCTTTGATGGACAGCATATGTCAGAAATGCCTCTATGTGACTTCCAAAGTTAGGTCAGAATAGATGGTCTTGATCTCCTGACCTCGTGATCCGCCCGCCTTGGCCTCCAAAAGTGCTGGGATTACAGGCGTGAGCCCCCGTGCCCAGCAGCTGCGTTTTCTTGTACTTCAAAATGGATATTGATTAAAAGAGCGTTGGGGAAAAAGATTGGGGGGTAGTATCCACTTGTGGGTTTATGAGGAGGATTTCTGGAATGCATGTGTTTAAAGCCCTAAGCCCGGCTGGACTCACGCCTGTAATCCCAGCACTTTGGGAGGCCGAGGCGGGTGGATCACCAGAGGTCAGGAGTTCAAGACAAGCCTGGTCAACATGGTGAAACCCCGTCTCTACTAAAAATACAAAAAATTAGCCAGGCGTGCTGGAGGGCGCCTGTAATCCCAGCTACTCAGAGGCTGAGGCAGGAGAATCGCTTGAACCTGGAGGTGGAGGTTGCAGTGAGCCATTGAACTCCAGCCTGTGCCACAAGAGCGAAACTGTGTCTCAAAAATAAAAATAAAAATAAAGCCCCAAGTCCAGGGCTGGCCCACAGAAACTGCCTTGGCTATGTTTGCATGTCTTTGATTAGGGGGACGGCAATCTCAGGAAAGGGGCCTCAGGCCTCTGCTGCAAATGCAAGCAAAGTAAGAGGTTAGGCTTTTCAGCATCATGCCTCCCTCCAGCGTGCAAGCCACAAGTCACATCCTTTCACCCTGGTATCCCAGGCCCTGGCACCCGGGGCAGCACACTTCTGTGGGAACAGGTCTGTGGGCAAAGCAGAGGCACCTTGGTCTGCAGTTACAGCCAGCTACCACCAGGTGGGTTCTGGAGCCTGGGATGGGGATCCTGGGATCTGTTAGCTGAGACCTCACAGGACAGAATGACCTATGGAGAACAATTTAGATTTCTGTTCAAGGGCCTCACTGACTTCTCTGAGTATCTGGCTCTGGCAGCCCCTACTTCAGGAAGCCAGAGTTATTTCCTGGGAGTCTCAACATGTGGGCAGGACAAGCCATCTGCCACTTCACCCCTTGGCATCCCTCGGGGGACTCAGGACAGATAGACTTTGGTCGAGGGAACAAGAGGCCTGGGTGGGGGCTGCATGGGAGGGGGGAATGCAGGGGCCACCGGAGGCAATGGGAGCCTAATGGTGGAGTGTCAAAGGAGAAGCGAAGTTCCAGTGGGAGGAGAACCAAGGGTGACTTCCCCCACTGGCCTGAGGGAGTGAACCCCAGATGGGGCCTGCAAGTGAACTCATGAGGTGTCCAACTCCTGCCTGTGCCCCAATTTCCACGGTGCAGGACAAATCCCTCAAAGTATGGGGGTCTTTGGGAGTACACCCCTGAAGTTCCAAATGGGGCTCGTCTGTGTGTCCAAGTGTGAATTCCCAAGTGTCTGCAGGTGTGCATGTGTGCACATGTGTGTGGGATGAAGATGCAGAGTTGTACCTGTGGGATGCCAGGAAGCCACACACGCAGCGGGTTGGAAGATGACACCCTCATAGCTGGTGTATGCTGGAGCACAGGTGTGAACCCACACTCCCCTGCACGCACCTCTTTCCTGCAGAGGAGAGGGGAGCGTGGCCCTATAGGAACCATGAAACTCTCTGGCTTTAACTAGAGGCCTTCCTGTTTCCTGGTCTTCTTCAAGAGGGTCTGGAAATGGGTGCCCAGAACATTTGGAGAGTCTAGGCATTGGGAGGGCACTTGGTGGCCATCTTGGCCCATTCCCGCTGGCTGCTTGAACATCTTCAGCTTGACCATTAAAATGAAAAAAAAAAAAAAAAAAAAAAAGTAAATATTTGGGAAAAGTTACAAAGTAAGGCACTGATGTTTGAACCAGCTGGAAACCACGAGAATCTGCCCAGCCCCTTTCAAGATTTCCAATTGCTTTGCACTGTGACCCATCTCACTGGGATCTGACACCCCAGTTGTGACAAAGAAAATTTTCCTGTACACACCAGCAAGTGGAACAACTCTTACCCGCCCCTTTCCAGCTTCTAGACACTTTCTATATTTCCTTCATACAGATAAAAGCGTCCACCCATTCAGATGCTAAATGATCAATGTTCCAAGTAATTTTTATTTTAGAATACAAGAGAGGTACAAATGTATTTACAGTTGTACATATACAATCAAATAATAATATATCACAGTTTTGTAAATATCATTTTAGATAAATATTTACAAGGTTAAAGTGACCATTTTCTGGAAGTAGAACACAGTGTCTTGAAAACTCTATACATTTTATACTTTTCATTAATATTATAGTTTCTTTATTTTACAAAACGCCCCACGGGAATCCTGGTAAATGACTGCAAAGTGTGAGAGGCGACACCAGAGGGCGCGCACGGCCAGAGTTTGAGGAAACGGGCAGGGACCGAGGGAAGTGTGGGCAGACGGGGCGGAACTCCCGGGACTGGGCACAGTTCGGAAGTGCCTCCTGGCCACAGAAGCCACCTTAACCTCCCGGACAGCAGTTCCAGTCTTGCCCTCCTCTCGCTGGGGTGTGTGTGTTGGAAGGGGTTGGGGGGAACTTTCGCCTTCCAAGGCATGATGTCACAGCTGAAGGGGAGGGGGCATTGGTCCAACTCCCGCATTTTACAGATGGGGAAACTGAGGCCCAGAGAGGTGCAGGGTCTTGCTTGGGGTCCTACAGAGGATTTCCGTTGTGCCTCCACTTTCAACGTGCCTGGTGCACTGCAAAGAGCTCCTTCCTCATCCATCCCCAGGAGCCAGGTTTGGGGGTAAGGGCCCAGAAGATGCAGGTCTCTCCGGGTCTCTTCCGGCTGCCGATGGACCCCAGTAGCCCGCACCTGTCAAGGTTGCGTAAAGACTCCCGACACTTCAGGACACCAGTCCCAGGGGCCAGAAGAGGAGGTGGCGCCCCCACAAGCCCCGCGCCCGGCCGCACCCGGACAAGGAGGTCGCCCTCCCTTCATTCCGAAGCACAGGACTCTCGGTGGCGGAGGTGGGGACTCCCCTTCCTCTGCTGAGGGGTCCTCGGGGCGCTAAATTTCGCTTTCTTGGCACCCACGAGGGGGATGCCGGTCTGGGCGCCCGGTTCTACAACAGGAGGGAGATTCGGGGGCGAGGCCAGGCAGGGGGACCCCCTCCCAGAGGAGGCGGTCGAGTAGCCGCACCATCTGCGTGGCCTGGGTGAGGGACGCCGCCCTCAGTGTCCTCATCTGCGACACGAGCCGAGGCGGGGGTGCCTGGGGTCCGTCTTTGGGGCGCACCCCCAGCGCGCGGGGCTCCGCGGGGGCGCCGGGCCGGGGGTCGGGGCGGGAGGGCGAGTCGCGCTGCGGGGCCTGGTTGCCGAGGGCCCGGGAGCGCGCGGGGCCGGGCGAGGGCGCGGGCGCGCTCACAGCACCATGGCCGGCAGGTGGTGCGCGGCGGCGGCGGCGGCAAGAGCGGGCGCGTGCGCGTGCGGGGCTGGCAGCGCGGGCGAATGTGCCTGCAGCGCGGCGCTGGGCGGCCGGTGGCGCGCGCTCTTCTGGTGGGCGCGCAGGCCGGCCAGCTGCGAGTAGGCACTCTGGCACACCTGGCACTTGTAGGGGCGCTCGCCCGTATGCAGGCGCACATGGT
The DNA here is from genome assembly GCF_008728515.1 of Papio anubis. NCBI lineage: Eukaryota > Metazoa > Chordata > Mammalia > Primates > Cercopithecidae > Papio > Papio anubis. Next base: position 100,362,326 of record NC_044988.1, on the reverse strand, counting down.
TGCGCAGCGTGGACGACTGGCTGAAGCGGCGGTTGCAGAAGCGACACACGAAGGGCTTGTCCAGCGTGTGGATGCGCATGTGCGAGCGCAAGTTGCTGCGCGAGTTGAAGCCGCGGTGGCAGATGACGCAGCGCATGCGGCCCGCGGGGCCCGCCGCCGAGTCCGCCGGGTGGAAGTCCTCTGGCCGCGGGGCGGGGCGGGAGAAGGGAGACGAGGAAGGGGAGAGAGCAGCCCCGTGAGAACCGGCGCCCCGTGGCCCGGGCCCCCAGCGCCCCCCTCCCGGGGGCGATCCCATCCTGAGGGCGGGTGCTGCTTGGACGGTGGCAGACGGATGGGAGGGACAGCGAAGGGTCCCCCTGCTGGGGGATCCAATAGGAGTTGGACTCACGATCACGATGCGAGACCTCGGAGACTTAGCGACTCAGCCTAGCTAAACCTCAGCTTTCTCATCTGTAAAATGGAAACCTAGCACTGCCTCTTCGGGCGTACGATTGCCCGAGAGGATGAGAAAAGACGTCTATGGAAGGTCTCTGCGCTAAGCACCTGACCTGCCTTAGCCAGTGCCTGAGAGATGCCTGGATTGGAGAAGGCCTTCCGTAAAGGGGAGCAACTATGATGACTCCCATCTCCAAACCTTTCATTAACTCATCTCACAAACATTTACTGAGTGCCTACTCTGTACCACGGAACTGCGCCTCGGTTTTCTCCTTCCTGAAATGGAGGTACTACTAGCATCGCCCTCGTAAGCCTGGTAAGGATAAGTGAAAAAAGATTTTTTTTTTTTTTTTTTTTCTTTTTTGAGACGGAGTCTCCCTCTGTCGCCAGGCTGGAGTGCAGTGGTGCCATCTCAGCTCACTGCAGCCTCGACCTCCCGGGTTCAAGTGATCCTTCCACCTCAGCCTCCCAGGTAGCTGGGAACACAGGCTCGTGCCAGCACACCTGGCTAATTTTTAAAGTTTTTTTTAGAGATGGGGTCTTGCTATGTTGCCCAGGCTGGTCTGGAACTCCTAGGCTCAATGATCCTCCTGTCTCTGCCTCCCAAAGTGCTGGGATTACAGGCATGAGCCACTATGCCCAGCCTAGAGAAATTAATGTTTGTAAAACATCAGCTGCAGAGCAAGGACTTAATAAACAGTAGCTCACCAGCTCAGGTTCATCCTCCAAAAATAAGGACCACCGACCACAGTACCTCATGCCTGTGATATCTGCCAAAGGTTTAGCCTAGTTCTTGGCAAGAAATAGTTGTTGAGCAAGTGGTCTCTGCTGTGATGGCCAGCGTCCCCACAACACACACACAGGCACAGTCTGTCCTGCCTTCCTTCAACAGGCTTATACGGAGCACCTACTCTGTGCCAGACCCTGCACCAGACATCAGCGACAGGGCAAGGAAATATACAGAAGGGAACTTAGAGATTATCTTGCCTAGGATCTTCCCTTTACAGATGAGGAAACTGAGGCACAGGGCATTTCCAAGATTGCACAGCAGAACTAGAACTCAATCCAGGCTCCTGCTGCCCAGCTCCTTTCTTCTCCTGTCATACCTCATTGCCTCTCTGGTCTCCCCCACATACCCCCCAGACAGTCTATTATGGCCAGGAAGCAGGAGGACCATCTCCCACCTATGCCCGGCCCATGTGGCAGCTCCAGGGGCATCAGCCTCCTTGGACCTGTATGTCTTATCTGCTCAATGCTGCCAGACATTGAACTGAGGTCCCTGGAGGTCAGGAGCCTCCCTGCTTCTCTCATTCTCTCTCTCCCCTCCCTGGGCTCCCCTCTCCATGGGTCTGTGTCTCAGTGGCCCCACGGAGAACACCTACCATGCTTATTCTTTTTCTGGTCCTCCTCTAGCCCAGGCACACCAGGGATCCCCAGGAAGGTGTTATGTGAGTTTCCGTACCACACCAGCAGTTCCTGGTCAGGCGGGATCATCTGCAGGGAGGGAGGCAAGAGGAGGTCAGGGAGGCAGCAGCTGGGAGGTGAGAGTTGGGGGTCTCTGAGCACCCCTTCACAGTCAGGAGACCTGAACCCAGTCTCAGCCCTGAGAAAGCCACACAGGCCCATTTCCACTGAGCTGTCCCGGCAAGCTGCATAAACATGGAAGACCCTGGGGTGTCAAACCCCTCTGTCCCCCTCTCCCTGCCCAGGCCATCTCTGTCCGTGCTCTGGCCACAGGAGAGCTTCCAAGCTGACAGCACCAGAATGGACACCTCACAGCAAGCGGAAGTAACGGAAGATGGAAAATTAGAAATCTTTTCAATTCTTACGCAGGAGAACTGGAGTCAGCCAGCCCCCGGGGCTGCAGGGCTGAGCCGGATGTTTCCAAGAATGGTGGGCTGTGGGGCACCCTAGGGTACTTGGCTACACCCTGTGGGGATAATGTTCTGGAAACATCTCTTATCCAAAGCTTCCATAGACACCCCACATCACAGGTACTTCCCGACCAAGCACAGGGCTCTGAGTGTTTCTGTGCACATGGCAGATGCTAAAAAAGAAGCATTCGGATGGATGAACACCTCCACCCCAAGAAACGTTGGGGTACACTGTCTTACACAGAGTCCAGTTCACCGCGTCCTAGGTCAATGACAGAGAACCCCACAAGTGATTTGGGGGCTCTGCTGCTCTCGGGGAGGACCTGCTCCAGGCTCATGGCAAAGGATGTTGGTCAGAGGATTTTGCAGTGATGATCCAGGGAGGCGTAAGGGGCCTGCTCCCGGGGTGGCACTGGCCATAAATGCCACACGCTCCAGGACAACCCAAGGGGCCTGCCAGACCTCTCATGGAAGCCAGTTACCCCTCCCAAGTGGGGAAGCTCCAGGCCCTAGCCAGGCAGGGCGTATGAGAGAAGGGACAGCCTATCACTGTCCCGAGGCCTGGACCCCAGAAGTGCTGGCCTTGGCACCTGTCCCCTGGGGCCACTATCTGATGTGCCCAGAGAAACCCATACACCCCCCGGCAACAGCTGGTTTGTTTTCCTGGAGGGTTCTTTATTAGGTGAAGCACAAAAGATCACATGGGGTTCCATCTACAGGTGTCTGAAACCAGGCCAGGATCCCGCATTGGCTTCTGTGGTCAGAGACAAGGTCCCTTCTGTGTCTGTTTGGTTCAGCCTGCAGAGCCCACGCTCAGAACTCTGGCGTTCACTATGCCTTCCTTCCTCCGGTCAGAGCCTGGAAGACCCTCAGACCATTGCAGCAAGCTCTGCTCACCCTTGAAAAGAAGGGAACATGGAGGTCGGGCGTGGTCGCTCATGCCTGTAATCCTAGCACTTTGGGAGGCCGAAGCAGGTGGATTACTTGAGGCCAGGAGTTTGAGACTAGCCTGGGCAACATAGTAAAACTCTGTCTCTACAAAAAAAATAGAAAAATTAGCTAGGCATGGTGGCGCATGCCTATAGTCCCAGCTACCTGGGAGGCTGAGGCAGAACTGCTTGAACCCAGGAGGCAGAGGTTGCAGTAAGCTGAGATTGCACCACTACATGCCAGCCTGGGTGACCACTCCAGCCTGGGTGACAGAGCAAGAGCCTGTCTCAAGAAAAAAAAAAGAAGAAGAAGAAGGGGAGGTCGAAAGAGAAGGGGTGCGAACAGGAGGATGTGAGGGGGCTTAGGCGACAGCCATCCTCCTGAGACTCAGCCTAGAGTCACCACATCCATTTCCTCATGCCCCCATGGTTCACGGGGCATCATGGCGAGCCTTAGGATCGGTAAGTGACGAGAAGTCAACGTGGAAACACCAAGTGCAGTCCCAGAAGCCACAGAAAGTTAGATGGTGCCTCCCAGAAAGTGGACAGATTACAATCTGGCACCACAGCAAGAGTCCTGGTGACCTCTCTGCTCATTCATAGTCATGGCCACTGTCCAGAAGGCCAGCAGGTCAGAGGTGGAGGCCCCTGCTGGAAAGGGGCAGAGAAGAAAGAGGTTCTGATTTGGGGTTTTTTTTTCGTTTTTTAACACTTTTAAAAATTCTACTTTTTTTCCAGACCTCACCGGGATAGAAGGAAGAGGTTTTGTGAATCTCCCAGAAAAGCAGATGATGAAATTGAAATATTTAACATAAATTAATTGTGAAGGAAATCTGTCTACGAGATAGTGCAGATGAGCCCTCTGTCACCGGGTCCCTGTGTGACCTTAGGCAAGTCACTTTGCCTTTCTGTGCTCCTCAAATGAGGGGGTCAGGGAACATGGTCCCTGAGTTCCCCCCCAACTCTAAGACTCTGGTTGTAAGTCACCTCCAACATTGTCCCGACCCTTGGCTTCCAGTCTTGGATGAAACCAGACACGTTGATGTCATGGTTCTTCCCAAGCAATCAGCACCCTCCCCCGGACCGCTGAAGACGCCCCACAGAGGGTTCCTGCCCAGTCTGGAGTCAGACATATTGGGGTCCACTAGGCTCCCCATCTGCTGAGCAAGTGACCTTGGGCAAGTTGCCTCACCTCGTGGGGCTTGTTTCCTCACATTGCGATGGCCTCACTGAGTGGTTTTTGGGGTGCAGCGGAGCCATATGCATAAAGCTCTTTGCATAATCGAGACATGGAAGCGCCAGTGATTGTTTTCCTGGAGCCCACCAACCTCTCAGAGAAGCTGGCAGCGGTTTCTGGCACGTCCAGCTCTCCGCAGGAGTGCTTGCTGAGCCAGCAGAGTTGCAGAGGCCGCTGGTTCGGTGGAAGCCCAGGGTGACCAGGGTTCTGCCGTCAGAATCCAGCAAGAACACAGCCTGGGCCCGAATGCTCCAAGGACACCAGCCCCATGCAGGTACCCCCACTTCCCAGCCCCATCTCCCCTAGAAGAGAAGTCAGCTCCTCCAGCACAGATGTGGGATGAGATGGTAGGCTCAGCGAGCCCCCAGTGGAACTCCACCTCCAGGCTCCAGGCCTGGGGATCATCAAATACTAAGCTAACATCAGCCTTTTAGTTTTAATTGAAACAACTACTATTAAATATAAAATAAATACAATAACAGTCGGCTGGGTGCAGTGGCTTATGCCTGTAACCCCAGCACTTTGGGAGGCTGAGGCAGGCAGATCACTTGAGGTCAGGAGTTTGAGACCAGCCCGGCCAACATGGCGAAACACCTTCTCTACTAAAAATACAAAAATTAGCCGGGCATGGTGTGTGCGCCTGTAATCCCAGCTGCTCAGGAGGCTGAGGCAGGAGAATCGCCTGAACTCGGGAGGCAAAGGTTGCAGTGAGCTGAGATCGCGCCACTGCACTCCAGTCCAGCCAACAGAGTAGAACTCTATCTCAAAAAATAAATAAATAAAATAAAATAAGAACTCTGATGGCGACAATTGCAGCATAAGGGTGAGTCATTTATTTACTAAGAATGCTTGTAATGTACTAAAGTTAATTTTACTAATGAATTTAAAACTTAAAACAGCAATGCAGACATATGGACCAAATTGTATAAACATATAACGCGGTATAAAATGAGAAGTCATTCTCTGCCACTCTGGATGCCAGCCACTGTCGCTGGTTTGCTGTTTGTCTTTCCCCAGAAGGGTTTGCCATTTTGAGACTATTTTAAAATGCTGACTTAAGGTTCATGGAGAGTAGCATGATGCCATCTACATCATGCCTCTGGCTTTTTAAAAAATAATGAGCACATATTACTTCTGTACACACACACACACATTATTTTTTAAAAGCAAGAGAAAATCAATTAAGAAGAGCCTACAGGTTGGGTGCGGTGGCTCTCACCCGTAATCCCAGCATTTTGAGAGGCCGAGGTGGGTGGATCACTTGAGGCCAGGGGTTCAAGACCAGCCTGGCCAACATGGTGAAACCCTGTTTCTACTAAAAATACAAAAATGGGGCCGGGCACAGTGACTCACACCTGTAATCCCAGCACTTTGGGAGGCCGAAGCGGGTGGATAACGAGGTCAGGAGTTTGAGATCAGCCTGGCTAACATAGTGAAACCCTGTCTCTACTAAAAATACAAAAATTATCTGCGTGTGGTGGCCTGCAACTGTAGTCCCAGCTACTCGGGAGGCTGAGGCAGGAGAATCTCTTGAACCCAGGAAGCGGAGGTTGCAGTGAGCCGAGATGGCACCATTGCACTTCAGCCTGGGAGACAGAGCAAGACTCTGTCTCAAAAAAAAAAAAAAGAAAGGAAGAAAGAAAGAAAGAAAAGAAAAAGAAAAAAATAATAATGGCCAGACTTGGTAGCTCACGCCTGTAATCCCAGCACTTTGGGAGGCCGAGGTCGGCGAATCACCTGAGGTCGGGAGTTGGAGACCAGCCTGACCAACATGGAGAAACCCTGTGTCTACTTAAAATACAAAATTAGCCGGGAGTGGTGGTGCATGCCTGTAATCCCAGCTACTCAGGAGGCTGAAGCAGGAGAATCGCTTGAATCCAGCAGGCGGAGGTTGTAGTGAGCCAAGATGGCACCACTGCACTCCAGCCTGGGCAACAAGAGCGAAACTCCATCTCAAAAAACAAAAAATTTAGCCGGGAGTGGTGGCATGTGCCTGTACTCCCATCTATCCAGGTGGCTGAGGCACGAGAATTGTTTAATCACCTGAACCCAGGAGGTGGAGGTTGTAGTGAGCTCAGCGCTCCGGCCTCAGGGACAGAGCAAGATTGTCTTAAAAAGAAAAAAAAAAAAAAGAGCCTGCTGGAATTGAGAATGACACATATTTCCAGACAGCTAGAAGCCAGCAACCTCACCTGCCCAGAGGCTGGGAACTGGGAGTCTCTCTCAGCCCTTCTGTGCCCAGTGCCTAGGCCTCTGGTGTCTGCCTGCTCCCAGGCATCCGCCATCAACAAACTTCTACTATCAAACCCAGAAAACCCAGGAACCTGCAGCTTCTTCCCTGGAACCCTGGGATCACTGTGCAGAGGCTCCTGGGGTCCCACCCACTGACTGCCTGGATACAAAGAACAGCCACCATGCCCTCTAGGTGCCCTCGGCAGCACTCTCTACTGCTGAGACTCAGGCCTGGCCTGGCAGGCCGGGGCTCTCTGCTGGGGCTCGGAGAAGCAGGATCAGTTGGTCATTCACTTTTTAGGGGAGCAGGAAAAGGCTCAGGACACAAAACAAACAAAGCAATTCCCAAAGGAACTGAGTCCTGTACCACAAAACCCACATCAGCAGAACTCTGGAATACCAGTGCCTGGGTCTCTTTCGACAAATGGACATGCCCTCTCAACGTGCTTCTCTGAGCCCTGTCAGCCCAGAAGGTCTGTCCTGCCCCACTTTCTCAATTTTTATTATAAATTGGAAATGAGAGAATTTGGGGTTTGTTTTCCTGCTGTAAATTCATATCCTGCCACTGAACATGCTCCCAGGAGACTGCAAATACCCTCCCCTTCTCCACAGGCTCTGAAGCCCTAGTGTAAAAGGATCTCAATGTCATCTGGACAAACATCAATTTCCATTGTACCACAGATGTCCTGACACACCAATTAATAGAGTTCCAGCAAATAGATATTGGCCAGGGAGGCCACACGGTATGGTGACTCAGCGCTCCAGCTCTGGGCTCAGACGGGCCTGGGTTCCCATCACAGCTCAGCAACTTCCCGTAATCTCCCTAACATTTCAGTTTCACCGTGATAAAAATGAGGATAGTAACAGAGAGCAGCACTCTGAGGGCTTAGCAGATTCTATTTTTTTTAAAAGTTGTTGGCCAGATGCAGTGGTTCACACCTATAATCCCAGCACTTTGGGAGGCCGAGGTGGGCAGATCACCTGAGGTCAGGAGTCCGAGACCAGCCTGGCCAACATGGTGAAATCTACTAAAAATACAAAAATTAGGCGGGGCGTGGTGGCTGAAGCCTGTAATCCCAGCACTTTGGGAGGCCAAGAGGGGCAGATCACAAGGTCAGGAAATCGAGACCATCTTGGCTAACCCGGTAAAACCCCGTCTCTACTAAAAAATACAAAAAACTAGCCGGGCGAGGTGGCGGGCGCCTGTAGTCCCAGCTACTCGGGAGGCTGAGGTAGGAGAATGGTGTAAACCCGGGAGGCGGAGCTTGCAGTGAGCTGAGATCCGGCCACTGCACCCCAGCCGGGGCAAAAGGGCGAGACTCTGCTTAAAAAAAAAAAAAAAAAAAAATACAAATACAAAAATTAGCCAGGCATGGTGGCGCATGCCTGTAATCTCAGCTGCTTGGGAGGCAGGAGAATTGCTTGAACCTGGGAGGTGGAGATTGCAGTGAGCCAAGATTGCACCACTGCACTCCAGCCTGGACGACAGAGTAAGACTCCATCTAAAAAAAAAAAAAAAAAAAAAATTAAAAAGTTGCTAAGACCCTTTTAATCCTTCAACATTTAGTGGCCACTTGCTATGTGGTAAGTACTTTCTAGAACTGTCATTTTAGGCACCTGAAGTTATAGTAAATTCTGTGACTGGAGTAAGCCGGGAGGTTCCCCAGGGGTCACATCAATGGATCCAACCAGATGCACGCCCTGCTGGGGCGCCTCCACTGACTACCTGAGCTCTAAAACCCCATTGCCTTCATCTCTGTTGAGAAGGCTGTTATTCTTTTTTTTTTTTTTTTTTGAGAGGGAGTCTCGCACTGTCGCCCAGGCTGGAGTGCAGTGGCCGGATCTCAGCTCACTGCAAGCTCTGCCTCCCAGGTCCATGCCATTCTCCTGCCTCAGCCTCCCGAGTAGCTGAGACTACAGGCGCCCGCCACCTCACCCGGCTAGTTTTTTTTTGTATTTTT